>NC_080391.1:56342983-56942983 GCF_028751815.1 Salvia miltiorrhiza | reverse complement strand
CTGCGCGGAGCATGGAGGGCCCGGATGGCACGACCAACTTTCGCGGCTTACGATTGTCAGCAACCTCTGCGCGGAGCATGGAGGGCCCGGGTGGCACAACCAACTTTCGCGGCTTACGATTGTCAGGAACACCCTGCACGGAGCATGGAGGACCCGGGGGGTGCAACCAACTTTCGTGGCTTACGGTTAAAGCAACCTCTGCGCGGAGCATGGAAAACCCGGGGGGTGCAACCAACTTTCGCGGCTTACGATTAAGTGCTATCTCTGCGCGGAGCATGGAGGGCCCGGATGGCACGACCAACTTTCGCGGCTTACGATTGTCAGCAACCTCTGCGCGGAGCATGGAGGGCCCGGGTGGCACAACCAACTTTCGCGGCTTACGATTGTCAGCAACCTCTGCGCGGAGCATGGAGGGCCCGAGTGGCACAACCAACTTTCGCGGCTTACGATTGTCAGCAACCTCTGCGCGGAGCATGGAGGGCCCGAGTGGCACAACCAACTTTCGCGGCTTACGATTGTCAGCAACCTCTCTGTTCTGGTTGAGCGTGACCCCTCTGCTCTGGTGGAGCGTGATTCCTCTGGTTTGCCCTAATCTTGCTTGAGAAGCAATTTTTGAATTTAAAAATTGGGACCTATGGGTATACACCCTACTCCCCCCTCTGGTGACATGTGCAATACTCTGTTATGAACATGTTGGCCCAATTATTTCTTACTCCCTTCTCCGGCCCGTGAGCTCACGCGGGCCCATTACCCCTTAGCCCATTTTTTAAACCCAGTATCGCCTCTATATATATATATATCCTCTTCCGATCCTTCAAACCCTGGATCTGTTGATGTTTTGCCTCCCTAGATCGGTTGTAAGGCACTCAGGTAAGGGAATTTCCCCTCTAAACACTCACATCCCTGAGGGCTCCGCCTTTTCCCCTGTGCTTCTGGTGTAGATCTCTAACTTTGTGGTTGTAACGAGTGGAGTTCCCTTGCTTGAGTGTTTTATAACCAGGCTTCCCAGATCTAGACGTTGACTTCCCCGATTTGAGCGTTGATTCCTCAGATCTGAGCGTTGGTTCCTCAGATCTGGCCCTTGGTTTGTTCCTCTTCTGTATTTCTTCTTTGTAGCATTTTGACTTGCTATTTTCCTTGATATTCTGCAGACATAAAGTGGAGTTGAAGTAGATCTGAGAGATGGGCATGTCCCAGTAACGAAGAAGAACTCGGAGTGTTGGATCGTAGAAGAAAAGGTGTTCATCCCTGATGTTTGTTTTCCCCCTGACCTGCTGAGAAGCAGTTTTTTGTGTTTGTTTCGCCCCTGACCCGTTGAGAAACAGTTTGTATTTTGAATTTGTAAATTGAGGATTACGGGTATACACCCTACTCCCCCCTCTGGTGACATGTGCAATGCTCTGCATGAACATGTTAAGTAGCATTTGTAATGTAAGAAAACGATAAAAGAAAGTAAATAAAACAACACCAGGGAATTCCCTAGAACCACATATCTGTTTTATTGATATTATGGCCCCGGACCTCGTTAAAACCCCTGTGGGGAAAAAGAGTATCCGGTCTACAAATGATCATTCCTGCTAGGCAGCAGTTACACATAGAACTTTTTAAGCGTGTTTATATTCCATGGCCTAGGAAGATCTCTGCCATCTGAATCCTTTAGTATGTATGCACCACCGCCCAAGACCTCCGTGACTATGTATGGCCCTTCCCAATTGGCTTCGAACTTGCCCACCGCTTTCAACGCATCAGCCCGCTTAAGAACCAAATCGCCCTTTGACAATTTCCTCACTCTGACCCGTTTGTCATATCCCGCTTTGATGATGCCTTTGTACTTGGCCGCTCTGACACGGGCTTCCTCCCTCTGTGCTTCCACCAAGTCCAGTTCTGCTCGGCGGAGCTCCTCATTGTGCTCAGTGTCGTACGTGGTAATTCGGTATGATTCTAGTCGTGCCTCCGCTGGTATCACCGCATTGGATCCATATACCAGCGTGAATGGTGCCTCCCCTGTCGCCGTTTTTGGACTGGTTCGGTAGGCCCAAAGGACAGTGTCAAGCTCCTCCACCCACTTCCCTCTGCTCTGCGTCAGCCTCTTCTTTATTCCCTCACATATGGTCCTATTAGCCAATTCCACTTGTCCATTTGCCTGTGGATGAGCCACGGAGACAAATCGTTGTGTAATATCCATACGATCACAGAAATCCGCCACCCGCTGTCCTGTAAATTGTGTCCCATTATCAGACACGATGATGCGTGGCACTCCGAATCTGCAACAGATATTCCTCCAGATAAAGCGTTCTACTGTAACTTCATCAATCTTGCTCACAGCCTCAGCTTCGACCCATTTAGAAAAATAGTCTACTGCCACAATGAGAAAACATTTCCCGCCAGGTGCTGTAGGCAACTTCCCAACTATATCAATGCCCCATTTGTCAAACGGACAAGCAGCGTACATTACACCCATGGGCTCCCCTGGTATGTTGATTCTGCCGGCATGCCTCTGGCAAGCTTCACATTTGCGGACGAACTCCCTGGCTTCCTTGTTGATATGAGGCCAATAAAACCCTGCCCGAATGATCTTGCGTACCAGGTCCCGAAATCCCGTATGTCCACCACAGCAACCTGCATGAACCTCTTTCAGAGCAAAGTTAGCTTCATCTGGCGATAAGCATTTTAACAGAGGTTGAGTAAAAGATCTTTTGAAGAGTTGATCGTTGATTAGGCAGTAATTTTCATAGCGGTCCCTTTGATTGGATTCTCTGCTTAGTCGTTCCCCTGTCTTCAGAAAGTGTATGATCGGAGCCCGCCAATCATCTCTGATCTCTACCGAGAACACCTGCGAAGTTTCCATCTCTCTAGTATCACAGAGTAAAATAATTTCGTCGCTCCAAGTTTGCTCTACTGCGCTAGCCATGCGCGCCAGTAAGTCGGCCTTCGTGTTCTCCTCCCGAGAAATCTGTTCAAGCTTGAATTCCATGAACTTTTCTTTCATCTCATTTATTTTGGTATGGTATGCCTTCATCCTCTGATCCTTGATACTGTAACTTCCTGAGAATTGTTGTGCAACCAACTGGGAGTCTGTCTTTATAATGACACACTCAGCTTTAAGCTCTGATAGGATGTGAGCCCCTCTGACCACGGCCTCATACTCCGCCTCATTGTTAGATAACCGACAGGTGAATTTGATGGCGAACTGGTATGTCCCATAACCCGGCGAAGTGATATAAACCCCAATTCCACACCCTTCTTTTGTTACTGATCCATCTACGAAAGCAACCCAGAACTCTGGCACGGGACGCCGAGTTGTTTATTGTACGAAGTCTGCCAATGCCTGCGCCTTGATTGCCGTTCGCGGCTCGTACTCTACATCATATTCCCCTAGTTCCACAGCCCATTTGACCATTCTCCCCGACAAATCCGGGCGCCCCAAAACTTGTTTAAAAGGTAAAGACGTGCGCACCACTACCTTGTGTGAAAGGAAATAAGGCCTCAGCTTTCTTGCCGTAATCATGACCGCCAGAGCAGCCTTCTCGATCTCTGTGTAGTTAAGCTCCGGGCCCTGGATAATTCTGCTGACAAAATAAATGGGTCTCTGATGACTTCCCTCCTCCCTGATTAACACCGAGCTGATTGATTCCTCCCCCATAGCTATGTATAAATACAACGTTTCTCCCGGAACTGGTTTGGTCAGAGTCGGTAGTTCTGCTAGGTATGCTTTAAGATCTTCAAATGCCACTCGGCATTCTTCTGTCCACAGAAACTTGATTCCCTTCCTCAACACTTTGAAAAACGGCATGCTCCGTTCTGCCGATCTCGATATAAACCTACTTAGGGCAGTGATACGCCCATTCAGAGTCTGCACCTCCTTGATCCCTCTAGGCGGTGTCATTTCCAAAATTGCTTTGACCTTTTCGGCATTAACCTCAATCCCTGCAGGCGTGACCTTATATCCCAAAAACTTCCCTGTCGTGACCCCAAAGGTGCACTTGGCTGGGTTTAACATGAGTCGGTGATCTCTGACTACTGTGAAGATTTCCTCCAGATCGGAAACATGATCCTTTGCCCTGACACTTCGCACCAGCATATCATCCACGTAAACTGAAATGTTCTTTGACAATTGCTCTTTGAAAATTTTCTCCATCATCCGTTGATATGTAGCTCCCGCATTTTTTAAGCCGAAAGGCATACTTCTCCATCCATATACCCCACAACAAACAGCGAAAGCCGTTTTGGCGATGTCTCCCCTGTTCATTTTTACCTGATGGTATCCCTGGTATGCATCCATCATAGATAGCAGAGCACACCCTGAAGTAGAGTCCACCAATTGGTCAATCCTCGGCAGAGGATAGTGGTCCTTTGGGCAGGCAGCGTTTAGGTCTCTGAAATCCACACACATTCTCCAGGTGTTTGTTTTCTTGGGTACCATCACCGCGTTTGAGATCCATTCTGGATATTGCACTTCCACAATGTGTCCAGCTTTCAATAGTTCATAGACCTGCTCTCTGATGGCAGCATCCTTTTCAGCTCCGAAATTCCTTGTCCGTTGTTTCACCGGCTTGACCTTAGGGTCCACATTGAGGCAGTGCTCCGCCAACCCTCTATCAATTCCCTTTAAATCTGCGGTGCTGAAAGCAAACACATCCGCATTTCGCCGAAGACAACCAATGAGCTCCTCTCTGACCTGATCACTCATGGCCGATCCAATCTTAGTCTGGAAACCTTCTTTCCCTGGAAATAACTCGATCATGTTGCACACATCACTGGTGGACACCAGCGCGGTTTTTCCTGTGGAGTCTCTGTTTTGCAGTAAATCTGTCAATTCTTGGCGCTCCTCGGCTGGGGCATGCACTTCACCTACCTTCCCCTTCTTCCGACTATCCGCCCCCTCTGTCAGTCTTTCTCTTTTCTGCCCCGCTGACTGTGTCAGCATTTGTACATGGCATGCTTTTGATGTCGTTTGATCGCCACAGACTTCTCCCACTCTTCCTCCCTCGAGGGGAAATTTCATTTTCAGATGAAACAAAGAAATAACTGCTCTGAACGCCGTCAAAGCGGGCCGGCCCAGTATGACGTTGTATGAAGGTTTAGGCATATCCACTACTAAGAACCGCACCATCCTTGTTTTGGTGCCTGTGACTGTATTGCCAAGAACTAGCGGCAACTCCACATACCCTAAAGGCATGACCATCTCTCCCCCGAACCCAAACAGCGGGGCGTTGGTCGGCTCGATACGGGCATCAATTCCCATATTTTGAAGACATTCCTTATATAAGATGTTTACAGCACTACCCGAATCCACGAAAATACGGTGGATAATGCAACCGGCGATGTCTGCCGTTACGACCAGCGCATCATCATGCGGGTACATTAGTGTACGTATATCCTCTGTCCCAAAAGTAATCGCCGGTTCCTCTGCCGCACTGGTGACTTCCATGACCTTTTTAGGATAATACCCTGTTTTGACTGCTCTGACGACTTGCTTTTTAGCCCTGTTTGATGTGGGCATCCCGTTCTCCCCACAAATCATGTGAACTTCCCTTCTATACGGGGGAGGAGGAGGCACT
Source organism: Salvia miltiorrhiza (assembly GCF_028751815.1). Lineage (NCBI taxonomy): Eukaryota > Viridiplantae > Streptophyta > Magnoliopsida > Lamiales > Lamiaceae > Salvia > Salvia miltiorrhiza. The sequence goes on along the minus strand of NC_080391.1, from coordinate 56,937,422 downwards.
TGCCTGTCTGCCCCCTCTCTGCGATTATCGCGGTTATCATCCGCTCTGCGATCCCTGTTGTTCCCCTGCTCTGGTCGGTGATCACGGTTATTTCTTTGATCCCTCTGATCTCGCTGATCCCTCTGATCTCTTTGATCCCTCTGATCATTCCGCCTCTGACCCTCATTTCCTCTATCAATGAACTGGTCGAGGTATCCCTGACGTACTAGTAACTCCAATTGATGTTTAAGATGTCCACAATATTTCATGTAATGCCCGAAGGAGTTATGGTATTCGCACAACTTGTTATTAGGCCCCTCCTGTGGCGGCCCAGCCCGGTAGGTTCCCGGTGCCCGAAAGAATGGTTGATCCTTTATTAAGTGAAAAATTTCGTCCTGTGGTTTATTCAGGGGCGTGTACTCGGTGAACCGCGTAACCTCATTCACAGTGCGCTGTTGTTGGGGCGGCATTCCTCCCTGGGGTGGGAGTACTCTCGGAGGCAACCCTCTGAACGGGGCCCTATCTTGATGTCTTTGTCTTTCGGGTGCTTCCTCAGCTTTCTTGACCCTGTGTTTCTCATTTTCCACCTTCCTCGCCATTTTGGCATCCTCTAACTGTAGATAACCCGGCAGCCTTGCCATGATGTCATCAAAGTCCCTTGCTGGTCGAATTTGTAATTCGTCAAAAAAGATCCCCGGCCTGAGTCCTCTGACATAGGCGCAGTTTTTGATTTGCGATTCTGCCTCTGGAACCTCCAGAGCGGCAAGATTAAACCTCGCTGTGTACTCCCGTAGCGTTTCTCCCTGCTCCTGCTTAATATCCATCAGCGAAAGGGCTGACTTCCCTACCCTTCGTGAACTCGCGAACTGACGCAAAAAACGAATCTGTAATTCTTCGAAAGAGTGAATGGAATTTGGGGGCAGCGTCCCAAACCATAACTGAGCCGGTCCAGTGAGAGTAGTGGAAAAGATTCGGCACTTAATGCCCTCAGTGTACATGTGTAATGTGACCAATCCCTCAAACCGATTGAGATGCACTTCCGGATCAGTAGTGCCATCGTAATCCAACGAGATGGGCTTGTAACTTCTGGGTAGAGTATCTGCCAGGATATCATCAGAGAACGGACTACGGTTGTTGATGGGATGATGTCGTGAAATCTTAGCCCTCTTGTCCCCCTTTTGCCTCCCCTGCTCCCTTCTGTCCCTGGGTGTGTCATGAGCGTGGCGCTTGTGAGTTCTATATTCATGTCTGCCAGAGGAATACTCTGGCCCCCTCTCCTCTGATCTTTCCGTATATCGGGATTTCTCTTGACGGTGGGACTTCTCTACCCCGTACGAACGCTCCCCTCTGTTCGACCTCTCTGATCTTTGACCTCTGTCATCTCTCCGAGACTTCTCCCTCAAAGATTCCTCCAGATCCTGGAGTTGGTGTTTCAGCTGGGATACTTGGTTTTTCAACCGTGCCTTCTCCTTTGGCCTCTCTTCTTCGAACACAAGGGAAACGGATTGACTATCAGACTCGTCAACCCTTTCCTTTCTCACAACACTGTTGAGTCTGACCCGACTCCCCTCTGGTCTTCTTTCCACTTCCCTATCAGCAGGGTCCCCTTGCAGTTCCAGAGGCATCGCAGCCTGTTTGTTGATGGCTAAAGTGTTTATCTCCTGAGCAGCTGGAGGTGGGGCCTCAGTGCCCTGCGGGTTTACTGCTCCTACCAGGGGAGCTATTGTAGGAACCATAGATAGCATTGGTGTTCCCATCGCTTGGCGCATATTAGCGTAACTGAGCAAGGCCATCATCTGCTCTGCTATCCCAAAGTTAATCGATCCCCCACCAGATGTGGGGGCCAAGCTCGGCACCTCTGATCCTGGCGTCACCAGAGCAGTCCTCTGGAAGCTTGTATTCAACCCTGTCAACGGAGTGGCGGAGATAGCCTGAAACCCCGGTGGGGCAGTGAGGGTAGCATTACTCTGTAGGCCAGCGAACAAGGAGGCAGGCACCTCAGTGGTGAGAGCAGCGGAGTCGAACTCTTTCTCCAGGTTGCGGTGAGCTTCTGACGATCCCATAGTACCTACATGTAAGCAAAGTGAGAAAAGTCTCAAGGACAAAAGAGCAAACCCTCCGTTACCGACGGGAGTCCCAATATAAGAAATCCAATAAAGAATCCCGAGCACCGGTACAAAGACCGTTAAAAAGTTCCGAGTAATTCTACACTCTGGAAAATAAACCCAGAGTATAGATTGAGGAAAATAGAGCCCTCAGTAAAATCCAGCAGACGCGAGATACCCAGAGACAAGTACAAACAGAGCAACCACCGGAAGACATGTTAGCACGATTCATTAAACATGATAACAAAAAGAATTATGTAAAATACTACCATAATACGAAGATTAGTCAAGGAAAACATGGAGAACATGAATAAAAGTTTCCCATAAGTGAAGATCGTCCACAAAACAATAATATGAATCTCACCACCACTAAGACGAAGCGTTTAATTATCATATTATTGAGGCAAATCTCTTGCATCAACGACAATAAATACCCTTGAAATCGGAGGCTAGCCACAAAACCCAAAGATCCACAGCAAGAAACCCCAATATATCAGGAACAGAACAGAACTTCCAATTTAATCGTCGAAATCGAAGATCAACCACGACAAGCATGGAAAACCCCCATAAACCCCCTCCTTTAAACGAAAAATGTCTATAAACCCCCGATTCAACGATACAAAGCAAGGATTAGTCACCAAAACATAGGAAGTAACGGTAATTATCGGTCGCAAACAAAGAATACCCACGGATTAATAACGCGAAACCGAGCACAAAAGAAGCAAAGTACTAATCGGCGTATTATCGATGCAAACCCAGGAATTAACAGTAATAACCACATGCTTTACCAAAAACAGGATAAAACACGAAGATCGACCACAATTATCGTATTAATACGCGAAACAGCCATATACCAGCAACGTAAACCCAAAATATCGGGAATCCGTAAGGAAACGATGAACACAATCGGAACAGAGCACCCAACTACGATTCCCTCATGCAAAACATTAGATCGATGAAGAAAACCTCAATACTACAAGAGAACCCTTTATTCGCAGATAACTACCCCAAACAAGCGGTAAATAAACGTAAATTTCCCCTGATTCATGTTTTACGCTCGTCGCCACCTTTCCCCATGCACCCAAAACACAAATCAACACAGAACTCAGCAGATTAACAACATATTAACCCAGAAAACACAATTAACCGATTAAAAACAGCTGGATGTCCGGATTATCGGACCAATCGGTGCCAACGCCCGCAAATCCGATTGAATTTACAGATCTGCGTACGTCGGCAACCGCGACCTCACGTCTTAATTCAGTAGCTTTCCCACAGACGGCGCCAGTTGGTGTTTGCGAAACCAACACCTAAATCTATGAAGGGAAATCGCGAATTCTACCTAGTCGAGAAGAGTAAAAGTGGCTGATCGGAAATCTTGCGCAAGAGAAAATAGCAGTTGTATTCAAAATATGAGATAGCGTAAGTCACAGTACACGAGCTCGGGCCCTATTTATAGATTTACAAGCGGAGGGGTAAAATAGTAAAAACATCTGCGGTGCATGCGTGTTGCGTGATGGAAGGGTACGCTGGTAATTTTGATAATATGAGGGAGATCTTCCCGCGCGTTTGTTGGCTCCTCTGATGGCAATGTCTTTTCTGGCGAAGGCGTCTTCTCTGGTGATGTTGACATCTCTGGTGGAAATGCCTCTTCTAGTAAACACATCTTCTCTGGCGAAGGCGTCTCCTCTGGCGGTAGTGACTTCTCTGGCAAGGATATTCTTTCTGACTAGGATGCTTCCTCTGGCAAAGATGACTCCTCTGACGAGGATACCTCCTCTGGTGAAGATGACTCCTCTGACGAGGATACTTCCTCTGGCGAAGATGACTCCTCTGACGAGGATGACTCTTTTGGTAGCGATGGCTTCTCTGGCAATGGCCATTTTTCCACATGATTCTTCTGATTTATGTCCCTTCTCTGCTCTGCACACATTACTCCTCATCACATGTTATACGCTTGACAGAGAAGAGAAGAAGATCTTACTTCAATGGATCAAGAGTCTTAAGTTTCCCGATGGGTACGTGTCAAATATTAGTAGATGCGTTGACATGAACGCCCTGAAGATGCACAACATGAAAAGTCACGACTGTCACGTGTTCATGCAAATCCTTCTGCCTGTTGCATTTAAAGAACTTCTTCCTAAGAATGTTTGTCGTCCTTGTAACGACGAGTTGAACCCATATATTAGGTCGCTTGCAGCTGGACCATTAAGGGAGATTGAAACATACTCCGGCTATTTCGTGAATGGCTACAGGTTTCACACAACTGATCATGATAGAGAGAGTGCGACTGTGAACAGTGGCGTTTGCATAAAAGGCTCGGTCTATGGTAGTGATAGAGATGTGCTAGACTTTTATGGGCGTCTGCAAGAAGTTTGCGTGCTGGAGTATCCGGGGTATCCAATTAAGCAGACAGTCTTGTTCAACTGTGAATGGTTTGACTTGTCGGCTCAGGGAACTTCTATTGATACAGACTTCAAGTTAGTTTCACTGAACCACACACGAAGATATAAGAAGTATGATCCCTTTGTTTTGGCGAGTCAAGTAGTTCAAGTGTTTTACTGTCCCTATCCCAGTACGAACCAATCAAAGAAAAATTGGTGGTCAGCATGCAAAGTCAACGCAAGATCAAAGGTTGAAGTGTCTACTGCAGCATCTACATCAACATTAGATCAACCATTTCAAGAAGAAGTGGTTACTATTATGCCTACTCACACAAGTGTAGGCATTGAACAACCACTTTTCCTTCATCCCCTCGGTGGAGTCGTTGAGATTGAAGATGACGATGAAGCAGAAGACGATGATTCCCCGTTGACATCTAACGATAGTGATGATGATAGTAGTGATGCTTATGAATAAATGTAAATGCACAGATGACGTTGAATTTGATTGCAAATTTGTTATGTTTGTTAGTTACTGTTAATGTTATGTTTCGCTATATATTTGTTAATTTAATTGTATGCAACAGGCATCATGTCTACCTCTCGAGGTTTCTTGGGATTTGGGAGGCGATCTGGCGTTAATGCGCCAGAAGCTACAGCAGATACATCTGATGGGTCTGGGACGCATATTTCTGGGACTCCCGAGACTCCCCAGGCTTCTAGTAGTTCACGGGCTAGAAGGCCTAGGGGCCCTACAGCTGCCGCTATCAGAGAGAGAGAGGTTAAGGCACCTGATGGGAGGACGGTATTTCAGAGGCATCCTACGACTGGGTAAGTATTTTAGTTTAAATTACTGTTTCTCGTACACCATGATTAAGTGACAAAATTACTTGTACACAGTGTTTTGTTGGAGCCCACTGGCCTGTCCAAAGCTTGCACGAGCACATTTAAGATGTTTGAAAACCCAGGCGGGTACACATGGAAGTTGACGCCCCCGGCGATGAAGGATAAATTTTTTGATGAATTACAGGTACAATTAAATTTATAATACATATAAATATATCATATTAAATTGTTAAAATGTTTGATATTAAATTAATTCTCTTTCTTTCAACAGAAAGAGTTTATGTGGCAGCCCGATGATGAGCGTGACGTGAGGAAAATGTGGGAGACAAAAGCCCGCAAAAGGTACTCCGACATGATGAGCGACTACAAGACAGATCTCAAGCAGTGTATCCGCCAAGGGAGAGAGATGTCTAGGCCCGTCTGGATGACTCCCGAGTTTTGGACTGGACTCCAGGATTACTGGCAGCGTCCCGAGGTTGAGGCTGTTTCAGATCAAGCACGTGCCAACCGGATGTCCGAGCCCGATGGGGAGGGTACAGGGATCAGTAGGCACGTGGGCGGGTCCCAGTCGACTCGTATCCTGCAGCAGTATATGGTATGTAATTAACAAATAATTAAGTATATAAATTAAATTAATATATTGACTAATATAACTTATTTATCTTATATAAATGCATCTACAGAGCTTGGATCCTGGTACTCCCCAGGATGCACCAAACTATGCCACCTTCCTCCGCCTCCACACGTACGCCGACGGAAGTTATACGTCGGAGAGAGATGCTAGAATTGACGTAAGTGTTTAAGTTTATTCAAATATTTAGTGAATGTATTTATTTTCTAACAATTATGCATTGTTATGTATGTATTAGGCCGAGGTTCATCGACTGGCCGCTGCCACAGGACGACAGGAGCGGCTAGACGAGGTGTATTTGGAGGTGGTGCAAATTGATAGGTCACGGATCTACGGCGTCGGGAGTGCCGGGCAGAGTCAGGCTAGTAGGGGGTCTATCCGCAGCACGGGCAGTTCTGCGGTGTCTCAGCAGCTTTATGAGACACGGATCTCCACGCTGGAGGAGCAATTGGCGGCAGAGCAAGCACAACGCCAACAGATGGAGGACCGCATGGCGGCAGAGCAAACACAACGCCAACAGATAGAGGACCGCATGGCTCAATTGGAGGCGTTTATGAGGATGTATAATGCTCAGCCACCTCCACCCCCTCATGCCGATGATGATGATGATGATGCTTAGAATTATTAAAACTATATATTTATGTTTTCAAACAAAATTACATTTGCACTTTCTTTTCAAATTTATGTTTTATTGAACTATATATTTCAAGTGCTTTAATTATTAAAACTATATATGTTTTATATATTTAAGGCAATGATGATGATGATTGCATTTAACATAAACAAATAAATTCAAATCACATTATAATAACCAAATTAAAACACTTTTGGTGTATTAATGTTAAAAAAAAATATATATATATATATATATATATTAATTAATTAATTAATTATTAAATATTAATTAAATATTTTACCGACGATAAAAATAAGGACCGAAACGAACTCGCTCACTAATTAACAACATATTTCAGGTATTATCTCCACATATTCAAAGATTATAATTATATGAGTGAGTATATAGCATTTAAATGAATTAATAGATGTAGATATATCAATAATACGAGTGTTCTGTACTGGTGATCACTCGAAAAGAATTTCAAAGTTAAGCGTGCTTGACACAGAGCACAAGCAAGATGGGTGACCCACTGGGAAGTCGGGTCGCCGACTGGGAAGTTCGTCTAAAGTATGCAATACCGTATAAATACGGAAATAAATTGTGGATATACAATATACAATAAAATAAATAAATAAATAAATAAAATAAAATAAAATAAAATAAAATAAAAAAATAAAATAAAAAACATTACCGTGGGCAAAATGCCGTCGGTAGTTACCGACGGTAATTTGCTCTCGGTAAATACACGGCCATCCTCCGGCATGACCCACCGGCCAGCGATAGCTTTTTACCGACGGCGTTTCGCCGCCGCTATTTACCGGCGGTAATCGCCGTCGCTAGGTTTCCGGCAAGGTCAGCCGGACTCCGGTGGCTCTCTACCGACGGCAAAATAGCCCTCGGTAACTAGCGGCGGTGTATGCCGCCGCTAATTCTCCGGCTAGGCTCCGCCGTTTAACGGCGACAATTCCGGCGGCATCGCCGCCGTTCACTGCCGACGGCGGATGTTCGCCGCCGTTATTGTCGTTGCTGACGAACCTTTTAGCGGCGGGAGATTGCCGCCGTTATCGCCGCCGGTAACACTATTTACCGGCGGCCGTCTTTTGTTACCGACGGCATTTAGCCGTCGGTAATCAACGCTTTTTTTGTAGTGTTTATTATAATATTATTCCACATATTATATATTTATAAGAATATATTAATTCATTAGATATTACACTAAATATATGTGATATATATATATATATATATATATATATGTTTATAGCTATTGATAAGGCTTATAAATTAATATATCTATCTAAATAAATAATTATATTGAGTACAAATGTGTAAATTAATTAGGGAGTGTAAAAAAAATATTAATCTATTAGATATTGAAATGTACTACAAAAATATATGAGAAGTCTTTTATAATTAAATTTCCCTATCCAAAATACATCTCAGATGCACTAAAGTGGTTTGAATATACTTTTACTCATCTCACATATAATATTGTACATCGCAGATATAGTCAAGTCGTTTCACTATGTTTTACATATCATTATCATAGAGTGGTTTCAATAAAATATGTTACATCTCACGTATAATTATAAACTCGTTTCACACATTATATAATGATATTTTAGTATAACGTACTACAAATCAATATTAAAGAGAAATTTCACTATAATATGTTAGCTCACATATATTTATTATATGTCACACACATAATATATAGTGATCATATTTGACTATAATCTGTTACATGTCCAAAGTATTATAGTTATTTCAGCATAGTAGTTTCATTCCACTGTAAAATTCTACATGCATGTAACAGATCCATCCAGTGATTCACTTGTAGAATCAATTGATTTACAGAGAGAAGTGAGAGATGTGGTTCAAAATCCATCGCGCAGGGGCGAGTGGCTATGAGGAATCGGAGGGGAAAAGGATAATCGCCGACGAAAGCTGCACCGAGGGAGGCGGCGCGATCTAGGGTTTTCAGAGAGAAATGAAGCGACGCAACCCTTGAAGACTTAGGGTGTTAATTTTAAATGGTATACATATGCTTTTTTTACGAAATAATGTAGGGGGTTTAATTAATCAGACGTGTAAGTGGGTAATTAATTAAAAGAAACTAATTTAATTAAGGAATAATTGGCGTGTTTAAATTTGATTTGTAGTGGGTCTATCAATGGCAACTAAAGTAAATAGTGAAGTAAAATAAGGGTAAATTTCTTTAAAAAGTGAAACGTGACTCTTTTTCGTGGACAAAAATAAAAGGGGAAACATAAGTCTTTTTCGTGGACGGATGAAGTATATTATATAGATTTAGCTCAAAACAATAGCCCATACAACAGCCCAAAACAATAGCACGTACATTTAGCTCATCATAGAGTAATATTTAGCCCAAAGCAACATCCCAAAATAGGCCAAACATAAAACAATCCATTTAGTATGAATATATAGAAACCTTCTTACTTTGATATATATGTATATTTTTTTTTTCAGACGCTAACTTTGATAATTTCTAAATGTAAAAAAGTTTGTCGGCAAAGTTTTTCTGATATGTGTATTCTAAAACCAGGTTGTTTCATTATTGTAAAATTCAGAAATATATTATTGAAATAGAAAAATATGAAAACATATTATTAATATTTTAAAAATCATGTCAAAATCGCAAATTCGTAGATAAAAGTAAGTCAGTCTCTAAAACAAAATATATTGATCACATTTGAAAGAGTAATTAATACACACTGTTATACACCAATTACAAACCATATATAACAAAAAAACGAAGACAAATATTCAAAAACAACATAGAGTTAGCTAGGGAGATTAATTAACTCCTAACTAATTATGTGAAATCGAAATAATTTTTGTGGTGTGAGAGAAAGTCCTGGAGCTCCAAATCAACCTCAAATTTCTCCATATCCTCTCTCCTCAAGTTAACCCATGCCTCAATTCCATCTCCATTTCTAGTATCCATAAAAGTCACCAAATTTTTGTAGGCTAACCCGGTTGTCCCGACCCAAACCGGTTTGTCCCACCCGAAATCCGCCTCGTAGACCGGAAACCTACATAAACTCGTGAAGCTGAAGCTAACCAGCTCGCCCTTATCGATTTGACCAATCAGCTCACTCATCAGATCCAGCCGAGCCAAATGGCCGCCGTTCATGGCCTTAATGGCTTCCCTGACCCTCCGCACCAGCTCCATGCCGTCGTCGGTCACCCCGTCGCTCCCCACTTCTGGCTTTGCGATCGCCACGCTGCTTATGTTACCGAAGTGGTATTCAGGTAGGACCGGGTCAGTCCGGGTCCGAATGTTCACCGCGTGGTGCACCGTGTAGATCTTATTCGGGTCGGCTCTCATACCCGTAGCCGAAATGAACCGGCTCCATATAAAAGCCGATAGCGCCTCCACCCGAGTCGGCCACTCACCGGCGCCGGCGGCATACCGTTCCCGGAGAATTGCAATTTTTTTGGTGGGGAACGTGAAGATTTTCGTGGCGAGCTCTTCTTTCATCATTCTGGAGCTCGGTATATAGCCGTTGATCTCTCGTGCAGGGAAGTAGGCAGCGGCGTCGAACTTTGGGAAGGGCGGGTCGCCGGCGCCGCCGCCTCTGGCGGCGGCGGACCAGGAGTTGGCGAACGAGAAGAACGACAAGGCGTCGGCAATCTTGTGGGAGATGAGGAGGCCGACAGCGACGCCGCCGCAGCGGAAATAGGTGGCTTGAGCCGCCATGCAGAAACCTAGGGATTGGTTGAGTGAGAGAGGGAGGAATTTGTTCATGCCTTTAGGGTTTGGATTGGTGATGGCTTGTGAGAGGTCGCAGTCGGCTTCGGCTTCGGAGAAGGGGGCGCCGCCGTCGTTGCAGTCGACGTGGAGGTTGTCGGCGAGGCGGCCGGCGAGGGGGTAGAATCTGGAGAGGGTTTCCGACAAGGATTTCTTGAGGTGGTCTGATTTTTGGGAATTGGGGATTTTAGGGTTTGATGAGTAGAAGTAGACGAGAGGCATGAAGAGGGGTGGAGCGAGTTGATCGAGAAATGATAGGTAGTGTTTTTGCAGTGATTTTGGAGTTGGAGAAGATGGTTTGATGATTTCTGTGGAGATTACTTTTATTTCGATCTCCATTTTGATGAGAAGAAATTAAATTTGATGAAAGGTTTTGGTTTCTCTTTATGAAAATGATGATTGCTAACTATACATGATCATGCTTAAATAGTTGCAATTTGAGTAGCAATTTCATAATTTGAGTTTGAATTCTTCCGCCAAGCTTTTGAGTAACGGCCGGTCCATTTTTTTTTTCCAATAAATTTAATAATTAAATTAAATAGTAAATAATAGTAAATTATTAGCACAGCTATAATATTGTTTAAATTACATAACAAGTCAAAAAACAAAATAAAATACGAATGTTTTAAAAAGTCACAATATTTCTCTCATATTTTTCATGCTTTCAAACCTCTATTATAGCTTCAATACTAACATATTTTCCAAGGCAAAGTAACTTTTCAATATCAAAATTTAGAAAACAAATTTCTTTGATCCTAACATGATATATGCATATAATTAATTTTGTGTTGATTTTATCGAAATAGTGATTCAACGCTAAAGCTTGTATATCACTCCTACAATTTATAGTGTAAAGTAGCTTAATTTAATTATGGAAATAAAATTTATATATTTTTTAATTTTTTATAATATATACTATATATAAAATTATAAAAATAATCCTACAATTTTAAAAAATTCCAATGATTTCCTGTTAACCAAGGAAGTGGGATAGCCGGCATAACAATTTTTCTTTTTTTTCTTTTTGATGTGGTCTTGAGTACAATCGGGTGTACCGTACAACCAGGTTGCACCCTCACTTAGATTTTGACCTGCACCCTAATCAAATCTTGTATCTTGATCCGAACCGTATAAATAACACTATTTTGGGTGCAGGTGCAGGCGGGTCAATTCGACTGTACGATATACACCCGATTGTACCCAATTTTTTTTATTTTTTATTTTTATTTTTATTTTTGTAATTGCCGGCATAGCAAACTTAGGAAGGACTACTTTTAAAAGTTTTAATTAACGACTACGTGCAGAATTAAAAGCTTTTTTGTTTTTTGATTCAGTTTTATCTTTTATATAATTGACGATTTTATTAATTTTTAATGTGCATTTATTGATTTAACGGTAGATAATTAATGCTCAAGGCTTGAGATTCTAAATTCCAGTCCACCGTCATACAGTATTTAAAAAAAAAATCAAAAATCAACAAACAATTACAATATCATGACTTAACAAAGATTTAAGAAGTTGTATTAAAAGTCAACTACACGTTGGATATTTGGTATTGTATAGTACTAGTATACTCTATCCGTGGATAAAAGGAGTTCATTTTTGGGATATTTGCCATAAAATAATAATAATAAAAAAAAACTTTCAATAAATTTTGATTTTTTTATGATCCGTAAAATTTAGAAAAAAATGGAGTACTCTATTTTGATTTTTTCTGATTTTTTTTTCATGGATATAAAATACCTTCAAATAGAAGCTGATTTTAGGACTTTTGACTTAGATTTTTGGATACTTAAGCATGAGGGATTTTCAATTCCCAGATACATCGATTTTATTTTATCACCTTTATTATCCCTCACGTTTAGATATCAAAAAGTCTAAATTAAAAGCTCTAAACTCAGCTTCTAGAGTATTTCATACCCATGGAAAAAAAATCAAAAAGCATCAAAGGTGATGTAATTTTTTTCAAATTTTAAGGTCATGAGAAAAATCAATTTTTTTAAAAAATTCGTATATTTTACGACAAATATCCCTTCATTTTTTATATGTTCATAAAAATTAATTCGTTTTGATTTATGGACAATATTCAATAATTTGTTACTCTTAATACATCTTATTTACTATTTTTATCATATGGCCCACCACTTTAACACTACTAACATTATTTTTAAAATGAAACCATTTTTCCATTCATAATAAAATTAACCATTTTTTAAAATTTATATTGGTCTCTTTTAGTACTCCCTCCGTTCACGAATTAAAGCCCTATTGTGCTTTTTATACTTTTTTACTCTTCTTCTTTTCCTATATTTACCACCATTTGCCACTAATGGACCCACCTTACAACAACTTTATCATTTTTATATTCTATATTTACTACACTTTATCACTAGTGGACCCACCTTACAATAATTTTATCATTTTTATATTCTATATTTACTATACTTTATCACTCACCTTACAACAACTTTATCATTTTTATATTCTATATTTACTACACTTTATCACTAGTGGACCCACCACACAACACTTTCAACACTTTAGTCAACTACCCTTATATTTCACTCACAACACCTTTATCAGCTTTCTTTGTTTTCGTGCCAAATATGAAATGGGACTTTAAATCGTGGACGGAGGGAGTACTATTTAATTTTTTATGAACAGAGGGAGCATTAAATCATGTAAAATTTAATTTTAATTAGATATATAGATGGTATCGTGCAATATCTTAATATAATAAAATGCAATTTTTTATTTGATATATTAATTTTAAAATTGAATGACAATTTGGCAATTATAATAAAATTGAAGGATTATTTATAGATTATATTTTTTTATTTTTCTTTTCTTTTTCTTTATCTTTTTATTTGCCGTTTTATTTATTTTGTAAAATTATGAAATTTGATTAATTATAAAATATATATTGATATGCATTTCAAATTAAATATCACGACACGATCTTTAATTTGATATATATTTTATCTAAACAATGAATTTAAAAATTAATTTATTTAAAGATTCTCATTTTTTTGAATGAATTTATTTTTAATATTTTTTAATTTTTCCTTTTCCTTCTTTTAAGTTATTTTTTCTTTTTCAAAAGATCATTTTTTTAATTGTGAATTATTTTTTATTTTTTATTTTTTCTAATTTAGCTCAAATCTATTCAGTTATATAGTATTTATTATATTTATAAATATAATTATTGAATTGCTATCAATTATATTTATATATATAAACGTTTCTCGTGCATTGTTCAAATGCAAATGCTAGTCATATTTTAATTTATCAAGCGAGTCAAGAGTGTATGTAAAATAATTAATATATACATGTAAAATATAAGCCAGGCTGTTATGATCCCAGTTACTTCTAATAAAATATAAATTAAAAGTTATGCCCATTCTCAGTTGCTATTTTATTGTGAAATGATAATCATATTTAAGCACATTTTCTCATTTTAAATGGGTACATATGCACTATTTTATTGTAAAAACTCATAAATCCATATCATGTAGTAACCAGCTATATTAATCATTTAATCTCGATTTAAATGTCAACTTATGGATTGTGACCACAATTATTAACTCATTTTCAATTCAATCTTCACATTAAAATATAATACTAGTAAATTAGCTGTGGGTTGACATATATAATTTATAAATTTGCGGTTTATTTCAAGCAACAACGAGTTCCATGATATAATTAATAATTAGCAGCATGTCTTATATTTACAAGAAACTTATGGTTTATTAATTTCAAGCAACCTCGAGTTCCAAGATAATTGTTAAATAATAATGTCCAATTGATTTTGACCAATTATTACGTATTTGAAGAGATTATATACAAAATCAAGTCACGCCCAATATTTACAGGCTTTAAGTTCAGCTCGTGAAAATAGTATTGGCTCGAGATCGAATTTTAATTTTAAATTGAGCTCGAGCTCGACTCGACATATTAGTATTAAATTTGAAGTTGGTTCAATATTTATTCGCTTAGAACTAGTTCAAGTTCGATATATTTTTGCGAACTATTACTCGACCTCGGCGGATAAAAATCTCGACCGATAGTTGTTTTCATGTCATAATTATCATACTAGCTAATACAGTTAAATCTTGAAAGTAGTATATAGCATATTATATGTCATAATTATATGTGTTTTATACTTGCCGGTTGCAACATTTACAAAGTTTGTTGATTTTTTTTTTTTTAAACATATAAAATAGAAACCACGTTTATCTTGTCAATAACTGAAATTCATATCCACCACTTCGTATACTATCTTATTGTCCTTTTTTAAAATAAATTTATTTATTTAAATTGAAAATTCCAAACCATTTTGATTTTTAGTTAAGTATCATGGACCTCATGGTATGTATATTTTACAATACTACAGCATATTAGTCCATTTAGCTCAAAACAATAGCCCATACAATAGCACAAACATTTAGCCCATCATTGAGTAATATTTAGCCCGAAAAAATAGCCCATACAAAAGCGACATAACAAATTTTTATCCCAAGACAACATCCCAAAATGGGCCAAACTTAAAACAATCCATTTAGTATGAATAAAAGCCTTCTTACTTTGATATATTTTTTTTTCAGAAGTAAAATAAGGATAAATTTGTCAAAAAAGTGAAACATGACTCTTTTTCGTAGACAAAATTAAGAGAGGAAACATAAGTCTTTTTTGTGGACAGATGAAGTATATTATATAGATTTAGCTCAAAACAATAGCCCATACAACAGCCCAAAGCAATAGCAGATACAGCTCACCATAGAGTAATATTTAGCCCAAAGCAACATCCCAAAATGGGCCAAACATAAAACAATCCATTTAGTATGAATAGAAACCTTCTTACTTTGATATATGTATATTTTTTTTTCTGACGCTAACTTTGATAATTTCTAAATGCAGGAAAGTTTGTGGGCAAAGTTTTTCTGATATGTGTATTCTAAAACCAGGTTGTTTCATCATTGTAAAATTCAGAAATATATTATTGAAATAGCAAAATATGAAGACATAATATTAATATTTTAAAAATCATGTCAAAATCGCAAATTCGTAGGTAAAAGTAAATCAGTTACTCTAAAACAAAATATATTGATCACATTTGAAAGGAGTAATACACACTGTTATACACCAATTACAAACCATATATAACAAAAAAACAAAGACAAATATTCAAAAACAACATAGATTTAGCTAGGGAGATTAATTAACTCCTAATTATGTGAAATTGAAGTAATTTTTGTGGTGTGAGAGAAAGTCCTGGAGCTCCAAATCAGCCTCAAATTTCTCCATATCCTCTCTCCTCAAATTAACCCATGCCTCAATTCCATCTCCATCTCTAGTATCCATAAAAATCACCAAATTCTTGTACGCGAACTCGGCCGACCCGACCCAAACCGGTTTACCCCACCCGAAATCCGCTTCATAAACCGGAAACCTACACAAACTCGTGAAGCTGAAGCTAACCAGCTCGCCCTTATTGGCTAGAGCCATCCTTTCCTTCATCAGATCCAAATGCTCCCCACCTTCTCTCAGTCGAGCAACGAAGCCGCCGTCCACGGCCTTAATGGCTTCCCGGACCCTCCGCACCAGCTCCACGCCGCCGTCCGTCACCCCGCTGCTCCCCACAGCCGGCTTGGCTATCGCCACGCGGCTTATGTTCCCGAAGTGATATTCAGGTAGGACCGGGTCCGTGCGGGTTCGGAGGTTTACCGCATGCTGCACCGTGTAGATCTTATTTGGGTCGGCTCTCATACCCGTAGATGATATGAACCGGCTCCATATAAAAGCCGACAGCGCCTCCACCCGTGTCGGCCGCCGCTCGACGCCAACTCCGCTGCCGGAGGCGGCGGCATACCGATCCCGGAGAATTGCGATTTTTTTGGTGTGGAATGTGAAGATTTTTGAGGCGAGCTCTTCTTTCATCATTCCGGTGCTCGCCTTGTAGCCGCGGATGTCCTGAGCCGGGAAGTAAGCGGCGGCGTCAAACTTCGGGAGCGGCGGGCCGTCGGCGGTGCCGCCTCTGGCGGCGGCGGACCAAGAGTTGGCGAACGTGAAGATGGACAAGGCGTCAGCGATCTTGTGGGAGATGAGAAGGCCGACGGCGACTCCGCCGCAGCGGAAATAGGTGGCTTGAGCCGCCATGCAGAAATCTAGGGATGGGTTGAGTGAGAAAGGGAGGAATTTGTTCATGTCTTTAGGGTTTGGATTGGTGATGACTTGTGAGAGGTCGCAGTCGGCTTCGGCTTCGGAGAAGGGCGCGCCGCCGTCGTTGCAGTCGACGTGGAGGTTGTCGGCGAGGCGGCCGGCGAGGGGGTAGAATCTCGAGAGGGTTTCCGACAAGGATTTCTTGAGGTGGTCTGATATTTGGGAATTGGGGATTTTGGGGTTTGATGAGTAGAAGTAGACGAGAGGCATGAAGAAGGGTGGAGCGAGTTGATCGAGAAATGATAGGTAGTGTTTTTGCAGTGATTTTGGAGTTGGAGAAGATGGTTTGATGATTTCTGTGGAGATTACTTTTATTTCGATCTCCATTTTGATGAGAAGAAATTAAATTTGATGAAAGTGGTTTTGGTTTCTCTTTATGAAAATGATGATTGCTAACTATACATGATCATGCTTAATATATATAGTTGCAATTTGAGTAGGAACCAGCGTCTAACCAGTCGAAATTCGACCGGAATTATTTTATGTCATTATTTATAATTATTTTATGTTATTTTTTATTACTATAGCATATGAAATAGTTTATATATAAATTATTTCTTTAATTAATTTGATATGATCAAATTAAATTAGTAATACAATATTTGAAATAATATTAATTGTAATCACTTTCGCCAATTAAATGTAGATTGTGATAATATAAATATATTTTTATATAAATATTAATTTGATGAAGTTTATAAAAAGTTGATGTGGGATTGAAGATTTTAGAAGAAAAAAATATGTAAATTTAAAGTATGATATGATGTATGATTGATGTGTCGCATCTGCTGTTAATCGTATATCGATAATATTTACTCTCTCAATCCCTCAAACATTTTCCTTTTTTTTCTTTTTTTTTCTATTTTGATTCGTCCCCAAAACATCTTCCTAACCTATTTTTGAAAACAATTTCACTAATTATTATTCTTGCAATTTCACTTTTTGTGGGACTCGTTCTTCACTTTCACTAACTATCACTCTTACAATTTCACTTTTTGTGGGACACATTCTCCACTTATCAAATAAATAACTAACTTTTATTAAAACTCGTGTCATCCTCTCTTATGAAGATGTTTGGGGGACAGATGGAGTATTAAGTTTGTTCAAATTCTTTAAATTTGATGGATAAGAATAATTTAACTAAACATATATCATCTGAGTATCATCTCATATGGACCTAATAAGACCAGATAATCATATAAAGCTCTAAAGACCACATATGACATTTGAACGTCAAAATTTTGAAAACCATATTCTTTGGAGTTTGAAATACCACATCTAAATTTTGAGCATCATTTTGTATGGAGCTTGAAGATTATAACTTACTTGTGAGTATCATTTTGTCTAGAATTTGTGAAACTATAATCAAGTTATGAGAATAATCTCGTCTCAAACTTTAAACAACATCGTCAAATTTGAAATCATATCCAATCATATATATATAGTTATATATATATATATATAGTTAATTATTTAAGTAAATAAATCTATATATAAACATATTATATATATACATTTGTGAGTATGATGTGATAAACTTAAACTAATATTATATAATAAAATAAAATACAAATATAAATCTTATTTAAATATGAAAATTGATTAA
Source organism: Salvia miltiorrhiza (assembly GCF_028751815.1). Lineage (NCBI taxonomy): Eukaryota > Viridiplantae > Streptophyta > Magnoliopsida > Lamiales > Lamiaceae > Salvia > Salvia miltiorrhiza. Next base: position 56,919,261 of record NC_080391.1, on the reverse strand, counting down.
AAATTTAGAAAAAAATAAGAATGAATGAAAATTGAAGAAAATTAAAATAGAGTGATTATACGGCGTCACGTAGGATATGATTTATTTTGCTATAATGTAAAAATTGATAAGAAATATATAAATAAATATGAATGAATGAGAATTGAGGAAAATTATGATAAAGTGTTTATACGATATCACGTAGGATAAGATTTATTTTGCTATAATATATGTAGGATTTCATAATTTGAGTTTTAATTCTTCCGCCAAGCTTTTGAGTAACGGCCGGTCCGATTTTTTTTTCCAATAAATTTAATAATGAAATAAAAAGTAAATAATAATTATTAACACAACTATAATATTGTTTAAATTATATAACGAGTCAAAAAACAAAATAAATATGAATGTTTTGAAAAATCACAATATTTCTCTCATATTTTTCGTGTTCTTATAGCTTCAATACCAACATATATTGCAAGGCAAAATAACTTTTCAACATCAATACTGGATAAATTTCTATTATCCTAATATGATATATATGCATATAATTAATTAATTTTGTGTTGATTTTAACAAAACACTGCTTCTTGTATATTACGCTTACAATTTATAGTATAAAATAGCTTTAATTTAATGATGAAAATAAAATTTATATATTTTTACTTTTTTATAATATATTTATAAATTTTAAAAATAATCCTACGTACAATTTTAGAAATTCCAACGAGCCGGCATAGCAATCATTTTTTTTTTCTTTTTTCTTTTGGTTGTAAGTTGTAACTACCGGCATAGCAAACTTAGGAAGTAGTACTACTATAGGTTGTAACTAGTGTATAACCCGTATATAGTAGTAACTAGTGTATAACCTGTCGAAATTCGATGGAATTTTAAATTATGATTCAATTATTTATATTATTTTTGTATAATATAATTATTTTTTAATTAATTTAGCTTGATGCTATAGAGTTCATATTACTTTTTTCATCCCGCTTTAAATTATTCAAAACAAATGGACACAAAGATTAAAAAATGTATGATAAAGGTGTGAGGTGGTGGTGGGACAACAAAAAAAGTAGTGTTAAATGTCCAATTTTATTTCTAAATTTTGTTTGGTTCATTTGAAATGGGACAACCCAAAATAAAAATTGGATCATTTGATGTGGAACAAAGGGAGTATATTAATCTCAATTATATTAGTAAATTAAATGTTAACTTTTTGCTAGAATAATGAAAATAGTATAAATTTTGTACTCCCTGCGTCCCAATTTTTTTTTTGGGCGTCCTATTTATAATGTCCTAATCCAAAAAAGAAAACATTTTACTTTATCTACTCTCTCTATCCTTCTCCTCATTTATTTTATCTCTCTCTTACTTTTTCATTACTCTATCTATCTCTCACTTCATTTACTTTATCTCTCTCGTATTTTATCTACATATTCTTAATTTGCGTGCATATCTTTTTGGGATGTTACTATTTGGACGGAGGGAGTACAATTTTTCTATATTGACAGATAAGAATTAATTTAAAATCTCATCTGTTATCTAAGCATCATCTCATCTCAACTCCGTAAGACCACTTAATCATTTAGAACTCGAAAAATGAAATATGATTTTTGAACGTCAAACTTTTGAGCATTATCTCGTCTAGGCCCTGATGCTTTAAATATCATAACTCACTTCTATTCATCATTTTCATTATGAGCTTTAAAGACAAGGGCTGACTTGTGAGATTATATAATGTGAAGCTTGTAAGATCATAACTAACTTTCAAACACCATCTTCTATGGAGTTTGAAAAAACATTACAAACTTTTGTGCATCATCACATTTGAAGCTTAAAATACCATAACTAAGTTTCAAGCATTATTCCATTTTGAGCTTGAAAAATAAAACTTACTCGTGACCATCATCTAGTTTGAAGTTTGAAAGACCATAACTAAGTTCTGAGAATCATCTCGTCTAAGGCTTGAGAAAATTGATGTTAGATTCAAATTATATCATATCAATTTATTTAGTATTTCAAATGGTAATTTTTTTAAAAATGTGCAAAATGTCTTATTTTATGATTAAATTAAAATGAAGAAATAATTTATTTAATACAAGTATTTATTTTTAAAAATAAAATTAAATATTTTTTATTTAATTAAATAAATTTGATCAACTTAAATTGACAAATCAATTCAAATTGTATTAATCTCAATCACTCCACCAATTAAATGTGGGTATTTGGTTTGGAGAGTAAGAGCATCCTTTTATATAGGTTTTTATTTTGGTGAATTCTCATACTTATTTACTATACATTTTGAAAATTAATAACGAATTATTTACTATACATTTTGATTGAGGACCAATTTATAGTAATGCCCACCACTACTCATACTTATTTAAGTTATTGAAATATATAGATAATTAAATATAATTTGTTACCTTAATTGATCATCCGTCTCAACCAAAATTCAAACGATGAAAGGCTAATATATGAATGGAGATTAAGTGTTTTATCTAGATTATTATGAGATTATTTGGAAATGAGAATTTATTTCAAATTAATTTGAAGAACTTATTTATTTAATATATATCTTAGTATCATTTTCTTTATTTCATATGACCAAATTTAATTGAATAACCTATTTATTTAAAATACATTCAATTATCATTTTATTTACTTTATATAGCCAAATTCAATTGAATGTGGAAAACTATTGCAATTATAAAAAAAATGAAAAACTATGTGCTTGAAATACATAATTTAAGTATTTGTTTTTTTTTTTTATATATCTAGATCTTCAGTGATTAAGTTCAATAGAATATTAATGTGAGAATGATGAAAGGCTAAAATATGAATGAAAATTAAGCTTTTTATTTAGGTTATGAGTTTAATGTGAAAATGAGGATTATTTCAAATTATATACATGATCAAATTAAATTGAAGAACTTATTTATTTAATATATATCTTACTATCATTTTCTTCATTTTATATAACCAAATTAAATTAAATTACTTATTTATTTAAAATATATCTAACGATCATTTTATTTACTTTAACCAAGTTCAGTTTAAGAACCTATTTATTTCAAAAACATCTATACTTTTATTTAGATTTGCAAATATTGAAATTTGATTTCAACTTTTTAGATTTTTAATTATGAAGTTTATTATAAATTTAATGTGAAAATCTATTGCAATTATAAAAACATGTGGAAAATTATTTATTTGAAATACATATTATAAGTATTTCTTTATCTATATTTTCCAATGATTAAATATAATATCAATGTGAAAAAAATAGATGGCCTAATGTCTACATGAAGATTGAGCCTTTTATATAGATTATGAATTGATGGAGTTTAGGATAATTTCAATGTGGGATGGATGAAGAAAATTAAAATGTAAAAATGCCATATAATATAGAATTGAGAATGATCAAAATACTAACTTGTGGGAGTGCCACATAGGATTAGAGAATGAAGTAGATGTCTTCAATATGTATTCTATTTAATAATAGATAGATTAACGAAAATAAAAGTATTTTTTAATATAATTAACGATTTTTATTAGTTTGTAGTATGTAGTTAATTTCTAAAGCCTGAGGTACTCCTAGGTTCGAGTCCATCGTCGTGTAATTTTTAAATTTCTTTATTTATATTTATAATTTATATATATAAAAAAAATCAACAAACAATATCATGATCATGACTTTAACAAAGATTGAAGTCGTATTGAAAGTCAACTACACTTTGGGCTAGAGCGGAGACCACCTCATCTTTTTTTTTTTTGGATAAATTAATAGTATTAAATAAAGAAATTTAAAGACTACGTCACAGAAGACTCGAATCTAAGACCATTGACATTAAGTATTAATCTTTTACCGCTTGACAAACACACGCACACAAAACGACCTCATCTTTAAACTTGAAACAAGACATTTGGTATTGATACTTTGTCCGTCGATAAAATATAGTAGTTCATTTTTTTATATGTGCACAAAAATTAATTTATTTTCATGTATGGATAATTTATTACACTCAATACATTCTTTACTATTTTTATCATATGGCCCACCACTTTAACACTACTAACATTATTTTAAAAATGAGATCATTTTCTCATTCACAATAAAGTTAATCATTTTGTTAAAATTCGCGTGGTCCTCTTTTAGTACTATTTTTTATGAATAGAAGGAGTATTAAAGTAGAAATTTAAATTTTAATTAGATATACAGATGGTATCATGCAACATCTTAATATAATAAAAATGCAACTTTTAATTTGATATTAATTTTAAAATTGAATGACAATTTGGTAATTATAATAAAATTGATGGATTATTTATAAACTATATTTTTTCTTTTTATTTCATTTTTCTCTATCATCTTATTTGTTGTTTTATTTCTTTTGTAAAATTATGAAATTTGATTAATTATAAAATATCTGATATGCATATCAAATTTAAAACTCATGTCCATTCTCAGTTACTACTATTTTATTGTCAAAATGATAATCATATTTAAGCACATATGTCCTTTTAAATGACTACATATGCACTATTTTTATTGTAAAAAACTTATAAACCCATATCATGAAGCAACCAGCTATATTTATCATTTAATCTCGATTTAAATTTCAGTTTTATGGATTGCGACCAATTATTAACTCATTGTTCAATTCAATCTTCACATTAAAATATAAATGAGCCGTGCGTGGACATATACAATTTATAAAGTTGCGGTTTATTTCAAGCAAGCTCGAGTTCCATGATAATTGTTAAATATAATGTCCAATTGACTTTGACCAATTATAACGTATTTTTTTTAAGTCACGCGGAATATATATATTTACGGGCAGTATTGGGCTCGAGCTCGGTTTGAATTCCAACTTTATATTGAACTCGAACTCGGCTCGACATATCAATATTGAGCTTGAGGTTGGTTCAATATTTATTCGCTTAGAACTAGTTCAAGTTCAATATATTTTTACGAACTATTATTTGAGCACCGCTCGCAGATAAAAATGTCAACCGATATATAGTTGTTTTGAGCTAATAGTTTGCGATTTACAGCCAATTAACGTTTTAAAAAGTATGTTGTGAAATACTGATCTATAAAAAATAATTAAAAGTTTCAAAAATTCTTTCTACCCTAATAGAAAATTTGAAAGAAAAATATCTACGTATGTTAGGAATTTAATGAAATATCATAATCCTAGTTTGATGATACCAAAATCAATAGGTTTAACTTGTAATAGACTAGAATTGTTCGAACTCAAGTGTTAGAGTTCTTTTTCTAGTTTAGTTGCTGTTCTGATACTGAAGAACGAAGGACTGAAGACTGATGACTGAAGATGCCGACTGATGTAACGATTAAGGCAAAGTCAAATACTGATATTTGACTTATCAGTCGAAGGATCAGTTTCGACTGATTACTTAATGCGCGCCACGTGGATTCAGCGGACTGATACTAAAGTCAAGTATCAGTTAAACATTCTTCCTCGGACTGAACCTCCAACGTTCAAAGGAAGCCACGCACTCCAGAAGTACAGCCGCATTAAATGTAGAGATCTCAGGATCGTCCTTTCTCTGCAGAGGCCACTCCTTTTGGTGATTACCTTTTCAGAGATGTCCCATCTCCTGCTCTTCAAAGTAGCCGTTCTCACCAAACAAGGAACCTCGAAGATTGAAGCCTCAGCCCAAGTTCAAATTACTCTCTAACGGAAGAAATCTTGAAGACCATCTCCGCCAACGGATCTATTCAAGACGTCTCCTATAAATTGCGCTCGAGGGTCACTTCAATCTTCACCGATTTAACAACATAAGCTTAAACGCTGCCGAATTCGTTACTCAGCAAAACCAAGCCTCCCAAAGTTTGAATCGAAGAAGAGAATCACAAAACCAAAAATCAGTCACTGCTGATTACATACATTCTCTTTATCACTTTAGTCAACTACTCTTATATTTCACTCACAACACCTTTATCAGCTTTTTTTGTTTTCGTGCCAAATATAAAATGGGGCTTTAATTCGTGGACGGATGGTGTACTATTTTTTTATGAACATATCGAGGGAGCATTAAATCACAAATTTTAATTTTAATTAGATATATAGATGGTATTGTGCAATATCTTAATATAATAAAATGTAATTTTTTATTTGATATATTAATTTTAAAATTGAATGACAATTTGGCAATTATAATAAAATTGAAGGATTATTTATAGATTATATTTTTTTATTTTTCTTTTCTTTTTCTTTATCTTTTTATTTGCCGTTTCATTTCTTTTGTAAAATTATGAAATTTGATTAATTATAAAATATATATTGATATGCATTTCAAATTAAATATCACGACACGATCTTTAATTTGATATATATTTTATCTTAACAATGAATTTAAAAATTAATTTATTTAAAGATTCTCATTTTTTTGAATGAATTTTTTTTTATTTTTTTTTAATTTTTCCTTTTCCTTCTTTTAAGTTATTTTTTCTTTTTCAAAAGATCATTTTTTTAATTGTGAATTATTCTTTATTTTTCTAATTTAGCTCAAATCTATTCAGTTATATATATTTATTATATTTATAAATATAATTATTGAATTAATATCAATTATATATATAAAAACGTTTCCCGTGCTTTGTTCAAATGCAAATGCTAGTCATATTTTAATTTATCAAGCGAGTCAAGAGTATGTATGTAAAATAATTAATATATACATGTAAAATATAAGCCATGCTGTTATGATCCCAGTCACTTCTAATAAAATAAAAATTAAAAGTTATGTCCATTCTCAGTTGCTATTTTATTGTGAAATGATAATCATATTTAAGCACATATGTCATTTTAAATGGGTACATATGCACTATTTTTTTGTAAAAACTCATAAATCCATATCATGAAGTAACCAGCTATATATATTGATCATTTAATCTCGATTTAAATTTCAACTTATGGATTGTGACCACAATTATTAACTCATTGTTCAATTCAATCTTTGGTTAATAGCCAAAAAATACACCAACTATTTTCGGATTTGCATATTGCACATGACCTTCAAAAATAGCTCCATGATACATGACCTTTTGATTTAGTTGCAATTTGCACCCGACGGAAGTTCCGACCACTCTCATGTTTGATCGGCGATGACGTGGACACTATTTTAAACTACATGACATTTATTACACGGTGGCAAGCCACACATTCAAAACAACGTCGTTTTGATAGGGAGAAAAAAATAAAAAAATAAAGAAAAATATCTTCTTCTTCAATCTCTTGTCCGAAGCAGCCCAGCCGTTGCGACTTCCTCTCCCGACCACCGAGCATCCGAGGCCACCGAAGCAGCCCCGCCACCACGACCTCCTCTTCCCCCACAATCCGTCGCTCTCCACCAAATTCAGGGATTTAGAGTTTTGGGGGAAAATGGGACTAAACACTAGAGTTTTGATATGCACCACCTCAGGCCACCGCCTCCATCTCAGATCTGGACATCGACGCTGCCCCACGCGGCGCCTCCTCATTTCTTCCGGAGATAGCGTCTGGATTGGGGATCTAGGGGCAGAGACATGGCCGGTGACAAAGGAAAGAGGGAGGTAGGAGCTAGGGCACGATAGTGGTGACGTGAAGCCACAGACCGTGGTCGCCGGAATCGAAGGGGTGGCGTCTAGATTGGGGATCTAGGGGCGGAGACATGGCCGGTGGCTGTGTCGTCGTTGGATTTCAGAAGGAGACGGCGGCCTGAGGTGGTGCGTTGTGTGTGTGAGTTCTCAAGTGTCAGTGTGTGTGCTTGGTCTGTGTGTGAGAGACGAGAGAGAGGGAAGTCAAGGGAGGTGAGGCCGGCTGGCCGCTCGCTGGAGCAGAGAAGAGAGGGGGCGTGGCGGGCGCCTTCGGCGAGTTTGGGCCGAGAGAGAGGAGTCAGGGGGAGAGGGATGGGCCAGAGAGAGAGAGGTCGACGACGACGTTTGCAGATTTCATGTTTTTTTTTTTTTAAAAAAAAAACTTGACAAAAATGACGGCGTTTTACTTGATCGCCGGTGCGTCCACGTCTGCAAATTCCGAGAGACACGTCATCTAGAATTTAAGGGATGGTCAACGCATGTGCAAATTGCAACTAAATTAAAAGATGATGTATTCTGTGACTATTTTCAAATCCGAAAATAGTTGGTGTATTTTCCGGCTATTAACCCTAAAATATACTAGTAAATTAGTTGTGGGTTGACATATATAATTTATAAATTTGCGGTTTATTTCAAGCAACCACGAGTTCCATGATATAATTAATAATTAGCAGCATGTCTTATATTTACAAGAAACTTATGGTTTATTTCAAGCAACCTCGAGTTCCAAGATAATTGTTAAATAATAGTAATGTCCAATTGACTTTGACCAGTTATATACAAACCAAGTCACGCCGAATATTTACAGGCTTTAAGTTCAGCTCGTGAAAATAGTATTGGGCTCGAGCGATCGGTTGGAGGCTTCGAGTTCGAATTTTAACTTTAAATTGAGCTCGAACTCGACTCGACAAATTAATATTAAATTTGAGGTTGGTTCAATATTTATTCGCTTAGAACTAGTTCAAGTTCGATATATTTTTGCGAGCTATTGCTCGACCTTGGCGGATAAAAATCTCGACCGATATAGTTGTTTTCATGTCATAATTATCATACTAGCTAATACAGTTAAATCTTGAAAGTAGTATATAGTATATTATATGTCATAATTATATGTGTTATATACTTGCCGGTTGCAACATTTACAAAGTTTGTTAATTCTTTTTAAAAAAAAAACATATAAAATAGAAACCACGTTTATCTTGTCAATAACTGAAATTCATATCCACCACTTCGTATACTATCTTATTGTCCTTTTTTAAAATAAATTTATTTATTTAAATTGAAAATTCCAAACCATTTTGATTTTTAGTAAAGTATCATGGACCTCATGGTATGTATATTTTACAATACTACAGCATATTAGTCCATTTAGCTCAAAACAATAGCCCATACAATAGCACAAACATTGAGCCCATCATTCAGTAATGTTTAGCCCAAACAAAAGCCCATACAAAAGCGACATAATAGGCTACTAGTTGTCAAATTTTTATCCCAAGACAACATCCCAAAATGGGCCAAACTTAAAACAATCCATTTAGTATGAATAGAAGCCTTCTTACTTTGATATATTTTTTGTTTTTGCAGAAGCTAACTTTGATCATTTCTAAACGTAGGAAAGTTTGTCGGCAAAGTTTTTCTGATATGTGTATTCTAAAACCACGTTGTTTTATTATCGAAATAGAAAAATATGATGAAATATTATTAATATTTTAAAATTCATGTCAAAATCGCAAATTTGTAGGTGAAAGTAAATCAGTTATTCTAAAATAAATATATTGATCACATTTGAAAGGAGTAATACACATTGTTATACACAATTACAAAAGTGCTAATAGTAAAAAATGTCATATTCCTTAATTTGTATGTTAAAAGTTCTAGGTGGCTAGATCATTTGACCTCCCGATAAAATCATTTGATCGTCCGATGAAATGATCTGACCATTTAATCATCCACCGGTCAGATGTACTCTTAACTGATAGTTGTCAAATCAATCAAATATGCATTTTGAAGAAGGAAACACAATATTTGGCCACTAATTGAAAAAACACAAATTTTGGCCATTTTTTACGTTTTAGGAATGTTTTACCCTTAAATAGGGCGGATCGAATTCGGGTTTGCGTGCGGGTTAGGTATATATGACACTATTAGTACCATTAGTACCATATACTCTGTCTTATGTAGTGCTGCACGAATGGTACTTATGGATATATTAGTACCATTACTATCATACTTGTGTGCTGATATTATTTAGATGGATACAGTTATATGATCATTTTGAACACTTCCCCGTAGGATTTAGATTATCCATTTAGGGTTTAGATTATCTATTTAGTGTGCTGCACAAATGGTACTTATGGTCATATTGGTGTCATTAGTGCCATATACTCTCTCATGTAGTGTTGCACGAATAATACTTATGGTCATATTAGTGCCATTAGTGCCTTATACTTAGATATTTTTTTTTCGATTGGCACATATGGCACTAATGTACCTAAACTGTGCGCAAACCCGAATTCGACCCGAATCTAGTCCGCCCCATGATTTGTGATGGGTCCATCAATAGCAACTAAAGTAAATAGTGAAGTAAAATAAGGGTAAATTTGTCAAAAAAGTGAAACATGACTCTTTTTCGTGGACAAAATTAAGAGAGGAAACATAAATCTTTTTCGTGGACGGATGAAGTATATTATATAGATTTAGCTCAAAACAATAGCCCATACAACAGCCCAATACAATAGCACATACATTTAGCTCATCATAGAGTAATATTTAGCCCAAAGCAACATCCCAAAATGGGCCAAACATAAAACAATCCATTTAATTAGTATGAATAGAAACCTTCTTACTTTGATTGATATATGTATATTTTTTTTTCAGACGCTAACTTTGATAATTTCTAAATGCAGGAAAGTTTGTGGCCGGGCAAAGTTTTTCTGATATGTGTATTCTAAAACCAGGTTGTTTCATCATTGTAAAATTCAGAAATATATTATTGAAATAGCAAAATATGAAGACATAATATTAATATTTTAAAAATCATGTCAAAATCGCAAATTCGTAGGTAAAAGTAAATCAGTAACTCTAAAACAAAATATATTGATCACATTTGAAAGGAGTAATACACACTGTTATACACCAATTACAAACCATATATAACAAAAAAAACAAAGACAAATATTCAAAAACAACATAGATTTAGCTAAGGAGATTAATTAACTCTTAATTATGTGAAATTGAAGTAATTTTTGTGGTATGAGAGAAAGTCCTGGAGCTCCAAATCAGCCTCAAATTTCTCCATATCCTCTTTCCTCAAGTTAACCCATGCCTCAATTCCATCTCCATCTCTAGTATCCATAAAAGTCACCAAATTCTTGTACGCGAACCCAGCCGACCCAACCCAAACCGGTTTGCCCCACCCGAAATCCGCTTCATAAACCGGAAACCTACACAAACTCGTGAAGCTGAAGCTAACCAGCTCGCCCTTATTGGCTAGAGCCATCCTCTCCTTCATCAGATCCAAATGCTCCCCACCTTCTCTCAGTCGAGCCACGAAGCCGCCGTCCACGGCCTTAATGGCTTCCCGGACCCTCCGCACTAGCTCCACGCCGCCGTCCGTCACCCCGCTGCTCCCCACCGCCGGCTTGGCTATCGCCACGCGGCTTATGTTCCCGAAGTGGTATTCGGGTAGGACCGGGTCGGTCCGGGTCCGGAGGTTCACCGCATGCTGCACCGTGTAGATCTTATTCGGGTCGGCTCTCATACCCGTAGCCGATATGAACCGGCTCCATATAAAAGCCGACAGTGCCTCCACCCGTGTCGGTCGCCGCTCGCTGCCGACTCCGCCGCCGGAGGCGGCGGCAGCGGCGGCATACCGATCCCGGAGAATTGCGATTTTTTTGGTGTGGAATGTGAAGATTTTTGTGGCGAGCTCTTCTTTCATCATTCCGGTGCTCGCCTTGTAGCCGCGGATGTCCCGAGCCGGGAAGTAAGCGGCGGCGTCGAACTTCGGGAGCGGCGGGGCGTCGGCGGTGCCGCCTCTGGCGGCGGCGGACCAGGAGTTGGCGAATGAGAAGAACGACAAGGCGTCAGCGATCTTGTGGGAGATGAGGAGGCCGACGGCGACGCCGCCGCAGCGGAAATAGGTGGCTTGAGCCGCCATGCAGAAATCTAGGGATGGGTGGTTGAGTGAGAAAGGGAGGAATTTGTTCATGTCTTTAGGGTTTGGATTGGTGATGACTTGTGAGAGGTCGCAGTCGGCTTCGGCTTCGGAGAAGGGCGCGCCGCCGTCGTTGCAGTCGACGTGAAGGTTGTCGGCGAGGCGGCCTGCGAGGGGGTAGAATCTCGAGAGGGTTTCCGACAAGGATTTCTTGAGGTGGTCTGATTTTTGGGAATTGGGGATTTTGGGGTTTGATGAGTAGAAGTAGACGAGAGGCATGAAGAAGGGTGGAGCGAGTTGGTCGAGAAATGATAGGTTGTGTTTTTGCAGTGATTTTGGAGTTGGAGAAGATGGTTTGATGGTTTCTGTAGAGATTACTTTTATTTCGATCTCCATTGTTTATGAGAAGAAGTTTAAATTTGATGAAGTGGTGGTTTCTCTCTATGAAAATGGTGATCGCTAGGCATTTGATCATGCATATATATATAGTTGCAGTTGCAATTGAGTTTGAATTCGATCATATTATTACATGTGTGTGTAGAAATAGGGACAGCCGGCATAGCATAATAAGGTTAGGTAGTACATAATTTGTCTTTATCATTAGGATCAAGCTAGCTAGTTTTAGATTTTTTTGATGACATAGAGATTCAATCCGGCAATAAAATGCATCAAGTAAATAAAAACAAGATGCATAGGATTCTTGTGACAAATCCAATTTAATTTGCGTCTATAGATAATTGCATGCCATTTGTGTTCACTAAAACTTTTATCATGTAAGGTTTTAATATAGCCTAGAATTGTGTTAATTAACTGTCGTTGCGATGACATGGTCGTTCAATATATGTAGCTAGAAGTTGATTTCTTGTCGTAACTATATTTTTGTGAGAACACGTAACAAATGCACTAAGAAAAAAAAAATCATCATCTAAAAAAAATTCAGGTGCTGCATTTATCGTAGATCTTCATATATATGAATCAATTAATTAGTTGCATGAGTAGCTAAAAACATAAAGTTTTAATTGAAATTAAAATTATTATTTGAAGCTCCTCTATATATAGAGAGAGAGAGAAGGGTTCAATAGAGAAGCTAAATATTGTGGAGAATCGAGAATTCTTAAAATAAAAACGAACAGATCTATAATTTTAATGAACAAATCAATGTACCGCATGAACAACAATTTGCCCCGGGTTCGAATCCTGCTGGTGGCGAGTTTTTCTATATTTTTACTAAATACGTCTGTTCATTACTTATGTTGATCTGTTCGTAAAATATATAGATTTGTTCGTTCTCTCGAAAAAGATAATTCTCTGTTGAACTCAACCCTATATAGGGAGAGGTTCAAATAAGAACCACTAATAAAATAAGAACGGAGAACCATTTTAAGCCATTCGATCATCAAGATCTACGGTGGATGCATCATCTTGGTGGATGGATGCAGGTGCTGGGTTCGAATCCTGAAGGGAGCAAAAAAATTATTTTTTTCGGATGCATTAAATTTAATAGCGGATGCATTAATTTGTATAGCAGATGCAGTAATTTTATTGGTTCTTATGTTCTCACGATAATTGTGGTTCTCACTATAACTGCACCCTATATATATATATATATATATATATATATATATATATATATATATACACATAAGCCTTTAATTTATAAGTTTGTTATTTATAGGTGGTCTCTAATTGAGGTGTAATCGAACTAAGTCGAGGTGAATATCATTATTTTGTCTATTTATTGTTGAGTCGAATCCTGAGCTTATTTACAGAATACTTTGAGACTCGTGAGCTTAATCGAACCTAAACGAACTTTCTAAATTTATATTTTATGTTTAAAATATTAATTATTATTTTTAAAAATATTATGTCATTTACGATAACATAATTAATTGATTTAATAGAACAAACAGAGTTAATTAGAGACTTAATACAATTAGTAGTTTAGTACTAATTAAAGTATAGATATGAGTTTTGATTAATAGTAATATTTTATATTTTCAAGCTAAAGTACTAAATGAGCTTGTTCATTAGCTCACAGACGGAATACTGCGAAGCTCAAGGTTGGTTCATTATTGATCAAAATTCACTAAATGAGCTTCAATGAACATTTATCCTAGTCAAGTTCTGAATGGCTCATGAATAGCTTGGTTCATTTACATTTATATTAAATGTATAAATTTTTATATCCGACAAGAAATTTGTTGCACTGGAAAAAATTGAAATTTGAAGTTTTGAGTGATGGGAAGATTATGAACATTGCTAAATGGATAAGGATCACAAGCCTCCATACACGTGAAATTAACTTTACATTAATGATATATGTACGATAGATAAACTTTGCATTAAATAATCTAAATATTTTAGAGATGATAGAGGAAATCGGAAACTATGATCTAGACATGTGAAAGGTATATATGATAGTGCAACATATCACATTCATAATAGTGTATACACATATAATTAGCTCAATAAATAGTGTTACATTTTCTTCCGCCCCCTTCTTAAAGTGTGATTCAATTCGGTGTTTCCATTAGTTATTCAACTAAAATTTGCAATTTGCACAGCCAATTAACTAAAATAAATATATAGAGTGATCAATATTTCATAATAAAACAAAATATATTTGTATATATGTATTATCCCCGACAATGATAGATGACAATAAGTCAACAAAGGGAGAATTTCGTTTCATAATCATACACATCATGCACGGATGGATGAAGCTTATTTACTCATTATAATTTGTCAATCGGGAAAAGATGTCATGCTCGTCTCATCGTTCCATTTTCAAAAGAGATAATAGGGTCAAATGGCCCTATTCAACATACAACATCAAATTTTGTCCACCATTTGAAAAAATATAAATTTTGGCCATTTTTTGTATGTCATGACTATTCTACCCTTCTCTCTCTCTCCTCTCTCTTTCTCATCTCGGCTGCCGCTCTCTCTTCTCTCTTTCTCATCTCCCTCTCTCTCTCTCCAGCGGCGCCGAGCTTGAAGAATTCGTCGGAGCTCTGGCGGCTTGGGCAGACTTCGTCGGAGTAGAGGATGAGGCGGCGGCGGTGGAGGAGATCCGATCCTCTGAAATCGGCGACGTGGAGGAGGTCGGTCAGGTGGCGGAGGATGAGGCGGCGGCGAAGGCAGATCTGAACTGATAAGGCGGCGGTGGATCTGATCTGATGAGGCGGCGGCGGTGGATTTGATCTGATCGTTGTGCCGCCTCCTCCATCGGCATATCTGATCTTCGTCTCCTTCGATTTCAGCCATCGACAGATCAGATCAGATCTGATCTGATCTGATCTGATCTGTGCTGCACGTATGGCACTTATGGCACTATTAGTGCCATAAGTGCACACTTCCCCCTAGGGTTTAGATATTCCATTTAGGATTTAGATTATCCATTTGGGGTTTAGATGTTCCATTTAGGGTTTAAATGATGTTGCATGTTTCTGTATTTGTGCTGCACGTATGGCACTTATGGTGCACTTATGGCACTATTAGTGCCATAAGTGCCCAAATGATCATTTTACTTAGTTTTATTTTGAATTTCCGTTGGCACTTATGGCACTATTAGTGTCATAAGTGCCAAGATGACTATTTTACTTGGTTTTATTTTGAATTTCCGATGGCACTTATGGCACTATTAGTGCCATAAGTGCATAGTGCCATAAGTGTCATCGGAAATCCAAAATAAAACCAAAGTAAAATCTTGGCACTTATGGCACTAATAGTGCCACAAGTGCCTAACCCGACCCGGCACGCGACCCGCGTGCCTGATCCTACCCGATCCGCCTCATTAAGGGTAAAAACGTCCAAATCAATAAAAATGGTCAAAATTTGTGTTTTTTCAATGTGTGGCCATAAATTGTGTTTTATATATGCTTCATTTTGGCTACTTCAAAATTTTACTCTTTCAAAAATATATAATTAATTAATGCATAATGGTAATTTTAATCGAATTCGATGTCAAAAGTTACGTCCGTTTCAAATCCTGCCAATGAATATACGTTTTTTGCTACATCCTTGACAATTAAATTTAAATATATATGCATCGGTCACTGATTTCGCATAAATTAATCAATATTATGCTACCTGCGACTTGAACAAGGGGCAAACTTCCAAAGAGTAGTTGTCTCACAAGCAAATAAATTGACATTTTCGTTATGAATGGAATATTGAGGAGAAGAAATCAGGCAATACAGATAAGGATCCAAAACTTTACAATCAAACATTTCAAAAAAATAAATAAATTATTAGATAAAGGTTTAATAATCTATTTTATAGCCAAGGTTGAAAAGGACTGAAAAAATCAGTCATTTAATATTCCTAAAAAAGATTTTCCATTTGCATGCATCTATAAATTCGGAGTATCGAAATCTCCAACTGCACAAAATTAAATTGCGAAGAGTTATTGTCGTTTTTAAATACTACTCACTTTTTAATGTGATCGACTGGCTTCACAGCCAAAAAATATATTCCCTCCGTCCGCTAAAAGTATGTCACTTTTATATACAAATATTGTAGTATATGAAAGTGTCATGTTTTTGGCGGACAACGAGAATATTTAATTAATTACAATAAGTGACGGGCAATTTAATTGGAGGGCTATGTGCAAGTCCATGAGTACTCGCCTTCGACGTCAAGCCCGTTTAGAAATTGTAGAATTCTTTCCCCCAAAAATATGAATATTCATGGACAAGTAGAACAAGCAAATGAGATCCTCTGTCCCACTATTTTGTGTGTACCACTCTTAATTTATCTATTGTATAATTGTTTTTGTGTAAAAATAAAAAAATATTATTATATTATGAACTCTAATTAATATTTATAACTAAAAAATTTAAATTTTAAAAAATTATGTACCCTAACTTTGAATTAATGAACCCAAACAATCAATTATTAATTCAAATAAATATAAAAAATAATTATAAACCCTAATTGGATGAGTGAACTCTTGTTAATTATATTTTTATAATATTAAAGCATAATAAATTAAAATTGAATAAAATATAATTAAAAATTATAATAAATTAAGAGTGGTACACGGTG
This sequence comes from Salvia miltiorrhiza, assembly GCF_028751815.1. Classification (NCBI taxonomy): domain Eukaryota; kingdom Viridiplantae; phylum Streptophyta; class Magnoliopsida; order Lamiales; family Lamiaceae; genus Salvia; species Salvia miltiorrhiza. The sequence continues at coordinate 56,902,474 of NC_080391.1, read as the reverse complement.
GTACACATAAAATAATGGGATAGAGGATCCCACCTGACAACAAAGACAGACGTAGAAAAAAACTTCAATGAAGGCTATATTTTCTAAATTTCAAGTTCAATGTTTTTAAAAGACAATTTTTTTACGATTTGATTTGATGATGGCCATGGAGACTATTATACGATCATTCATACAAAAAATCGATAATTTAATATATTTTTTAAATAAAAACAGTATTTGGCGCGTGATTATGGATGTTGTCAAATCATTTTTTTTAAATGACAATTTTATATAAAAAAAGAGAAGAAAAAAAAGAAAAAAAAACCTAAAAAAACCCTTGAAAGCACAGAAAGAGCAGACTCAGGGTCGAGTCTCATAAAAACCTTTTCACGGAAAATCCAGTGGGAAAAACCGTGAATAGGGAAAAGAGTACTCGTCTAGACACAAGACGAAAGTAGGGAAAAGCGAAAGGAGATACAACTCCGAGATTCAGAAAAACAACGAAACAACAACCACCCATCAGTCCCAACTACCGTTTCTTACGCAGATGGCTATGCGAAGCCATGTCAAGGCGAACCGCAGCCTTAATCTCCTCAATCTCGTGCGGCCACCACCCTTCTGAACGTTGTTGGTTAGCCATAATATCTGCCGCCTTGTTTCCTTCTCTAAAGATGTGAGAAACCTGCAGCGAGAAAGCATCTAACATCTTTAAAGTCCTATTCCACGCCGCCTTAAAACGCCAAGGCACATTAAAAGAACGAGTATTAAGAATTGATATCACGTAGGTGGAATCGGCTTCAATCCAAAGCTTGTGCCAACCACGATTGTGAGCAATTTGAATCGCCGAGATAACAGCCATGAGTTCCGCTTCAAAGGCAAAACCCGAGCCACCTTTGAAGTGAAAACAACCACGCACCACATTCCAGTTATCTCTAAACACCCCACCTACAGCAATAGTGCCCGGAGCTCCCGTCGCCGAGCCATCAGTATTCACTTTGATCCACGGCGCCACCGGTGGCCACCAATGCACCTCAACAAACTCCGGAGGAGGAGCACTCCTGTTAGTTACACCCACTGCCCGGAGAATCAGATAATCTGACCAAGAATTCGACATGTAGCCTAATTTAGGAAAGTTATCATCAATCTCTTTGAAAGCAACTTTCACAGTGTGGATGACACGACTTGCTTGGAACTTTTGATTATCAAAGATACAATTGTTTCTCTGCATCCAGATGGCCCAGATGACCGTGATGATACCAGCTTTCCAGAAATTACCGGTGAGGGGACTAAGTTTATACTGCCAAGCTGCCACCAAAAAACTATGAATATCATTCTCTTGCAACCCTTGCGTGAAATTGAACCACCCAAGAAACGTAGCCCAAATATTCTGCACACGCTCACAATTCCAGAAAAGGTGATCCTGAGACTCACTTCCTTTTAAGCAAAGCAAACAGACGTTTGGCGTGATCATACCGTAGCGGATAAGGCGATCATAAGTCGGTACTCTATTATGAAGAAGACGCCAACAGATCAAAGAACGTCGAATCGGAATAAAATATTCCCAAAGCCAAGAGCCCCAAGACACCTTCGGAAAATGATGACAATGCTTGTTGAATGCCAGCGCAGTAGTGACATTCCCGTGCAATGAGGGTTTCCAGAAACGCACATCTCCCTCAGTACCAAGAGGAGTGAGTAAAATATCACACACTATCTCAGGAAAAGCATTAACAAAGTCTTGCGTGAAATGCCAGAGCCCATCGTAGAAATAATCAGCCACCGATTGAGTAAGAAACGGAAGCATGAAATGCGGAATACCGCATTTATTCATAAGATTATACCCAAGCCAGTCGTCATACCAGAATGAAGTAGAAGCGCCGTCATAAATATACGAGTACGAATCCGCCACCAAACCATCAATTTCCTCACGTAAGCTCATCCAGACAGAAGAAGCAGCCACCAGAGATTTACAACGCCCAAAGCGATCGAGATATCTATCTCTAATCAAATCATATCCGAACTCACGCCCACCAACCACCTTCCACGCCATTTTCATTAGATAGCTCTTATTTATGAGCTCGAACGACCTAACCCCGAGACCTCCCTCCTCCTTAATCGAGCAGACCCTCTTCCAACTCACGGAACAAGATGGCGTCTGCTTGATGTTGCCAGTCCAAAGGAAATTACGGCAGCACGCATCGAGCTCCTTAATAAGAGCAGTCGGCCATCTATAAACCATCATGGAGTGCGTCAGGGAGCTTTGGATAACCGACCTGATCAGGCAAATCCTCCCAGCCATCGACAAGTGTAATCCCTTCCATCTCGCGAACTTGTTGATCACACGATCATGAATCGGTCGAAGATAGGAGGCATGCACACGACCCTTAAAGATAGGAACCCCAAGGTAAGTAATCGGAAAGTTGCCCTGAGAAAATCTCAATATGCTCCGAATAGCCCTGCAGGTCTGCGAAGGAACTTTGCTAGTAAAAAAAATTTGTGACTTATCCGGGCTCACAATTTGATCAGAGATTTGACCATAATATTCCATAATTTTCTGAATGGTATTAGCGTTCGTGACCGTGGCGTGACAGAAAACCAGAATATCATCCGCATATAAAAGATAAGTTGGAAAATTAATTCCCTGTCTCATTTGCATCGGTGTAAGGGTGCCCGCGCTAACACAATTTGCAAAGAGCCTACCAAGAACATCCTCGGCGATTCCAAAAAGAATCGGAGAAAGAGGATCGCCCTGACGAACACCCCTTGAACACGCAAAATAACCTTTAAGCTGACCATTGTACAGAATAGAAATCCTAGCCGAGTGGAGCAGAATCTCAATCCAACTAATGAACTTTGAATCATAGCCAGCAACACGAAGAACGTTAAGCAGGAAATCCCAGCTAAGAGTATCAAAAGCTTTTTTGATGTCAATCTTGCAAGCCATGTTTTGACCACGGCTCGTACGATGCATACAGTTCACGCCTTCGGATCCAATCAGAATACAATCGTGAATGGAACGACCGCTAATAAAACCAAACTGATGACGGGAAACATAAACAGCAGCAACCTGGCTCAGTCTAGACGCCAACACCTTAGTAATAATCTTGTAAAGAAAGTTGGACAAAACAATCGGTCTCAGATCCGAGACCGAATTGACGACATCTTTCTTAGGTATCAACACCAAGGTATTAGAATTGCAGCCTTGAGGAAGATAAGAATTCCGGAAAAAAGCTTGAACAGCACACCAAATATCCACTTTAATAATCGACCAACAATGCTGAAAGAACTTACCCGAGAAACCATCAGGCCCAGGCGAGCTGTTCGGCTCCATCTGAAAAAACCGCAGCAGAAATTTCCTCTTCATCCGGCAAACGAATGAGCAAATTATTATAACTATCTTCGACCATCTCCTCAAGAACCGCCTCAATCGCCGTAAAATCAGTATTAGTATGACTGCTAGTCGAAAACAAAGAAGAGAAGAAATCCACGATATGATCCCCAATAACCTTCTGGTCGTAATTCATATCTCCATTGATCTCCATGTGAGAAACGATGTGAGGTTTACGACGAAACCTAAGCATCGCATGAAAGAACTTCGTGTTCCTGTCTCCATCTTGAAGCCAAGACACCCGGCTTTTTTGTTGTAAAAGCGAGCTCTGCCTGGAAAGCGCAACGTTGATCTTTGCTTGGGCTTCCACTTCTTTATCAAAGAGATCCTCCGTGTAACCATCCCTGGCAATCTGATCTTGAATCTCCAAAAGCTCTTGTTGAGTATTCATGATACAAGAATCAACATTTCCAAAAACATTCTGATTCCACGCGCGAAGAACCTGCCGAAGACGCTTTAATTTATGCATAACTTTAAAAATCGGGCAGCCAATCTCGGTATCCATCTGCCAGGACCCTTCCACCGTATGGAGAAAATCCGGATGTAAGGTCCACATGTTAAGGAACTTAAAGAAACGATGGCGAGGAGGAGCATCCACCATGCAATGAAGAACAAGCGGGGAATGATCCGAGGTAATACGTGGAAGAGCTTGGACAAAAACCGAACTCCAGAGATTTGCAAAAGAGTCAGCATAAATCGCTCTATCCAGACGAGACTCGACATGGGTAGGCATAAATCTACGACCAGACCACGTGTAATGCAGACCAACCGTGGGCGCCTCAATGAAACCGGTGGCTTCAATGAATTCACAGAACTCCGCACAAGCAGTAGAGTTAGGCATACAGTCACTACTTCTTTCATGGGCGCCATTCACCGCATTAAAATCGCCAATAAAGACAACATTACCATCAATATGATCCAGAAGATCCAACCACAAACGCCGTCTGCCAGCATACGTGTTAACGCCATGCACCACCGCGATTTTGAAATTCCACGTCGACCATCTGCAGTTCATGATAACCACCTGCTCCGAGGAGAAAATCACATCATGAGCAACAGAAGGATGAGAAAAAACCCAAATATTCGAACTCATGTTGTCTCTTGAATTTTGAAAACAAGGAATAAGATTCAGAGAACGCCAAAATCTAGAAAAAGTCTTCTTGAGATTCGTCTTAGGCTCAATAATCCCAACAATAACAGGGGAGAAGGTGTCGCAATGCTCCTTTAAAACTCGTTTGGACTCGTCCGTAAGGCCACGGACATTCCATACGAGGACATTCATCATAAAGACTGAGAATTCGTGTTCGGGTTTTCACCCGATTCCACTTCAGCTGCCCAACTCTTGGCCGCCACATTATTCAGGGCTCTATCATTCTTCGAGCTCCCAGATGTAATAATGAAATCTCTAGGTTTATCTCCTGCTTCCCAAGCTTTGTAAAGTTTATTTTTGATGAAATCTTCAGCCTGTTGATTGGGTTGTTGGTTAGGTTGCTGCTCCACTGACTTCCGTAGACGATTCTTGATACTATCTTCCTCAAGAATCCTCGGTTTCCTTGTCGCCAAATCTTTCGGCGGTCTCCCCCTTTTTTTCACCTGCGCCTCCGCCTCACAATTCCTGAAAGTTTCCACTATCCGCTGAGCTTTGATAGCGCTTTCCATCATCTTTTCCTGTTTCTCACAATTTTTATCCCGATTGACCGAACTTTCAAAAATGACGATCTGTTGTGAATCTTCTTCAGCCACTGTCTTGCCTCCATCCGACTGCCCATCAGATTCCTCTCCTGAATCTATCTCTTCCGTAACCGGCACAGTGATCGCCTGTAAGATATCCGGACCTGACATCAATCTATCTCCATTGGCATCCTCAAAATCAACATTCCGATCAGTTAAAGCCAACGACTGATTGTGGTTCTTTGTTCCCCGCGGTGTCAGAATCTGCTCTTCTTCAACAACAACCTGTTCCAAAACCCCCAACTGATTTAGAATCTGCTCTTCTTCGACAGCCACCTGTTGAAAAACCCCAAACTGATTTTCAGTGATAATCTGCGGTCTGTGAGCTTGATCAGTCCTATTCTGGTCCCAAGATTTTGGTTTCCAGTTAGGTGCCCTAACCTCCTTAGCAGCTCCCTTATTAATAATTTCATTGTCTTTCACCAGCGACCTATCTTTGGCCTTCCCATTCCTGCTGTCCTCCTTGGATTTGTTCTTCATTTTATTGCAGTTATCAATAGAATGTCCAGTGATCTTACACTTAGAGCAGAAGGCCGGTAGTTGTTCGAATTCAAATTCGACGTGAAAGGAACGTTCTTCCCCGTCAACCAGCAAAGCCTCCGGAAGAGGACGCGAGAGATCAATTTCCAACAAAATTCGAGCATAATGTCCAGCAGCACCACGTGCAGAAGCCCCATCAACTTTAATAGGCGATCCCATCGCCCTTCCAATACCCGTAATGACATCCAGAGTCCAAAATTCTAAGGGCAAATAATAAATGCGCGTCCAAACTTCACAAAGTGATGAAATTTCTTTATAGGGGTCGAAGAATCTCACCCATTCGCGTAACCGCATGGTTCCGAAAGGTAACTCCCAAGAAGTGCTTTTCTGAACTAGCGCCTTGTCTTCAGCGGTATTAAATTTAATAGTGTAGAAGCTCTTTCCCATGGGGATGATTTGCCAATCATTGTCAATATTCCAAGCCACCTGAAGATCACGTTTAAGATCCGAGAGAAGACGAGGCTTCTCTCCTTTCCTAAGAAGAAGACGACCAATTAAAGCATGCTCAAATTGATTTATTTTGGGCAGCAGATGCTCTTTTGGCACCCTCAGCGTGGGTATTTCACCAGAGAAATCCGGTTGCAGCGAAGTGAATCGATGAACAAGCACATCCGGCGTACGTTCAATTTGTCGGGGTCTCCTCAGAAGCGAAGCAAAAGAAGTGGTGCTCGGCCGATGAAGCTCTGTCGCCGAGGCCTTCTTAGAATTGTCTCCCTTGATCAAATCCTGAACCTGAGTATTGGATGTAGTGAATTTATGAACCTGTGAATGTCCAGAAGGTCTACCAGCAAAGGACGTTGTCTTAGATTCCTCAGCCAAACCCTTTGAATATTCAACATCAAATTTATCTTTGTCGTGACATTCTCCATGGCTATGACGTTGAGTAAAGAAATTATTGGAAACTTGCGGCAGATTCAGCCCTGCCTTATCAACCATAATCGGCAACTGTTGTTGGCTGATTTGCATCGTAGGCGTCGGTAGCTTGCTCGGCGACATTGGCGGCATCGGTTGAGGCGTGCCGGCGATCTCAGCAAAGGACTGCATGGGCGGCGACTGGGCCGGTGAGCAGATCTCTTCTTCAGCGGCAGAGAGGTTCGGCAGCAGCTGCGGAGCTTCATCAGCGGCTGCGGCGGGAGCGGACCTTCGCCAGTTGCTGCGTGGAGACGTCGGAGGCGGAAGGCCGGAACGCTGGGTGGCTATGGGAACAGCCCGGTCGCCGGTGATTGGGAGATCCATTTCTCTCTCAGATCGCCTTAGGAAGAGGTGCTGGGTCTGGAGATGCGACGGTAGACTGTAGCGGAGACGGGAAGGGATTCGGTACGCGGTCTGCCGTAGCTGTTGTCTTGCTGCAGACGAGCGGCGTTCGTCTCCACCTTGTGGGGTGGCGGGCCGCCTAACGGCGTTCTTCTCCACTGACCGGAGCCAGAGTCCAGCGGGCAGCCAGCGGTGGTCGGCCTGGTCGTGCTCCGCTCGTACTTCTACATCTCCCAACTTCGAAGGACAGCGGGGCCGGATCTGGAGAATCGCCTCAGCGGGGCCGGATCTGGAGATGCGCCGGGCGACTGAATCGGTGGTGAATCGCGGTCAGGCGATCGGCCTGGTGCGGCGCAATTGGTCAAAGACGCGTCCCTTTCCTTTCCGCAATACACATTCAATTCTGACGTCCTGGAAACGGAGGCGAGCAAAGGCAGGGGCTGCTCGGTGTCTGGGCCGCGACCGAGCGTCTCGCGTCTGCGTCTGGGTCTAGCTCGGCGGCACTCCGGTGGGAAGTGGCGGGTGGCGCTCAGGTGGGAAGTGGCGCGGTGGCCCGGCGGAAAAAAGTCTTCGCAGCTCCTCTCAGGAGAGAGAAAAGTCGAATATCTTTTTTTTCCAGAGTCTTTCCAGGATGTTGTCAAATCATTAATATCATGATTTATCGAGCATTATTAAGCTGGGGTAGAAAAAAGTCCACTTCATTATTTAAGAAGTTTTAATTAGTTATTGACTAATTTCTAGGTTCTATTATTTGATAGGACCTTGCTATTTGGATCAATTTGATCCGGATCAAATCAAAAAATTAATTAGAGTTCAACATAAAAAGACATTTTTACCCTTTATGTATTTTCATTTTATAATTTTAATAAATTAATTAAATATGTATATATATTATTGGGAACATTAATTTCATTAAATAACTTTGTAATTTCAATAAGAAGTTTGACTAGTTTATAATGTATTTTGTAAACACACATGAATCTATTTATTTTGATGACATACATGAATGTATATTTTGATAACGCATATTATTATTATTATTATTATTATTATTATTATTATTATTGTTGTTGTTGTTGTTGTTGTTGTTGTTGTTGTTGTTGTTGTTGTTGTTGTTGTTATTATTATTATTATTATTATTATTATTATTATTATTATTATTATTATTATTATTATTATTATTATTATTATTATAATTATTATTATTATTATTTGTTGTTGTGTTAATTAACATGCTTTACTTTAATTTATTTTAAAGCTAAGAATTAACATACAAATTTGATTGGAAGAGTTGCAAATTCGAAGTTTGATTTTTAAATACAAGTGACTCTCTTCATGCCATACTATTGCGCAAAAAAAAAAAAAAAAAAAAAATCTTCCTGCTACGGTGCTACCACCTTTATTCTCGGTATAGAAAAAGAAAAAGTAACTAGAACCACTCTTTCATACCAGTGATACCACCTTAATTCATAATTTTTTATTTATTAACAAAAAATAAAGAGTCAAAATTTTTAAAAATACGTTGCATATATAAAATAAAAATAAATTCGTGTAAATAAAATTGTCACCTCCTCTACAATTGCTACAATTGAAATATATATTTATCTTGTTCACTAATATATATGAATAATGACTTCCTCTAGTGATCGTCAACATAATTTAAAAATATATTATATACTTTTGATAATTTTTTGTGGATTTCTTAATGCATTCAAAAGTTTTCTCTTAAAATATAAGAATAATGACTTACCAATAGTGATTGTATTAGTTTTGTATTTTTTAATATCGTAACTTGACGAAAATAAACTATACTTTATTAAATATAAATAATTTATAATTATTAATATTTATTAACTATAAATAAAAACTTCACTATTTTGTCAATGGCAGAGGGTTCAAGATTTCGTACATCGTCCTTGCATATATATACACTGGACATGCACACATGAGTCGATCCACTGACTTTAAGATTGGATGAAAAGCGTTTTATCAATTGAACTGCGTTTCATTATAATTTATCTACTATTTTTTTAAAGAATTACTTTTATATTTTTTATTTATGTAATCTCTCAAAAATATAATATTTTATTTAAGAATAATTAATTTCTAAATTTTTAAATTTTTTAAACATCTAATCAAGTGTCAAATTTTTTGTAGTAGCACAGTCGTTCTTGAATATATAAACGAGTTTTTGGATTTCACAACACAAGAACATATTACTCGATCAACAATTGAAGTAAGACATAAACACTTGATTAGATTGAATTGCGCTTTATTATCATATATATATATATATATATATATATATATATAAATAGGGAAAGGATCAATAAAGAATTACATATGTACGAAGAATAAAGAATTAATCACAAGCTTCCATTTCAGTTAATCAAACGGTCCATATATTTAGGGATTAAATTATTTATGTTAATATCAAAAGGGCTATAGTGTAACTTTGTACCTTGAGTAACGGATTCTGCATTGATTCACTAAAGATAATATCTTTTTTATATTAGGTAGGATTAATCTATCCATAAATATATTTAATTATTATAAGTCAACATTAATTACTTTCTTCCACTGTGTGCCTTTCGGACTATACTTTATTATTATTATTGGATTTTGTATATATGTATGTTGTATTTTTTTCGTTTTTATGTATTTTTCATATTAATATTTAAAATTCGTGAAATAATATTTATCTTATTCATCACAATTATTTATTTATTCAATTGAATTCAAACAATATTCAAAACGTACTCGTCATTTTTTTGAACATATTCCTTGTTATTCACCAATTTCATATAATTATTCATTAAACTAACAAAATATGTTCATTAATTAAATGCTTCGATTTTATGTATTCGTAAATATATTGTATTCATGTATATTATTCAACATGTTCCTTCTTATTCATGACATATCCGAATATTTTGAAACATTATAATTCAATAGATTGTTCACATTATTCGCACAATTTGAAAGTTTGTTCAGTTAAATGTTCGTTCAGCAGAGTTTGTATTTCATATTTTGTAATATATTCAGTACATTTTTCAGTTTATTTGCAAACATTGAAAGTTTATTCAGTTTATAAATGCAATATGTTAAATTATTCAGATCAGTTAAATGTTCATTCAGCAGAGTCTGTATTTCATATTTTGTAATATATTCAATACATTTTTCACTTTATTCGCAAACATTGAAAGTTTATTCAGTTTATAAATGCCAAAAATTACTGAAAGTATACTGAATAATATTCACTAAATATAATGAATAAAATAAGCTAAAATTCTCTGATTTGTTGTCGATGAAATGTTCTGCTTCAATCTCATTAACCATAGGCTTGAAGAAATGGTAATTGATGAATATGGTAGGTGGCGAAAAAAATGGGATGTGTTTAGATGAGAGAAGATTCGGTGGTGGAAAAGCTCATTTCTACCCTTATTGTTATAGTAAATCCCGAAAATTAATTTAGTTGTGGGTTGATTAATTTTTAATTCTAATTAATTGAGAATTACTGATCGTTGATTTGGAATAAATGGATGAATATGATTGTTTCTTAATTCTTTATACATAGGAGATTCTTTATTGAACTCAACCCTAAATATATATATATATATAACCATATAAATGGTGTATACTTTTAAACTTTTTTTTTCGTGGATAAATTTATAAATTATATAGATAGTCATCTTCCAAATATATTCACCAAAACTAATCAAATATAGTAAAAATATTCTATTATTGAGAGTGAATAAATTATAATTGGCACTTAACAATTATACTTAAAATTAGTAAACTCAATGTAACACCTTGATTTTTTTCATAAAATAATATTAGATTATTTTCTAGAATATTTGGTGGAATTTGAAGGAATTTAGGATTTATTTGAACTTAAAATAAATTAGATCTTAAGATAATGTGGCGTTACTCATTTCTCATTATATTTAAAATTTGCACTGATATTTCATTGAGCATTTCATGAAATGAGCTCAACTACATTGTATTACTATATTATTCTTACACTTGAATTTATATTTATCTAATAGCTATTATAAAGTACAAATAGAATTGTATATATAGATATTTACGAGAAAGATCTATGGAGAAGTAAATTAATGTTTGTAAAGAAATGAGAAGCAATCTCAGTCGTTGATCTTATCTAATCTAATGGTCAGCTTTTGTTCGTTTAACGTTCAACGGAAATTGTGTTGAACTTATACAAGGTTCGAACCTCCAAACGTTCAACAAAATTATTGATATGTTCAACCGCATGTTCATGACATGTTCAATGCTTCTCCATTCTCTACTTATATATCCTTCTCCATAGAACTTATATATATATATATATATATATATATATATATATATATATATAGGGTTAGGTTCAATGAAAAAGGCCTAAATGTAAGAAAGAAGAGAGAAGTAATCTCATCCGTTGATCTTATCTAATCTAACGAACATGATTTGTTCACGCCATGTTCAACGGATTTTTTCGTTGAACATTCGTGAACATATACAATATTTTTGGGGGTTCTGGGTTTCGACCCCCCATATGTTCAACGAAAAAATCCGTTGAACATGGCGTGAACAAATCATGTTCGTTAGATTAGATAAGATCAATGGATGAGATTACTTCTCTCTTCTTTCTTACATTTAGGCCTTCTTCATTGAACCTTTGCCTATATATATATATATATATATATATATATATATATATATATATTCTTCGTAATTATTCATAATTTCTTTGGAGATTACAATAGGCTCAATCTCACACAAATTTTTTCTCATATTGAAAAAAGTTTTACTTATAGAAAATATTCAAATTTTATTAAGCATGTGATATACATATACATATGCATAATCCAAACTGAAAAATTAACCGATATCATGATAATAATATATAAGTATTTTGATTTTTAAATTGAAATATGTTTTATAGTGAGTGGGGGTGTTCAAATAAAAAAAATGTTATAAAATAATAGGGGCCGGTCTTGCATGCGGCGGTCGCACTGGAGTACGACGGGTCCGCCCCGACCCGCGCCCGATCCGACCCGTGCCCAGACCCGAAATCCTGAATCCTAAATTATTACATTTGTTTATCATAATTATTACATTTGTTCGTACAAATGTATACTTATATAAATATAGGTATTTACCTTCATTTAATATAAAGTATTATATTTTCTAAACCCTAAATTCTATAAACTAAACCCTAAACCATGTAAACTAAACCCTAAGCCTGAACACTAAACCCTAAACCTTGTAAACTAAACCCTAAGCCTGAACACTAAACCCTAATAGGAGTATTTACTTTTAATAAACATAAGATATACATTTGGTCGCACAAATGTATACTTATATTAATATAAATATTTACCTTCATTCAATATAAAACATTATACATATCAATATACATTTATATGAACAAATGTATATATTATGTTTATTAAAAGTAACAATTATTATAAACAAATGTAATAATTAGGAGTATGGGTCAAACCCACGCGGGTTAGGGTTCCGGGTCAGGATGGCGGGTTTGGAGCCGGGTCGACCCGTCGCACACTTGTGCGACGGTCGCACCCAAGAATTGGCGAAATAATATTACTATTATGCCTGATGGTTAGCTCGTTAATCTTCACATTTCACACCTAATGATGAGTATCAAAATTCCTATGTTTTTTATTCTTAAAAACAATCCTCAACACTAAAACAAGGAGTCACCTAAATTATAAAGTGAGACATTGTGAAAGTGGCGATTTTTTTATTTTTTATTTTAATTATGAAAGAAACGAAATATAAGAGGTTTACTATGTTCAATGAATTAAAATCGAAAATTATTCCACAAAGTAGAGTTTGGGAGCAGGAATGAGCGGAGCGGGAAGTGAGTGGAGAGAGGTGAGGTCGAGAAGGGCAGGTCATCCCCATCATGAGAGTTTCCCGGTGAGGCATCCATCTTCTCCAAACACTAGGACCTACCCAAAGCCCCAGTTTGCTGGTAAGAGGTATGGTATTAATCGGAACGAAGGAGGTGTTACTTTCTTTTTCAATAATTTTCCAGAAGGTATTTGGATGGAGACCCTGGCAAATAAGTTCAACAAGATTGGCCAGGTCATTGATATTTTTTGTCCGAAGAAAAGAGACTTGAAAGGAAAACTTTTTGGTTTCGTCCGGTTCGAGAGAGAAGAAGACGATTCAAAGTTACTAGCAGAACTGAATAATGTCTGGTTTGGTAGTTTTAAGCTGAGAGCGTTTGTACCAAAATTTGAGAGACGGTCCGCCCACGCCCCAAGTAGAGACGAGGAGGCGATTCAGAGTGGAGGAGGCCGGAGTAAACAATCGAAAGAGGTTAAGAACAGACAAATTCTTACTTCTTCAAGGAACATGAGACAGCAAGGGAAGTCTTTTGCTGAAGTCGTTGGAGGAAAAAGTAAAGGTGCATCTCCTACTGATGAGACTATCGGTTTTTCAACTACGAAAGAGGAGACCCATTGGTTACGAGAAGCTTTCACAGGATATCTCAAAATAGAATACATCTGGGAAGACTTTGGTGAAGAGATCAATAGTGAAAGTGCTTCCTTGCTTAAGATCTCCTCTCTTGGAGGCAACTTAGTTCTGCTACAAAGTCTCAACCATCGGCCGGTGAAAGAGATTTTGTTGAAAATACTAAATAATCAAAGTCAAGAAAAACAACATCTAGAAGTAGAAATATTTAGCAAAGTCAAAAGAAATATTTTGTATGACTTTAGTGAGATTATGCATGACTTTGCTACATGTTTTACTCTATAAATAGGTATCATTGTAATACAAAGAAAAGTAAGCAATATCAAGAAATACAATTACAATCTTTAGCTTCTCTTTATCTTTCGCTATGCATTATGATAATTCCATATTTTAACATGGTATCAGAGCAGGTTCAATCCTAGGAACTCATAAAAAAATCATCACCTTTTCAGCACAACAAGATTGCTGCGTGAGTTACAAGATGACAGCAGTGAGCCAATCATCACCACCAAAAACCAAACAAAACTCATCAAACCACCTTCATCCAAGAACCAAACCAAAACCTCAAATCTTTCACTCAACAATCAAACCAAGCTCTTCAAAGGCTCGAGCTTTGAACTCATCAAAACCTCACCCAAAAACCAAAGCAATTCATCAAAGAACAAGCAGATGCAGACAGCATCAGATGACAAAAGACGAGTGTAGAGAGAAGAAGTGTTCAATGGCGTCCAAGAAGGAGCGTGTTCACCCCAGATCTGCCGAAGCCGCCGTCCATCCCGAGGCCGCCGAGGCCGCCGTCCACAAATCTGCCGAGTCTGCCGTCCACCTAATGGAGAGCTCCATGGCCGGCAGCACCTCGCTCTCCAACCCCGAGGACGAGGTCAACAGCCTCATTCAGCAGGTGGCTGCGAGGACAACGGCGGTGGCCGGGAGAACAACGGCGGTGGCCGGGAAAGCAGCGGCTGTGGCCGCGTATCGGAAGCTCGATGAAACCAAATTCCTCCAGAGATATCTGCCGCTTGCCATGTCCACGCAAGTCCAAAATCCCTTCCCAAACGCCGTACAAACCATGGAAGAGACCGGGACCGAACTTACCACCATATTCCGCCCTGCAACACGGCCGGAAGCACGGTTGCAACAAATCACCGCCGATAGAAGCAAAGAAGGCGGCGGAGGAGATTTCTCCGATCAAGATCCCAACTCTACATTCCATCAGCCACCGAATGGCTGGGTAGAGAACGGAGTATCATCGCTTGATATAATAAGCGACGAGGACGCCGATGAAGATGTGGAGAAGGAGGTCGAGGAGGCCACCGAATCGGAGAGGGCGATAGAGCGAGCTTTCAGAGAGGACGAGGCGCGGCGGAACGCTCCTCTGACGGCGGAGAACTCCGGCAGGGTGATGGACGCGATTCGGACTCCAATCCCGACGACTCAACCGACTACTACCAGCCGATTTCCTCCGTCGACCACAACGGCGGCGAAGACTCAGACGACGGCGGTGGCTGCGGGAGCAGCGGAGGCGGCCACGAATCGGACATCTCCGGTTGGGCAGAACGGAGGAAGCGACGAAGAGGACGACGTCGTCGATCAATGCCGCCGCCGGAGCCGGAACTCTGCGGCGGAGCCGGCGAAATCGAAGGGCTGTGAAGAATCCAATGTGATGATGATGAATGAGAGGGAGGCGGATGGAGAAGGGAGGGGAGGCGGATGGAGAAGGCAATTAGGTATAGGGTTTGGTGTTTTTTGACACTAAACCCTCATTCTTCTCTTTATTTGCAAAAGATACCCCACCTTTTAAAATCTGCACCCCTAAGTTCCAATAAAATACGAAAACTACCCTGAGGTTTTATTAAAAAAAAAAAAAAAAAATCAAATTCAAAACAAAACACTCCTAAATACGAGTATAAACTATTTAAAATTCCAAAATTCAATTCAGGAACTCCTAAACACGAGTATAAACTATTTAAAATTTCAAAATCAAAATGAGGAACTCCTAAACACGAGTATAAACTATTTAAAATTTCAAAATCAAAATGAGGAACTCCTAAACACGAGTATAAACTATTTAAAATTTCAAAATCAAAATGAGGAACTCCTAAACACGAGTATAAACTATTTAAAAATTTCAAAATCAAATGAAGAACTCCTAAATACGAGTATAAACTATTTAAAATTTCACAAGTTGAGTATCGGGAATCCCGTTACTAAACTTGAGGGGGAGTGTTGAAAATAACACTACAGAAGTCAATTCTTGCATGGAGATAAGGCGACCACATGGAAGCTGCGCTCAGAATTGTGAGATTCTTGAAAGGAACCTTTGACTATGGAGTACTGTTCAGGAAAATTGGACATCTCGAGATACAAGCCTACACTGATGCTGACTAGGCTGTAAACTCCAAAAGTTTTTCAGATGTTCTTTCCAAGTTGAGTATCGGAAATCCCGTCACTCAACTTGAGGGGGAGTGTTGAAAATACTAAATAATCAAAGTCAAGAAAAACAACATCTAGAAGTAGAAATATTTAGCAAAGTCAAAAGAAATATTTTGTATGACTTTAGTGAGATTATGCATGACTTTGCTACATGTTTTACTCTATAAATAGGTATCATTGTAATACAAAGAAAAGTAAGCAATATCAAGAAATACAATTACAATCTTTAGCTTCTCTTTATCTTTCGCTATGCATTATGATAATTCCATATTTTAACAGATTTTGCAGGACCTAGATGAATGGTCGAGCTTTTGGTTCGATTGGTTACGTCCGTGGTCCTATGTTGATGTTGTCACGCAAAGAACGGTGTGGACTAAGTGGTTCGGAGTTCCTTTACAAGCTTGGAATTCAAGGTTCTTCCATGTTGCAGGAGCAAGGTTGGGCAGGGTCCTTAAAATACATAACGAGACTTCGGATAAATCTCGCCTAGACGTGGCCATGATTCAAATATCAACTGGTCTTGCATCCATTGATAACTTTTTCGAATGTAATATTGACGGGGCTCATTTCAAGATTCGTGTGGAAGAGATCCGGGAGCAGATGATTCAAGGAAAACCTCCAAAAACGGAAGAAGAATCGGGTTCTGAAACAGATTCAGATTTTGCGGAAGAGATTGAGTGGGAAGATTCTCTGTCGCCGGCGAAGGCCCAGATTGGTGGCTCCTCCGATGCCTCCCAAGGAAAGAAAAAATCCGGTTCAGAACCGAATAAACCGGACGACCCCTCGGTTACTGTTCAATCCACAGCCGCATTCCCAGTTCTCGAGGAAGATTGTTCGCACGCTACAAGGCCACAATCATGTGAGAGGCAGGCTCAAGAATTCGAATCTCAAATTATCATTAATTCTGGGGACCCACATAAAGGGGCTGTGAAAAGCATTGGAAATTACTCAGATTTTATTAGCCCTGTCAGCACAAATTGCCTACAGAATCAAACCCTTGATGACTTGGGCCGCCCTACCCAAAACTCAAGCCCATTGGGCCCCCCTTTTGATCCAGACCTTAGAGAAGTAGGGGACAGCAGCAATGGAACACGGTTAGTTTTGGGTGGGCTGCCTAAAGATGGGCCCACTTCCCCAGGTAATTCTAAGGCCTTTTACGAGAACTCTCAGCCCATTAACACTTTGGTGAGTTCGGATTCAGATATTGAGATTCAAAGGCAAGTGGATCAGCAACAGAATACTACAAACAACAAAAGTTCTCTGAGAAGGAAAGCCGGGGGTGATGGCGCCATCAAATTGGGGCTCTGTCGATTCTTACAGCCGAGGAGCAAAAAACACAAGGCGCAGACTAGAAGAAAGTTTCAGAGCTCTTACCTCGTTTCTGCCGCCCCAACACAACTTGAAGATGGGGGTTTGGGGATGGGCGAAAAAGGTCAGTTCAATGCAGCACGAGAGGAAATCTCTCCCAATGATTGTGGAGAAGGTCTGAAAATTTGGACATTTGGAAAAGAAATTGGGCTTTCTAGCACCCATGGAGATTTGGAAATGGCAAAGCAATTTACCGGGGCCAGAGGACCCAAGGAGAGCGAGGCGAACCAACAATTCTGTGATCAATGAAGGTCATTTCCTATAACATTCGCGGCTTGGGGAGCAAAATAAAGAGAAGAGAAGTGAGAGAGCTCATCCAGAAGCAGGAAATCGATATCTGCTTTATCCAGGAAACGAAATCTGTTTATCTTGAGGAATTGACTATTAAATCAATTTGGGGCGGCGATGGATTTGGTTTTGCACAACGCCCTGCCGATGGAAGGTCCGGTGGTATTCTCACGGTCTGGAATGAAAAAGTTTTCACTGCATGCAGCCATTGGGATTCTCCTGGAGCTTTGATTGTAAATGGCATTTGGTCTCCAGGTAATGTCTCTGTTTGCTTAGTTAATGTTTATGCTATGCAAAATCTGAATGAAAGAGAGCTACTTTGGGACAGAATTGGTCTTGTTGTTGACCAAAACAGAGATTCTTGCATTTGTGTTGCTGGTGATTTCAATTCTGTTAGAATTGGCTCTGAAAGAGCTGGTCGTGGGTCTCAAGTTTCGTCGCGTGAGATGTAAATGTTCAATAGTTTCATTACTGATAATGTGTTGGAGGAAATCAGATTGCAAGGCAGGCAATACACGTGGTACCAGCCACAAGGTAATTGCAAATCAAAACTCGATAGGTTCTTAGTCAATGAGAAGTGGCTCCAAAACTGGGAACATTCGAAAGGCAGAGGCCTCCAGAGATCGGTCTCTGATCACTGTCCTATTCTTCTAGAGACTAAATATGTCGATTGGGGGCCCAAACCCTTTCGATTTATTAACGCCTGGACAAGCCATCCGGACTTCCAAACGGTGGTTAAAGATTCTTGGAGTAAAGGAGGCATCACGGGCTGGAGTTGCTTTGTTTTCAAAGAAAAGCTGAAGCGGCTGAAAGAAGATCTTAAGATCTGGAATAGAATATCATTTGGGAGAATTGAAGATAATATTTCAAGGCTGAAAGATGAGATTAACGTGTGGGACGCGATTGATGATGTTTTGGGGCTCGAGGAGGATGAAGTGGTTAAGAGGAGCGAAGCCGAAGCCAACCTTTTGCTCCAGTTAAAGAATAAAGACAGTATTCTGGCCCAAAAAGCTAGAATTAGTTGGACAAGGGAAGGAGACCTGAATAGCAAATTCTTCCACAGGGCAATTAAAGGTAGAAGGAGCAAAAATGTGATGTCTGGTCTGGTAGTCGAAGACTCCTGGTTTGATGAACCAACGGTGGTTAAAAGAATTGTTAAAGATCACTTTCAAGCACAGTTTCGCCGATCCAACCGACTTAAACCAGATCTGCCGGCGGACTTCGTGGAAAAAAAAATTTCAAATGCCAATAGAGACAGCCTTGATCAACCTTTCACTGAAACTGAGGTTAAGGCCGCGATTTGGAACTGTGATAGTGGAAAGAGCCCAGGGCCGGACGGCTTTAATTTTCACTTTTTGAAGAACTGTTGGGAGATTTTAAAAGAGGACATTCTCAAGGCAATGATGGAGTTCCACTCGCATGGCAAATTGGCCAGAGGGTGTAATCCTTCATTTGTTACTTTGATCCCGAAGAAAGAGGGGGCTGCGGAGCTTAAGGACTTTAGGCCGATTTCCCTTATTAATTGCCTTTACAAGGTGATTGCCAAGATCCTTGCAGCTAGGTTGAAACCTGTGATGTGCTCCATTATCTCAGAGTGCCAAAGTGCCTTCATCGAAGGTAGATATATTCTCGATGGTGTGGTTGCCCTAAATGAGATTATAGAGGTAGTTAAGAGGAAGAAAAAAGGCACTCTGCTCTTCAAAGTTGATTTTGCAAAAGCCTATGATACGGTCGATTGGAATTTCTTGGATATCATGCTCGAGAAGATGAATTTCAGCGTAACTTGGAGAAAGTGGATTAGTGGATGTCTCAGTTCAGCATCAACAAACATCCTGGTCAATGGCAATCCTTCTGGAGAATTCCAACTTGAAAGAGGCCTTAGACAAGGCAACCCTCTCTCACCGTTCCTCTTTCTTATCGTGGCCGAAGGTTTGAATCTCCTTATTGAAAGATCAATCCGGGCTTGTCTGTTGGTACCTCTCGAGCTTGGACAAAGTGGATTCAGAATTTCGCATTTTCAATATGCGGATGATACGATGTTTGTGGCTCCGGGTACGAAAGAGAATGCGTGGGCCTTTAAATGTATCCTTAGACTCTTTGAGGCGCTGTCGGGTCTATCTGTTAACTTCGAAAAAAGTCGTCTGATTGGCATCGGGATTGAGGAAGCTCTCTGCGTGGAAATGGCTGATATCATTAAATGTAGTGTCGGTGAATTACCTACTAAATACCTTGGCATTAAAATTGGGATGCGTCTTTCTTGGTCTTCGGAGTGGAAATACCTTGTTGATAAAGTCAAGAGCAAGATTGATGGGTGGAAGAAACGCAAGTTTTCGTTTGCAGGAAGACTAACCTTGCTTCGTTCTGTTTTGGCCTCAATTCCGATTTACCAGCTTTCATTCTCAAAAATTCCAAATTGTGTGTTGTCAGATATCCGGACTGCTTTTTGCAGGTTCCTTTGGGGGGGAGGACCGGAAGCCAGGAGAATACATTGGGTAAAATGGGAAGACATGTGCGTCGACAAGAATATGGGAGGGCTTAATATCAAAAATCTTTCTTGGTTTAATTTGGCTCTTATGGCTAAGTGGATTTGGAGGTTTCTTTCGGAGAAGGATCTTCTTTGGACTAAAGTTATTAAGACTTGTCAGGGGGATCTCACTTGGGATGGGGGAGGGTTTCGGGTGACTGGGAATAAGGCAGCTAGACATGGGTGGTGGAAGAAAGTGGTAGAGATGAGTGGTGGAGAAGGCGGGAAGTGGTTTAGAGACAATATGGAGGTGAAAATTGGGGAGGGGGATGGTTTTCTTTTTTGGCATCATTGTTGGGCAGGAAATTTTAGGTTGTCTGAACTGTTTCCTCGGTTATTCCATCTTAGCAACAACAAGGGGGGAGCGATTAGTAGTATGGGTACTTGGATTGAGGGGGAGTGGAGATGGGACTTGAAGTGGAATCGTGAACTTCGACAGAGAGAGCTTGATCAAGTTCAACAGCTTACTTCATCCATTTGTAATGTTCGTTTGATTGCAGGCTCGAAAGATAGCTGGTGTTGGAAAGCTAGCAAAAATGGAGTTTTCTCGGTTCATTCGGCCTATAATGTTCTTGGCCTGGAGTCTCGATCGATGGATGAACGTAGTGTCGAGAATGAAATGGCATTGATTTGGAAAGCTCCGGCTCCGGCAAAGGCAGTTATCACAGCCTGGAAAGTACTTAGAGGAAGGCTTCCTACTTTCGATAATCTCAGGAGGAGGCAGGTGAATTTCCAGTCGGGGAACCTGTGTGTGCTGTGCAACTCTTGCGAGGAGTCGATTAATCATCTCTTCTTTTCTTGTCAAAAAACTGATGCTATTTGGAAGGATATTATTTCATGGCTTGGCAAGCAAACAACGTCCCAGTCACAGGCGAAAGCACACTTTAACGCCTTCATTAATTTGGGAAATAAAGATGACGTTAAGCTGCTTCTTAGTGTGTGGATCTGCACGATTTGGTGCTTTTGGAGGAAGAGGAATGAGTGCATTTTCAAACAAGGTATGTGGAATAGGGATAGGATTTTTTCCGAAATCAAGTCGATACTTTGGGGTTGGAAAATGGCTTTCAACCTGGTGACCCCATACTCGGAGTTTAGAAGGTGGTTCTCTGCTGAAGCTTTGATTACTTAGACCTCCTGTTTTGGTTTTTTGGTTTTCCTTGTTTTTCTGCTTTCTCCTGCTCCCTTTCTGTATTCTGTTTTTTTTGGTACCTCTGGTACCTGCTATCTTTTTAATCAATTTATTTTTTTCTGATAAAAAAAAAAACTATGTTCAATGAATTCACTTAATTGCATAGATTTAAGGAGATGAAACATTTAATTTTATGTTCATTTATTTAATTTATGGCCTAGAAAAATGAAAAGACATTAAATTTATATTCATAATATATTAAATTTAGTATTTTAAAATAATAAACTTTAATTAGGGACATTTAAGGTACAACATATTTTCAGTAAAATAAAATATGACTTTTGTACCCCTACTGATCCGGATCAATTTGATCCGTAGGGATTTATCCTATTTGATAATGATGTTTAGTGCAATTTGCAGCTCCAATGATATACAAATTCTTGACAAAGGGCGATAGTTCATAGTTGGATAAGAGAATTGAACTTTTCGATAGTTCTAAAAATTAGATAAAAAAGAATTGAGAAATTGAAAACGTTGTATGAATTATGATGATAATTTCTGAGACAAATAGGAATGAAGACAGATCTTACCTTGGGGATGTTCTTGCCAGCATCTGGGAGATGGCTAACAATCTGAGATCAGTGGAATTCAGTTGGACACCAAGAGAAGGAAATGCAAACGCCGATCGTCTTGCCAAATTTGCTTTACTTTCTAGGGCTGAGCTCTCTTCTTCGTTTTCTTTTCCTAATGTAATTATTAACAGCTCTTTGGTTTAATGATATCTCTTTTTCTCTCAAAAAAAAAAAAAAATTTAATATCTCCGGCAACGAATTCTACCACGTAAGTTTCAATTCTTTGTTATAAAATAATAAGGGGTTAATTATATATTTTTGTACGAATTTTCACTTATTTTGTAAATTTAAACACGATGTCAAATATTGCAATAATTAATATCACTGAATATCTTTCATTTTGTTGCAAAATAAACAATTTTAATTATTTTTTTCCCCGAAAAATTGACACGTTGAGCAATATACTTACCGAATTGAAAATTACCGAGTTCACATTAATTTTTCAGTGATTAAAATATCTTGGGAGATTTAGTTCTGCAACATTTAACAATTATTTAAAACATCATGAAAATTTGTGCATTATTGACAGTTAATTCAATAATAAATGATAATTATGTAACTGATTACTTTTTTCAAAAAATAATTAATGGAGTACGAAAATTATGAATTTGATAGCCGCACACAAACAAGAGAAAAATATATTGCGACAAAAATTCAGACTTAAATTGATCTGGAAAAATTCCTATAAGAGGATGCAATATGAGTAAAACTTTTTTGTTTGAAGAGGATTAATAATTGTTTTTATTTTCTCTTCTATGGTGGCTCGAATTTCCAATATGAGTGTCGTGCCAACTAAGTCGCGTTTCGTTGTCTCCGACTTGAGTATACTTCTCACGACACTTTAATTTCAACATGTGTAGCTTAACTAAAGTCGAGCTAAATTAATTTATAGGATTAATCATGCCATAATTATCCTGAATTCGATGTATTAGTTCGTGCAAGTACTATGATTAATCATAATTGCCATCGAACTCGAGGGTGTCTAAAGTAAGACCACATAAATAAAATATTCCAACACAATCACATGAAGATTTGATACACAGAACATCTACAGAAAACATGTTCGATTAAAATAAGGTGAAAATTCCCCTTCATCACAAGCAAAAGCTACAATAATTGCAAAAAAAAATAAAATAAACAAATTAAAACAATTTGATGGAAAGAAAAAAAAAAAAAAAAAAGAGTTGCCCCCCATGAACCGTGCTGCCTTGTTGTAAAAACTTTTGTTTCTTTCCCACTTTTAATTTCTGTAATAAAAAATGTTGTCAACGACAACCAACTCCTTCATTTTTCTACTACCAAAGTGGCTGAATTCCAATCATTTGATGCAGTTTACGACACAAAATCATGTCAGAAATAGTTTCGAAAGCATGAACCCTTCAACTTTTATTTATTTTTGTTTGCTTTATAGAGGCTCAATTATCAGTTGTGTCTTCGTGAAAGAATATTCAGTTATTATATTTTATTTTTTTATTAAATATTAGCTGGAAGAATCTTGGTTTCGATATATATAAGCAGCTATTGCACCTTTTCTCTCTTTGTTTACAGCCTAAGGCTGTGTTTTAATTTGCAGCATTGCATATCTCTCTCTCTCTCTCTCTCTCTCTCTCTCTCTCTCTCTCTTTCTCTTTCTCTCTCTAGGATCATGGGAAGACAACCTTGTTGTGAGAAGGTAGGGCTTAAACGAGGTCCATGGACGATCGAAGAAGACAATAAACTCATGAATTTTATCCTCAACAATGGGATACAATGTTGGAGGCTCGTGCCAAAACTTGCAGGTAAAAAAACAAAAAAGAGAAAATGAAATGAAACTTGTAATTAATTTCTAGGAATATTTATGCAAAATGTTGTGAGTTTTTCTTGATTTTTTTTTTGTTATTATTGTTAAGTTGATAGTAGCAATATAAAGAGCATTCTGCTGAGCAAAAATCGAAAGTTCTAGTAGGTTCGATTTAGACAGAGTTTTTTGTGGAGTTTTGATGTTGAGAATTTTAATTAGGATGGAAAATGATTTTTTTTTTATTAATTGTTTTCGTGTTGAATTATTGAGTTGTTAGTGGGAGGCTACTATCAATGCTATAAAAAAACATAACTAATAAACGACTTTTGTAGAGGAGAATATTGTGTTGCACATTACACCTACATATTTCATATTTGGAAAAAGAAATTAAGACAAAATATACGATTGTTGTAGCAATTATTTGAATGGTTTTCTTATATTAATGTTGATGATAATGTAGGTCTAATGAGATGTGGAAAGAGCTGCAGATTGAGATGGATAAATTATTTGAGACCGGATTTGAAGAGAGGTGCGTTGACAGATGCAGAAGAAGATATGATCATCGAGCTACATTCTCGACTAGGAAATAGGTAAAATATTCATTCATATATATTAAACTATACACATAGAGCTGTCAAAAGGGATCTAATCGAATCGGGCCGAAAATAACTTCATGGATAAAAAGCCGAGCCGGATCGGTTTTTAGGCCAAATTAGCATTTTAGGCCGGTCGGCTTGGCCACTTTGACAGCTCTAGCCGTGATCTTCCATCCCATTATGACACACTTTTCATTTTAATTTGTTTAATTGATAATAACACATTCTAAAAGTATAAATAATTAGGTTTCTTAACTCTTCTTAATATCCGTGTCTAACTTACTTTACACTCTAATAAGCGTCATGTCTGTTTTTGCGTTAGGTGGTCTAAAATAGCGACACACTTTCCGGGAAGGACAGACAACGAGATCAAGAACTACTGGAACACGAGGATCAAGAAGAAGATGAAGCTCAAGGGATTGGACCCGGTCACCCACAAGCCGGTCCAGACGAAAACTTGCGATTTTGAGACGAACAACGAAGAAATGCAGCATCATCAAAGCCTTGGATTTCAAGAAACTACCGTCTCATTAATCCCAAATCTCAAAGATTATGATGATCAAATGCAGCATAAGACAGAAGAAGGGTCACCCTCGAATCAAAGCAGGGATGATTCTTGCATCAAGAATTCGGACATGGGATCTTCACTTGTGTTCCAAAACAAGGAATCTTTGGGGAGTTTCACCATGGATTCTTACCAGAATCTAATGGATAATCCGTTTTTCTGGGATTGTTTCACCGGTTTGGGAGAGAGTTTTCCATGAGTGGAAATATAAAAATTAAGGAGAATTTATTGTTGTTAATTATTGTTATCGTTGGTGTAATGTGCATGTAGTGAAGGTCAATATCTATTTTTTATGTGTTCGACATCACTAACTTAATCTTGATTCTTTTTATTTATTTATTTTTTTTCTATCGCACGAGTCCTATCATTGGCGAAAATTTTATTATAGGCTTGATTTTATGATTTGGTTTGTTTTAAATGACATATCTAAGTTATAAATACTTACTTACTATATAGCGTACCTATTGTATATTGTTGGATTTGTGTTGCGAATTAGGATTGTCAGAGTTCTAAATTTTTGACAAAAACTTAGGTGCAATATGTTGAACCATGCAACATGATCGATCCGCAACATGAAGCTCCGATTCGAATCCTTTACACCATTATATTGCATGGTACAAGACAATTTTTCTATTCTTGCGATTTGATAATAGGGGCTTTTATAAAAAAAATCGATAACTCGACAATTTTATAAAAATAACAAAAATATAAAAAGATTGTCCCCCTCACTTCTTATCGAGTCCATCATTAATGTTGCAGGGCAGATTTAGAAAGAAAGTATAAAATGATAGTATTAGAATTTTATTATAATAATATGTTGGAGCAAATTTTTTTTTTTTTTGGGATGGTTAATACATAAACTTTGAACCTTTTGTAATTGTTTGAATTAAAATTTCGGACACATTTAATGTTAAGACGCTAAATGTATTGCATGATATTTTTATACTATAAGCTAGCTATGACGAAGAAGAAATTTCAAAGTCCACATAGAATAAAATATTGTCGAAATTTTAATTCGAGCCGAATCCTACAAAGTTCAAAAATTTATGTATTAATTATTCCAAATATAATACTACTAGTTAAAATTTAAAATTTGAATATTTAATCCTTTTTTATTATTTATTCTAATTTCTTGCCCCCATTCAAACTTCATCTTTCTTTGTCACACCTCACCTCTAAATATATAAATGTACATTTAATATAAACCAAGTCAAAACAATAAAATAAAAAACCGAAAATGAGATTTTTCAGAAAACGACATGAAAACAGAGTAGGTTGTTATGGAACCTTCTTCAACCTCCGGCCAGCTTCTGGAGAAGTCCAGTAAAATCCGACGCTTCCAGAATCGCCGCAGCTTCCCTTTAAATCTACACCCCAAATCTTTCTCTCTCTCTCACTAAAAACCTCAAGAATCATCAAGCAAACACCTTTTGCAAAGAGAGATGTCACACTGTTTATCCCAAACAGCTCTTTACACTCCCATTCCTCCGAGTTCAAGATTTTCCTATCTCCGGAAATCTCCCATCTCCGGCCGAAATTGTGCCAAGATTGCGGTCAGGGCCGCGGCGGCGGACGGCCGGGAGAATCTCGATCATTTGCAAAAGCAAAATAAGCAGCCGCAGCAGCCGCCGGCGGCCAAGAGAAGGGCCGCCCCTGCGGCCCCAATTGGTATGTGCATATTTTTTATGTTTATTTTCTTAGCTAAATTAAAATTAATCTGCTTTTTATTCGATGATGTCTCTGGTTCTCGTAGATGACGAGGGTTAATCTAAATTAATTAATTTGTTGCTTATTAAGATAGATTGAAATTATGAGATATTTTAAAGTTCTTGAAGTTTTCATTATTTGAGCTAATTGAAATTCTAAATATTTTAATATTATAGATAAAAATACTTAATTATGAATCTTATCAATTATGAAGAATAAATATTTCTCCTTTAGTATATGATGGTTGATTTGCATTTGCCTATTGTTATTGTGTTCTGTTTAGGAGGCATTTGAATTGAGTGATACAATATGATTGATAAAATAATTAAATATTTGATTTGCGTGATTTCTCATGTAATGAATAACTCGATCTGCACTTTCAATTTAAGGTTAATTGATTGTTTAATCATTGGATTGTAAGATTCCAAAAGTAGTCTTATTAAAATGATCAGTTAGAGGTAATAGTTATGTTTGTTTTCAATTTTTTGCATTTTGGTTGGATTACAAAAAAGGAACTCTAATTCTTTCAATTATAACTCCCTCTCTTTATATTTTTGTCACAATCCTTTAATTTATTCTATATAGTAATCAATCAATTCAAACAAAAAATTAAACAATTCACCAGTATTGCTAATTTTGCTATTATTTCTTAAAATGTGATGATTTGGAAAGTTACACATTGTGCATTTCGATTTTTGAGATACTAATATGCTCTTATGGCCTAAAAAAAATACTCCCTTCCTCGTACTCATATTTTTTTTAGTTCGTTCATGAAATGAGTATTTATTTTCCTTTAACAAGTGTACTCTACACAATCTTTTAATTAATACCATTAACAAGTGGAACCTTTATTCCACTAATACCACATTCAATACATTTCTTAAAATTCGTGTCGTCTTCAAATAGCTACTTTTTTCGTGGAGGGAGGGAATATTAAACCAGCCAAAATTAGGACATTTGTTAACCTAATTCCTACATATGTGCAGGTTTATGGGACAGATTTCCAACAGCTAGGACAGTGCAGCAGATGATGGAAACAATGGAGAGGATGATGGACGACCCTCTGGCCTACAGCGGCGGCTGGGCCCCGGCCTCGCCTCCCGCAGAGGCGGCTGGGTACGGGCGGGGGAGGACGCCGTGGGAGATCAAGGAGGGCGAGTCCGAGTACAAGCTGAGGTTCGACATGCCGGGCATGACCAAGGAGGACGTCAAGGTGTGGGTCGAGGAGAAGATGCTCGTCGTGAAGGCCGAGAAGAAGGGCGGGAACGGGGAAGGCGAGGGCGAGGAGTGGCCGGCTAAGAGCTACGGGAGGTACAGCAGCAGGATAGCCTTGCCTGAGAATGTGGAGTTTGAGAAGATTAAGGCTGAGGTTAAGGATGGTGTGTTGTATATCACCATACCTAAGGCTAGTAGTAGTGCTAAGGTTTTTGACATTAGTGTTAATTGATTTTGCAATGGGGATATGAATAGGGATTTTCTTGTATTTAATTTCCACTGTGAAATGGTGGGATGGGGCATGTTTAAATGTGTGAAACATGATCTTGAAATTGTTAATGGAATTTAAGATATATTGTAATTTAACTGAAGTGGAGTTTGAAGTAATTTTGGATTGGATCTTTTGTCCCATTATTAATTTTATTTTTTTTTATAATTATTTTCTTATAAAAATTAAGAAATATCGCTATAATGAATTCTAATTAATATCTCTTTTTCATGTTGCACTCTCTGTACTTTTAATATTTTATAGTTTCATTCATTCAATTTTTTTTTCTTTTTTGAAGATAAAAGGACTAAATCTTATGAAGGCTGAAGCCATGAAGAAAAATCAGACTTCCATGATATAATCGCTTGAGAAATTAAAGAAAAAGAAGCTAAAGCATGTGTCGCTCGGTTCGCCTGATAAGTTTTAATCCATTATCTTTTTATATAATTTTAAGACAATTACCAAGTTTACTAATCTAATTAGAATTTATAACTGATTTTTTCATTTTTTGAATTAATAATTAATTATTAAAATTACCAAAATTTTGTCAAATGAGTCTTTTTGTTTTTTCGAGCAAACTCCCAAGTATAAGTCGCCTTCAAATTTGACTAGAGTTTATGCTAACGAGCCTCACTAAATGAGTTCGAACAAGCTTTTTTCAAATCGAGTCTCGTGCTTATTTACGACTATGTGTGTGTGTCACCCTCAATTTTAACGAGCTTTACTAAACGAGTTCGAATTATGAAGCATTATAGCCATCTATGTCCAAACTATATATAAGAATCACTAGCAATCCATGTTAGCATGATCATTTTTAGAGCTGCAAAAGACTAGCTATAACATAAGCAGAAAACAGAGAGCTCGAGTATATATCTGTTTAAACCCAAGCTAGATTCATTCACATATATAACTTCAAATAGTACCTGTGTTTTTGTGCAAGTGCTCATAGAAATCTGCTCATTATGCTTAGTTACAGAGGCCCTCTTCTGATTCACAACACCAACAGCAGAACTTACACTCGAGGCAACCCGATATCGCCTTTTTTTTAATCTTCACAAGCAATATACTGTCCTAACAAATAGCAAGGCTCATGCAATGTACACACCTTGGTCTATTACAGGGTATTCCACGGGGTCAATGGGGAACTCCGGGTTGAACTTTAGGGAGTCGTACAAGTGTGAGTGAACGTCGGTGAAGAGCTCTTGACCGTTGAAACTGAAGGGATCTATGGGGCCAAGGCAAGGATTTGGTGGGTATAGGTCAGATTGGGACGAGTAGTCACTCATGAGAGGTGATCCGGTTCCAACGAGCGCGTTTCTGTGCCAAGATTCGTCGTATAGACTCTCCAAGCTCTGGCTGCTGCTCTTTGTGTTCCATATAGTGGTGTGGGAGTCTGCCAAATGGCTCTCAGGCTGAAGGCAGAAGAGAGCTGCGGTGCTCTCGACTTTTGTTGCTTTCTCGCTGTGCTGGCTCCTTTTGCTCGTTGCAGCTGGTGATGGAGTGTCGGATGGTTTGCTCTGCACGGCCACGGCCACAGGAACGTGATCAAACCGGTGATGCTCTGCAATGAAGAGGGGCTGCTCTTTCTTGAACTGGAGAGGTGGCTTAGGCTCGTGTTTGAACGCAGCTGGTGGCTTCTGCTCGTGTTTGAACGGGAGAGGCGGAGCCCCAGCGCTCCACGAGTACTGGACTTGGATGTTAGGCTCGGATTTCGCATCAGAACTCAGCTGGCCAAATGAATGATCAAAACTTATGCTTGAGGTGCTGCTCTTTGCAAGATCATTAACCTCAGCAGCCGCCTTCGCCTCTGCTATTGGCATAGACTTGACGTTTCCTTCGCAGCTCTTTGGATCGTCGTGTTTCAAACAGGGTGAAGCTTTGGTGACTGGAGTTTGAAGGCCAGCATTTCCACCAGCAGCAGCATCCTTTGGGGATGAATCTGAGAGCTTCGCCCCACCAAGCGTGGCTCTCAGCTCGTTTTCCTTCTGCAACCTGCTCAAGTAGAGGCGATACTTCTGAAAGCATTAAAAAGGAATTCCTTAGGACCGTGAAGTGACAAGCGGGGGCGTGGAAAGGGACGAGATGGGCGCCTCCTTCGTCCCCATTCGCGTTCCCCTTCAATAAGCAAGCACCCCCTAAATCTTTAAAAGCTCCTAGATTTGCAGGCATTGATTGTCTTTCCTATTCCCAACCAAGACCAAGAGATTGAAAGGGTAGAGTTTTACCTGTAAATGGCTTGCAACATTCTCTCTAGTTAACCACGGCACGCCCATCAGATCGAGGATTTTCTTGGGGCCAACTTCTGCAACAAACGCGGTGAGTGAGACGAACTGTTTATCAGTAAGAAAATAAGGGGATTTGATGAGGAAACTGACTCTCAAATCCAATCAGATTAACAGCTTTGACAAACTTCTGATGAAGATCCACAGTCCAAACCACCCTCGCCTTCTTCAACGAGGAAGGGTCGCCACCCACGCGGTCATCACCCTTGTAATCAACGTCTTTCCTCTTCTTCCCAGAGACTGGATCCCCACCGAAGAAGAAGCCATCATCCGAGAGGTCTGCTCCGCCTCTGAGCATCATCTCGTCAAGGCTCTCGTGGCCTTCAATGTCCCTCACCTCGTGTATCCTCTTCCTGAACACGTGCTGCCATATGTTGCGGAGCTCCTTCATCCTGATCGGCTTGAGAAGGTAATCACAGGCGCCGTGCTGGACCCCCTTCATCACCCGGCTCGTCTCCCCATCCACGGACATCACTGCATAGATATATGGTTTAGTTTCCTGATGATACACACGAAACGTGGCTGTAAAGAAGCCAGTGAGACTCACTTATCACGGGCAGATCCATCTCCAGGCCGACGTGCTCCAGAAGCTTGAAACCATCCATGTCTGGCATGTTCACGTCGCTGATCACAATGTCGAACCCATCCTTGCGCTCGCGTAGCAAGTCAAGAGCCTCTCTCGCCAAATTACACGTTGTGACTGAAACTCACCAAAAAGAAGCATTTTTAGGGAGGGGAAAAAAACACCACACTCCTATACCAAGGCTCCTACTTACAAAAACAACATTGAAATTTCCACAACTCAAGATTTTTATGTTCCTCTCAGCATAAAACATTAGGATGCATCAAGAAATCATGTGACAATGCATTCAAACTATCAGTCAGGTCAAGGGAGTTTGAGGATTCTAGAGAAGAGCGTGGGATACGAACACAGAGAAATCGAAGATCAAAAAACACGTTCATACTCATATCCTACTGGATTTCAATCTAGTGAAGATTTTTTCAGATTCAGCTGAGAAGATTTCTGGAGAAAACAATACCTA
Organism: Salvia miltiorrhiza; assembly: GCF_028751815.1. NCBI lineage: Eukaryota > Viridiplantae > Streptophyta > Magnoliopsida > Lamiales > Lamiaceae > Salvia > Salvia miltiorrhiza. The sequence goes on along the minus strand of NC_080391.1, from coordinate 56,871,248 downwards.
ACTGCGTCATTTTCGATCGGATTAATCTTCCACAATAGGAAGGTACTTATCAGTTATTACAAACTCAAATCCAACCTTGAAGATATTAGACACAAACTATGAAAATACAGAAAATGCTTATTATACCAAAAGCAGTAGCTCATTAATCTTCAGCAGTCTATATACATCAGATAAAATTCTTGGGATGAACTGATACTGAATAAACTAATGGAAATTACCATATCTTTCCTTTCCTTTCCTCTGATCTATCTAAAATTATGTCAAATCTTCTGAATTTTACAGAGTATAATCAGCTCATCAACACTAATTAACAAGTGAAATTTTGCTACAGCAATTTGATATCAGACCTTATACAACAGAAGAGAACTCAACATCAACACTCACAGCCTTTAATTATCTTGAATTTCACTTCATTTTTTTTCTTTCCTTAGCCCTAAAACCATCAAAACAGCCTACTACAGATTGCCAGTTAATTAACTCTTCCATCTTCACGCAATCACACCTCAAAATATGCCAATCAAGAAAAGAGCAGAAAACACACAGCCATAAAGAAACAATCTTTATCAACCAAAAACCAGACAGACAAAAGAATTCAACAACAAAAGACAAAAAGGGCAGTTGCATTTCAACAAATCTTGGCAACAAAAAGCAACAAGAGGAAGAAGGAAAAAAAAGGCACCTTCATAATTGCACTTCTTAAGCATCTTCTCAAGAATCTTGAGCCACGTGGGATCGTCGTCCACCACGAGCACCCGGAGACCCGCCGGAAAACAGTCGGTCCGCGGCGACGAAAACCCGCTCGAATCCATCAAAAAAAGTGGGGGCCGGATTTTGCAGCTCGGAGGAAAAGGACAAAAAAAGAGTGATCGAGTAGCTGTGTGTGATGCTACACTAAGATATACAAAAACAAGCGCGTACGTGTTGGCGCTGCGTATATATATTATTCCCTCTTGACAATTATAGTATGTGAGAGAAAGACAAGAGAGAGAGTGAGAGAGAGAGCTCGAAAAGTAGAGGAATGTGTGGATTTTTATGGGAAGGGCAAGGAAGAGAACATCGAATATCTGGCGCCGGCCTTTGTTGTTAGCTTCTTGTTAACGGTCTATGCAAATCGACGGCTTCATCCTTCTACATGAGTTTTTAACTGACCCCAACAAATTATTACTGTTTGACATTTTTAAGGTTGATTGTTTTTTTTTTTTTTTTTTTGAGGCAAAGGTAGTTAATTTTTCCAATTGACTTGGGCTCTTGAGAGTTGACATGGTTTCATCAAGCTATGTTGGATTTTTTTTTTTTTTTTATGCAAAGTATCAGTGTCAGGTTGTTTGACGAGTCAAGATTCATCGTCCGTTAATAATTATAGTTAATTTATATACAATCTAAAAGGGTAAATTTATCATCAATACATATATATCGAGCCTACAAAATACTCCCTCCGTCCTTTTAAACATGATCCTTACTGCTCGACATGATTATTAAGAAAAATGCTGGTTAAATGAGAAATTGGTTTCTTTTTTGAACAAAACTATTATTAATAGGACGAACAAAAAACGAAAGTGAACCGTTATTAATAGACATATGAAGTATAACCTAACTCGTCCATTCTTCTCATAATGTTGAATTTGGACTATTGACATGATTTGATCAATTAAAGCTATATTGGAATTTTTATAGGCGAAGTCTCGTGTCAGACTATTTGAGAGGTCAAGATTTATCGTGTAGCAATAATTATAGTCAATTTATATACAATTTGAAAAGATAAATTTGTCATCAACATATACATATTGTGATATTAATTTGATAGTATAAGTTTTTTAGTGAATTTTTAAGACCGAAAAAGATATATTCGAGATTATTTATTGTGTTTTGAGGGATCTAGTCAAGCTCGTTGGTCGGATTGTTGATTTTTTTTCGAGCCTACAAAATATAACATAGCTCGTCCATTTTTCTAGTAATGTTGAATTTATCAGTTCAATTATGTTATATCTAACTCGACTTTTATATTATTTTTTAGTCGGAGAAGGAAGAATGATGAGATTTTATTTAATCCAATTATGGAATTATGATTTTGCTTTGTTCCAATAATCAACTAAGTAAAATATCTAAAACTTAAAGATATTATAAATTATATTTAAGAAACAATTATCCTAGTTAACAATAATAAATAAATATAGAATATCCATAATTAGGATGCGATCAATCCTAATTTATACTCCCTCCGTCCACAAAATGAGTACCCATATTTCTTTTTTCGTCTATCCACGAAATGAGTACTTATTTTTTTTTTTGGGCAAGTGTACCCCACACAATCCTTTATAATCACACTACACTCAATATATTTCTTAAAATCTTTGCCGTCCACAGATGAGTACTCATTTCGTGTGTGGACGGAGGGAGTATTAAAAAGAAGTAAAGAATTAAAAACTAGATGATAAGTAGCTGAAAAAAAAGTACTAGTAGAACATAGACGATGCACCATGCAATACCCCAAAAAAGAGAATAGGGAATCTTGTGATTGAACAATAAACATTAAACACAATGATTCTCAAAAAACAATAAGCACATTGCTATTGTTAAAATTATAAATTAATTACCATATGTTTTCCTTAATATTTAACCCTTACGTACTTGAAAGATGCACCGTTACTGTTTTAGAATATATTTTAGATGCAAAATAAGTGGCCTTGAAACTAATTATTGCAACAAATTATAGGTTTAATTGGCTGATCAAAGAACCTTGTTTTTTTGTGCCCTATCTTTAATTGAGCCAATATTTCATCAACAACTAAACCTCTCTAAAGGTTCCCACCCCAAAAAATGCCATTACCATTTCTTTATTAATTAATAATAATAAATTTTCAAAGATGCCCAATCATTGATCACCACATTAGTAAATTTATATACTACTACCTTTTTTCTCTTTATAAAAGCACCTTGTACTAGAGTACTTGGGAGAATGGGCTAATTAGCTATTAATCACCAATTGCTTAATAATTTAATTTTAATTATTATTATTATTTTGTTTTTTTAATAAATTACATAAGTAAATAAAAAAAAATTTAAAGACCGCGCGACGGATGACTTGAACCCAGGATCTCAAGTCTTGAACATTTACCTCCTACCACTAGATTAACACACGCATACATTTAATTCTAATTATTGCAAACTCGTTTGATGGAGGGAGCTAGAGTTTACTTACCCCTCTCTTTAGGGGAATTGGAACTCGGAACTTTGCATGAGAGTGTTTGCAGCGAGACTAGTTAAGATTTAAATTTAAATTCATATTTTAATTACCAATTTGTAATTTTAATGATACTTATAATCATAAATATGTTATCGAATATGAGTTTAGATTTGAATCTTAATCTATAATTCTATTTTAATGGCAAGACAGTTTCACCCAAGACTCTCATAATTTGAAATATAAACTTATAAAATTATTGTTATACTCTTTTTATAATTTAATTTCTTTAAAAATTAAAGGAAATTGTTCTTATTTTATTTAGAAGTAAAAAAAAATATACCAATTTATATTAAAAAAAATAGTCCAAATTGAACTCTTCCCTCCCTTTGGGTTTTAATATTAACTCTTTATTTAGTTGTGTAGCAAATTAATATACTTTACAATTCAATAAAACATACCTAGATTTAATTGGAGAAAAACTCATAATTTGACACATCTATTTTTATTTTTTTCCCAATTATGAAGAGACAAGCACAACGTTTCTTTTTGTTAGTTCTATTTTAAATTTCTTTAAATGTGGAAACCAGCATAGGACAAGATATCCTAATCATGTCATGTTAGAAACCCTAGTTGTCGCCAACTTGTTGGAGCGTGCATTTCACGCACCTCTCCAACAACTTATCCTCCGAAGTTGCAAGAAGATTCCTAATTACTTAAAAATTTTAACTTTTTTACTAAATTTAATTTTGCAAGTGTTTTAAGAATCTAGAGAGGGTGACAGAGATATATATGTGCATTTCTTAATTTATATTCGGAAGATTCTCGATTCGCATTTCTAACAATTTTATTGGAATAATTATAACACTGAATATTGACCGACGCAGAAATATAATTTTAAGAAATTAAAATTGAAGGTATTTGATTATAAAGATTTACTTAAATATTCTAACGATAAAATTGATAATATATAAACTCTCAATTAATTAATATTGAGTTTCAATTTTTAATAAATTAAATTTGTCTAAATTTACAAACGAATTAAATATAATCGAAAGATTAAAATATTATTACAAGGCCTTAAATACAAATGTAGGGATCTAAATTGCTATTATCAACAAATATTTATGTATCAATCTAATCGGTCAACGAGTCGCAAGATTAAATTACTAATTCAAATCATAAAAGCATGCATGCACTGATGCACTAAAACAAATACATATATATATATATATATAGAGGAATGTTATGCTACATACCTTATTTGAGCACCTTACGTCAGCACCACTCACGTTTAGTCATCGTTAGCAGTATCTTTTTTGTTTTTGATATTTATTTTTATTCTAATACTTCATAAATCGTTATTATGATCATTAATTTTATAAATAACATAAAAACCAAAGTCTAATTTATTCTTTTTATTAATTATTTAAAGTTAAAGGGAATATGAACAAATCGGACTTTGATTTTTTGTTATTTACAAAATTAATAATCCTAATAACAATTTATGAAGTATTAGAATAAAAATAAATATCTAAAACAAAAAAGATACTGCTAACGATGGCTAAACGTGAGTGGTGCTCACGTAAGATATGTAGCATAACATTCCTAATATATATATATATATATATATATATATATATATATATATATATATATGTTCCTCCAATTAATTTCATGAACTAATTTTGTTTTTATACCGTAAAGAAAATATCCGAAGTTTTATATATTTTCTTAACAACAACGTCAAGCAATAAATAAATAAATCGTGACGAAAATCACACTTGGTTTTGTGGATAAATTCAATTATGTCAATCAAAAGGCAAGCTTAATTAAATACATACTATATTATTCAAGCGTGACCACTTTTAACAAAGGAAAATCTATCTTTATCTAGAGCAGCTGAGATAGCTGATAAGGTGGCAGCAGCCAAAACACTAAATATTTCTACTTTTCATGAAAATGTGTTTTTTTAATAATTTCAAAATATATATATATATATATATATATATATATATATATATATATATATATATAATTGTAACATGGTTTGCACTATCGTCTGTAAAATTTTCACCACACACTTAGCAATTGCAGCAGCTGAGCATATTATGACTCAATTGACACTATCTATGTACAAGTGTTACTTTGTTTCAAGTCCAAAAGTGGAAGAACCATTTCCACAATACTATTATATTAATCAACTAATTCTAATCAACTTTTTTCTCTAAAAGCACATTTCTTATTTAATTTAGTTCAACCATATTTTGTACAGATCATGTCCTGCATTAATATTTTTTATTTAATATTCTCTTCGTCCCACGAATCTTGAGTCATTTTCCTTTTTCGGTCGTTCCACAAATCTTGAATCATTTTCTTATATGACAAAAAAAAAATCTATTTTTCACCTACCACACTTAACACACTAAATATTATACATTAAATTAATTGGAGGAACTCAAGATTCGCGGGACGGAGGAAGTATATTTCATCTAATTAATTACTTATATTGGTTGTCGTTTTATACATGATGTATATGTATTAATAAATTAAATTAAACACAACACATAAAATGAGCCCTTACCATTGTTTTTTGCTTTTCTATTTTTATAAATTCATCAAATTATTGTTATTAATTATGTGTGAATTACCATACAAAAGCCTCCTTCACCAAATTCTTAAGATATTGTTCAAATTGGGAGAAGGATAGACATAATAGCAAGCCAAAGGAAAATTGCATACACACAAACACTAATCATGGTCTAATCATCTTATAATCCACACATCTATTCACTTTTGTTGCAAGATTAACGGTATATAGTGATTATCTTTATGCAAAAAGGCACCCATAACATTAAATATATTGTTTATTCACTCAATTTGTTGTTTTCTTTTTGGTTTCACCTTTGAAATTAATATACATATATAGGGTAGTGTTTAAAGGCATAGCTTTTGAGAGTGGGGTAGGTTTTGAAAAGAAAACCCCAATGGCTCAAAAAAGGAAATGCCCACTAATTTCAAGTTCCTTTTGGCTAAAGAGAGAATTGGAGAATGATTGGTTCTTAACATATTGTGAGGATGAACTCCATGCAACTTCTCTTTAGTGGATTATTTCCTTTTCATTTTTAAATTTGAAAGTGAGCATTTTCAAACCCCTCTTCTCTCTCTCTCTCTCTCTTGTGAGTTTCTTGATTGCTACTACACAAGAGTGATTCCTCTTAATCTTAGGCTTTCCAATTAATTCTTAACTATGGTGCTTCAAAATTTGGTGATTGATTCTTGAGTATATGCCTCAAGAAAAAAGTAGAATTTAGGCATTGTATTTTCTAGCCATTTCCTTTCTTTTTAGCTTTCAAGGAGGGTGGGGGGAGGTTTCTATTCTAGTAGAACTTATTCTAAATTTTTATAATGTGAGAGTTTATTTGTTTATGTTTTATAAAATTTTCCCATGTTATGTCTTATTTATAAGTACACTGTCAAATTGAAGTACGAGATTAGGAGAATCGGCTATAACTAACTACTTTGGTAAGAATTTGGGATTCTAGCTAGCTAAGCTAGGTTTACACCTACAAGGTTGATTAATGTTTTGGGACAATATTTTGGATCCAAAATCCAAGAAAATAATGAATATATGGCATTACATGTTTAGGCCCATTAGTTTGATAGTAACAATTCGAAAATTAAGCCCACTATGTAGGTTAGACCCAATTAATATCTTTAAGCACAAAATTAATATTTATACTGTATTTTATTAGATGTATTCGCATTGATTAAATATGGCATATGTTATGTATAAATATATGATTTTCAAATATTTTACATTGGTCAATATTTGAATATATATATATATATATATTGTATTATATTATATTATATTATATTAAATGTATGTATTTGTCAAATATATTTAGATAGTCAAAATTTTAAACTTAAGTAACATATGTCACGTTTGTCAATGGGCGGAGTGTGATTTTTCTTTTCTTTTTTCTTTTGCATTTTAAATTATCAAGATGTTATCATAATTAATTCATTAAAAATTTAGGCAATCTATACTTTTCAAACTAGAGGAGAGTTCGGCCAATATTTTGTTTATTTAACTATTTTTTGAAGTAACTATAATACGAAATTAAGCATTAATCGTGAATATCTGTACACACACTTAATAGATTTTGCTATAAATATATCACTTAATTTCTAATAATTATTATTATTAAACTAAATTTAGAAAACCAATAATTGTGGAAAAGAGGCACGTGGAATTCGACTTGATTTCTGCGACATTTCTTCAAACAGTTGACAAGCTCTACAGAGCAAAGCAGCTGAAGCCTGACAATGGAGATTTGCGCTGTCAGAGGGGGCTGCCCCAGCGACTATGTCGCCGTCTCAATCGCTATACTCTCCGTTATCCTGTAATTCTCGAATCTCCTCTGAAAAAGTTGCTTTAGCTATGAAATGATTGTTTTGTGTTTGTTTGTGTTGTCTATATTTGCAGTTCTATAGAAACTATGAGCTTAGGGCTCTTCATGTTTTGTTTGATATGAAGTCGGATTTTGTTGAAAAAACATTTTTCTGATCAATTTTGGTTGCTAATTTTGTCGTGGAAATAGGAGTTGTGATTTATTGTGTAGCTCTGAGAATTTGCTACTGAATTTATGGCACATGAGTTGATTTTGTATGCAGAATAAAGTTAATTTAACGAAGACTCGCAAAGTTTTGAGTTTTGAATGATAATAACCTTGGATGTAATTATATCCCAAAGGAATAAGGAGATAAATTCTGAAATAAGCTACTTCTTGGGATCTTGAAGCTATTTCCTTATTACTAGTTGTTAACTTTAGGTGAAACATGTGTTGGAAATTTATCATGTTGTGTAGGATTGAATCTTTTCAATCAATATGTTGGAAACTGCCTTGTATTGTAATAGATGAAGGAATTCTGACTGAGTCCAGATACGCTTTCACATCGATTAACCATGTCTCTTAAGAACAATGTGGACTATACGCGTGTGTGAGTAACGTAGTCATGGCTGTTGTACGTATATACAGACTTTGTTGAGATCTAGAGAAAAATTGTTTTTCTGTTACAGGCTTCTTGTACAGGCTGGTTTTCCCTATGTAATTCACAAGATCCCGAGACCTAAAGGCAGCGGCTTCTGGCTTGTTGCAATACAAGTTATTGCCAGCTTCAACCTTTTATTGTCGATTGTGGTATTCTTTTTCCCTTTGCATAAGTAACTACGGATCTCATGCATTTTTTCTGTTTTGTTCTTTTCGTTTTACCTATGTCTTTGTCCGTGTTGAACGTGGTCTGGTCTATGCAGATGGCCCTTGGTTTTTTGAGGTTCAGAAGGAAGCATTGGTGGAGTTCTTGCTATATATGGGCTGGTAATTTTACTACAGCGTGATTATACGAGCCATCTTCTTATAATATTTTGTCTATTCATTGCCTTTTTGGGATCACTCATGCATTAGTTTATACCTAATGTTCATCTGCTCCCAGTTTGGTTCGAAGGTCCATTAGGATTTGGCTTGCTGTTGAGCTGCCGTATTGTACAAGCATTTCAACTGTATAACTTATTTGTTAAGTAAGTAAAATCTTTCTGAGTTGTTGGAATATAATGATGCATTTGTATCTTAGTGAATTCCCCCATATTTAGGTTTTGAACAGTGGAGTTAAGGGGAACTCCATGGAAAGGGTGCTAGAAGCTGATGTCGAGTATATAATGATTATTTTGTATAGGAATAGGATCTATAACAAGATAATCTAGCTAGACATTGTGTTAAAATTATTTTATATGAAATAATCTAGTTGAGATTGATATTCCAAAGGCTTCCACCAAAATGTATTTTTGAAAGATCAATCTGCATTATTTTCTGAGGGGTTGGGTAGTAACACCATTGCTTCACCATCATGTACTATTTTGTTTTTATCCTATGTTTCTATACTATAAAACTCATACAAAGAAATTTGTTTGAGATCTTACTAATTTTATTCTCTTGATACTCATGACCTCTCAGGAGACGTTTGCCACCCATCCGGTCATTTATATTTCTTACACTGGTTCTCTTGCCTTGGATTGTGGGTTCGGCGAGTAAGTATCGAAGTTCTTGTGTTTACATTTATATCCATGTGCTCTTTGCCAAAAAAATGTTAAGGTTTTCAAAGAGCAGGTTGATAAATTTACTGATCTCGTCTTGATTATTTGAGTTTTTTTCCCTCTCTCTTGGTGCATTGCTATTCTGCGCAGTTCTTCACTTGAACAAGCCCCTAAACCACCGTTGCCACATGAAAACTCTGTGGATCATCCCAGTTATTTCTGTTCACGCTCTGTATATTGCTGCTTTGGTTGGATTCACTGGAGCAGTTCAACATATTGAGTTTAGATTCCATGAACTCAAGGACCTCTGGCGAGGAATTCTAGTCTCGGCTTGTTGCATCGGTACATAATTTCTGCTTATATCTTCTACTCTACAAATCGATGTTCCTTTTAAGGTATCTAATGTGTTTATATATAGGTTTGTTAAATAAATATTTAATATTTAAATTCATAGTAATTGTTATGTGCATTGCATGTAAGTTTTTATTTTCCCTGAAGGAATATGGGTGGTCGCTTACATTCTGAATGAGATTCATGAAGATAGTCCATTGGTCCAAATCATTTCAAGATCTGTATTACTAATCATGGTAAGCCTAGCCAGTTTCTTCAGATGATTAAGATCTTGCTTCATTTCCATTTCTCGATTTTCATTTTCCATAGTCGTGCACTTTTCCCCCTGATTATTCTTTCTTAATAATCATTTTAACAGACAAGTATTCTTCTATTGGCATTCTTCTCTATGTCAATATCACAACCACTTGCCTCACTTTTGAGCTCGACGAAAAAGGACCAGCAGGATTACACCATGATGGGCCGGGCCCTCGGCATTCCTGATAGCGGGCTTTTAGTACAACAGGAATCAACACAGTCGATAGATCCTAACGAACCTTTGGATAAGCTTCTTACTGACAGAAGATTCCGCCAGTCATTTGTTGAATTTGCAGATAGGTCTATTCCCGTTGCAGATAACTCCTATTTATCCTTTTCGTCTTTACCTATACCCTCGTGTGATGATATTGAACTGCATCTGCATCCTTATGCAGCTGTTTGGCGGGGGAAAGTGTCCATTTCTACGAGGAGCTGCTGCAGCTCGACAAAATCCCAGTTGACGATCATGTCAGAAGAATCTATATGGCACGTCATATTATTGACACGTACATCACTCCTGGTGCAACAATGGAGGTGAACATATCTCATCGTTGCAGGCAAGAAATCCTATCCACTCCCGATTTGGCACACCCGGAGCTCTTCAAAAACGCATTGAATGAGTTGATTCAGTTGATGAAAATGGTTAGTCTGTTTACTTGAACCTTACATTATCTTACCTACCACACTCCTATGTGCCCTAATCCAACACGTTCTTGAAGAATTTGGCGAATGATTATTGGTCATCTACGTTCTTCATGAAACTGAAAGAAGAGGCGATGATGAAAACAGCCGACTATGAGCTAGAACAGAGCAGTTGGAACTACTCACATCGGCTGAGCTCTGTTCATTGTGCCGATGACCCTTTCCACCAAGAACACAGTCCTAGCAAGTTGAGTTCGAGTAGCCATGAAGTAGAGCTGCAGTGACATCGGCCTCCCCAAATCACACACAAAAAACGAACACTTTCTAGGTCCGGAACGAGATGAGTAGCAGCTAACACGACGTGGCAGGAATTGGAGACCGGGGCGTTTGTGCAGCCATATTCGAGATCGATGCTCTGCTTCTCCCTTACTTGATCATCTGCTAAATTTTGGTGTTCAATTATAAATGAACTGCCACGATTTTAGCAGCATTTTGTTGGAGATTAATGTTTTGTGTATTTGTTAGGCATTTTATAGAAGAAAAAGGGAAAAAGAAAAGAGTTAGTGTTGCTAGATTTCTAGGTTTGAAGCTTCTTTATGTAACTTTATGTAAATCGATAAGACTTATCAGGAAATGATCATTTACACACTTGGTTTATCAATATGACGCATCATGATTTATTACTATTATTAATTTATTATTATTATTTGAAATGAAAATGAGAAATAACGAAGTTGAAACCATTTTACCTCACTCTTATTTTCCGACCAAGATAAAGAATTAGCGGTGAAAAGTAATTCGTTTCAATGTCTTCTTAAGAAATGTTGTAGTAGTTGTTTTCATCTTATTGTGAATTGTTATATAAATTAGATGTAATTTATTTTACAATTATGACCATAATTAGTATTTGTGCAATGTAAGAAAAATGCTTTTAAATTTTTATATATAAAAATAATAATACTAATTCAATTATTATCATATTTATAAGTATAATATTCCCTCCGTCCGCGATATCGTTTCCACATTGGGTCTCATTATGGTTGTGAGTAGAAGTTTGTGGACCCTACTTCTATAAATGGAAGTGGAAACGATATCGCGGACAGACCGAAATGACAAATGTGAAAACGATATCGCGGACGAATGGAATATAAAATAGTATAATTTTAATTGAATATATTTGAGTTCAATATATAAAAAATAAAAAAATAAATTAGAGGGACTAAAATGAATTGGCCAAAAATTATATTGTCAACCTTAGCTCAAATCATGACCAATCTTAAATCTTAATACATGGATTGGCCAAAATGTATATTGTCAAGATTAGAGGGACTAAAATGAAATCCTTATCGACTTGCATTGAATATTCACCCACCCGTTTTTTTAAAAATTTGAGCATTGAATATTCACCTGTATTAGTATTACTCGACACTGCATCTGCATCCATCTCTAGATTCTCCGCTAATGGAGATTCAAGCCCTTTTCATACTCACCGCCGCCTGCTTCGGCTTCATCAATCTCTCAAAATTCCTACTAAAAATCCTCGTATCGCTATGGGCCGCGTTCATCCGGCCGGAAAAAGATCTGAGATCGTACGGCTCCTGGGCCGCCATCACCGGCTCAACCCAGGGCATCGGGAGAGCCCTAGCTTTCGAGATCGCGGCGAGAGGCCTCAACCTCGTGCTGATCGACCTCAACCCTTCGACGCTGGAGGCGACGTCGCGAGAGATCCGGCGGAAACACGGCGGGATCGAGGTGAAAACCGTCGCGATCGACTTCGCCGCCGGCTGCCGAGCCGGGGAGGAGATCGCGCGGGCTGTGGCGCGGGAGATCAAGGGTTTGGATTTGGGGATTTTGATCAACAACGCCGGGATGGCCTATCCGTACGCGAGATTCATGCACGAGGTGGAGGACGGCCTGATGGAGAGCGTGGTCGGAGTGAACGCCGCGGCGGCGACGTGGGTTGCGAGGGCGGCGGTGGCGGAGATGCTGGGGAGGGGGAGAGGCGCCGTCGTGAACATCGGCTCCGGCTCTTCCGCTTACGTTCCGTCGTACCCGCTTTTCACGGTTTACGCCGCCACGAAAGCGTAAGTTGCATTGCATGTGTCGTCGTCGATGGTCTCATAAAATTTGTAAATTTCCGACTTAAAAAAATATTGGTAAAATAATTTTCGATTGCTTAATTTAAAAGATGTTGGTAATATATCCTAGTTGGAATTGAACCTCACTCCCCTAATTAGGTAACTAACACGAGTCATGAGCTTGTTGTAAACTTGTAATTAATAGTCAATTAATAGATGTTTAAAGAAGGGGTTATTGCCAGAAAATACATATACTTTGTCAATTTTCTGGTTTATAACATGACCTTATAATTTGGCCAAAAAATGCATCAATTTTCAATTTAATTGCAATTATAACATGACTTTATAGTCTGACCAGAAAATACACCAAGTTTCAGTTTATTCTCAATTATAACATAACCTTATAATTAGTTTAGTATAATATTATCAAAGTTTAATACGTTAAATATTTTTAATTTTCTTTTCATCTCACAATATACTATAAGGTCATGTTATAAACCAAAAAATTGACAAAGTATATGTATTTTCTGGCAATAACCCCTTTAAAGAATAAAGATTTAAATAAGGAAACTGATTTGCCAATGAGACTTATCTCAATTGGCAAAGTTGAGACATCCAAAAACTCTTTTTTGTAAGATGTATTGGACTCAATTCCGCTAATTACATTCGATATAATTTTAATACATTTGTATGAGTAGTGGTTCCACCTGTGTGCGTTAGAGATTTCTCACATATATGGTGTAGAGGTCCCGACTGCATCCAAGTGACTTATTTGATTTATAATATATACCTCTTGTAATTCTTAAAGAAGAAAAAAAAAAGGTAAGGAAGCTGCTTAATTTGAAAGTTAATTAGTTATAAGTAATGTTCTAATTTGTATTTTCTTCCAATGTTTAAGAACTTTGTATTAAAATGAAATTATATATGGGAAAAATATAGTCATGAAGTCAAACTTTTGAACAGTCAACTAAGCGAGTGTCTAGATAAGTTTATTTCAAAGAGCTTATAGGCTACAATCATTTATAAAATGTGTTAACAAATTATAAGATATAGTAATATATTAAGAGCTTATAAGTTATCAAAATTTTTGAATAATTGAACTTATAAACTATATAAAGAAAAGGTTCAATTAGAATTTAGAAACAGAGAAAATCAAAGTTAATAAGAGAAAATCGAAGAATGATAATATTAGAAAGATATATCATGAAAATAACAAATTGTAATTGGATATTTTTATAATATAATATTATTTGTAAAATTATGAAAAATTAAATTGAAATTAAAGAACTTTTTTTTTTTTAAGTTTAAAGTTATTAAAACTTATTTTTACAGTTTATAAGTGATTTAAAATCCCATATAATTATTTGAAGGAGCATATAAACCCAACCATGATTACCTTCTTTTCATTTAATTTCAAGATTAAAATTATGTTTACATTTTGAAAATTAGTTTTGTTAATGATGACATACACAATTGAAATGTTGATGTTCAGATATGTGGCGATGCTGTCAAAAAGCATGAGTTTGGAGTATAAACAACATGGGATTAATGTGCAGTGCCAGGTTAGTAAATTTTGGAGATTTATTGCTCTCTACATATTTATCTAAGCCCATTAATTATTAACCAATAAGATTTTTGGCTATTCAAAGTCACAGTGCACACACAATCACGAATGATATAAAAATACGAGACTGAAACACGACATCGTTATTGACAGATCCCAATGTTCGTGGCAACAAAAATGACCTCTATAAAGAAACCATCACTATTCATTCCATCTGCAGAGACATACAGCAAGGCCAGCATGAGATGGATTGGCCAAAATGATCCAATCTGCATACCTTATTGGCCTCATGCTCTGCAGGCCCTCATCATCTCCTTCCTCCCACACCAACTTCTTGACAGCCTTCTCTTTAGATTTTTCCTCGGGATGCGGGCCCGCGGGCGGAGGAAGGACGAGAAAATGGGACATTTAGTCGATAAGAGCTCGTTCAAGCTCGAGTCAGTTGAACTTAATTGAATTTTTGGGGGCTTGTTCGAGCTCGACTTGATATTATTGGATTTTTGGAATTATAATGAAGTTGGAACTTCTATATTATAGTTTTGGATACTCTACTCATTGATTTGATGCTATTCATACTCGTGCTCTTTCAAATTATGTGTAAAAAAATCGTGACTTTTTAATTTTGAATTGGTCAACCAACTATCTAGACCTAATTTTTAAAATATGATTTGATTTTAACTCGTCATAATTGGTTACCTTAGTTACAAAATTACCATGATGAACCTCCCAAATGCATTCATTTTAAATACTCCTACATTTTTATTACGGGCCTAAGAAATAAGGACTTATTAAAATCACAAGGGTGCAGGAAAGAGTTTTCAAGAATATCTTATTTTAGGTCAAATAAAAAAATTTATTTAACGTGAAAACTGTTGGTTATCCTTGACATCATCTAATGATACGCAGCGGAATATACATTCAAGGATTAGATCTAGATTTACAAATGTATCACGTGTAGAGATAAACACACAACGAAAAGAATAACTTACTCGTTGTGTGGTAAGCGTGCGTCTCGATTCTTACCGTGAATCCACTACTAAGGTATCCACGTGTATGTCGATTCGATACAGGAACGATTCCAAGTGCACGATTCAATCGTCGACAGCTAGGAAATCTCCGATTGAAACTATAGTGCTCTCTTAGTGTTTGCAAACCAAAAGCTCTAAGCTAATGTTTTCGTATCTTCTCATTTGTAAGGCCAAGCCCCTTATTTATAAGGAAGAAGACAATTCTAAATTGTCTTCTCTTCCTTAGTATTAGAATATATCAAATATATCCTAATCTAGTCCATAATATCTTTCAATCTCCCACTTGGACTAGCATTAGATTAAACACCAAGCACTAACTTTGCACTCTTGAGCGAATCAACAATACACATAAAGTGTGACCCTTTAGGCCTCCATTATCGACGATAATCAAATTAAAGTCTACACAAAACTCCTAGACTGCGTTGTGTAGCGAACTCGATATATGAAGAACGTTTACGTGGATTCTGTAAACAAACCTTTATATGAAGTTTATGTAATATCCCTTCATTCACGAACCACTCGATTGAGCCTAGGATCTGCCATGTGTCTATCCCAATAGCTCAATCATTTTATCTCATCTTTATTAAATGACCCTTCCGATCATATTCAATTATTCTAATTGAATATATCTTTGCATTGGCCAATGACTAACGGTCAAATAATATAGAGAATTTGAAGTGTTCTCTCGAAATTCAAATCGAGGAATGAATCCTATTCTTGGCTCAACTACCATTTCCATTTGCCTCATGATGTACCCAACACAAGCCGTATCTACCCCTTTGATGGAGTGCAAGCATTGTACTTGGTCAAAGCACACCACTCAACAAACAAAATGAGTATTGACCTCAAGTCAAAGGACTATTACATACTCCATACACTATTAAATCATAGACACTAGAACAAATTATTTAATAGCAGGGTATACCAATATTCTCCAAAATATTCATGTGTCCATCACGAGAATCAAATTACTCGTAGTTGTGAGATCAACTACATTCTCTAAGAATATGATGCAGACCACATGCTAACCTATCGCATGTCATCAATATCCCATTCTTGATGACCATTGGTTAGGGCATCTTTTAGAATTACACTCAAACCATTAATGTCTCACATCATTAATAGTAGTGATAATTCAATGGAACAAATAAAAGAATAAAGTCAAACAATAAAACCAAATATTATAATAAATGCACTAGCCCATGAAATCAAATAACATATATAAATGTGATCAGGTAAGGATGTCTCAAATCAAATTGTTTCTAAGACATTCAAACCAAAACTCCCACTAAATTAAAGCTAACTTCCAACATGTCTAACACCCAAGCTCTCAAAATGTTTGTTGTGTTTTGCTATACACAACGGCTTGGTGAAAGGATCGGCTAAGTTATCATCAGTGGGTATTCTTTCTAATTTCACATCGCCTCTTTCAATTATTTCTCTGATCAGATGATATCTTCGGGGAATGTGCTTGTTTCTATTCGTGGGTCTTGGTTCCTTTGCTTGCGCAACTGCACCAGTGTTGTCACAATACAACGGTATTGCACAATTGGTACTTGGAATGACACCCAGTTCTTTCACGAATTCTAACAGAGCCACAGCCTCCTTTGCAGCTTCAGATGCAGCAATATACTCGGCTTCGGTGGTGGAGTCGGCAGTAGTGCTTTGTTTGGAACTATTCCAACTAACTGCTCCACCATTGAGGATGAAGACATAGCCAGACTGTGACTTATAGTCATCATGGTCTGTTTGGAAGCTAGCATCAGTATACCCAGTAACTGATAACTTTGGCTGTCCACCATAGACTAAGAAGTATTCTTTAGTCCTTCTAAGGTACTTTAGAATAGTCTTGACAGTTCTCCAATGTACCTCACCGGGATTTTGCTGAAATCTGCCTGTCATGCTAAGCGCATATGCCACATCTGGCCTAGTAGATGTCATGGCATACATTATCGATCCTATAGCAGAAGCATATGGGATCCTTTTCATGTATTCGATCTCTTGGTCATTAGAAGGGCAACCCTTCTTAGACAAGATAATACCATGTCTCATAGGAAGAAATCCTTTCTTGGAATTTTCCATTGAGAAGCGCTTTAGCAATTTGTCTATGTCGGTGGATTGTGATAATCCCAACAATCTATTAGGTCTATCCCGATAGATCTTTATCCCAAGGATATAGGAAGCATCACCTAGGTCCTTCATCATGAAGGAGCTAGCCAACCAATCTTTCACGGATTGCATCATGGAACGATCACTACCCATAATCAAAATGTCATCAACATATATGATAAGGTAGACAATGTTCCCATCTTTGCGTTTACTATAAACACATGGATCCTCTTTGCTTCTGACAAAATCAAACGATTTGATAGCTCTGTCAAAGCAAATATTCCAACTCCTAAAAGCTTGCTTAAGTCCATAAATGGACTTCTTTAGCCTACATACTGCATTCGGCCTTTCTTTGGATACAAAACCTTCAGGTTGAGTCATATAGACTTCCTCTTCAAGTTCTCCATTGAGAAACGCGGTTTTGACATCCATTTGCCAAATGTCAAAGTTATAATATGCAGCTATAGCAAGTAAAATCCTAATGGACTTGATCTTTGCAACTGGTGAAAAGGTTTCGTCATAATCAATGCCCTCGCGTTGACTATAACCCTTTGCCACCAACCTAGCCTTGTAGGTTCGTACTATGCCATCTGCATCTCTCTTCTTTTTGAAGATCCATTTGCAGCCTATGGGATATTTCCCATCTGGCAAATCAACTAGTTCCCAGACTAGATTGAAGTACATCGAGTCCATTTCGGAAATTAAGGCTTCAAGCCACTTCTCCGAGTCGGTGCCCGACACCGCTTCGGTATAGGTCTTAGGTTCATCATCATCTGGATCAACTCCATCATCTTGGTTCTCAACCAATAGATTAAGTCTTTCAGGTGCTCGACGATTCCTACGAGACCTATGGAGTTGTTCTTGCGTTTGTTCGGGTTGTATATTCTGAATGTGAGCAGGTTCCTCTGTGTTGAACGTTTCAACAATTTCGGAATTTTCAGGGACATCCTCAAGATTTTCTTGAGGTGGTGGTGACACAACTATTGTATCATCGTGTCTTTGATGCATCTCATTGTCTTGAGGCGTCTCTCTAAGAGATATTCCCCTTCCCAATAGATCATCAAATACTCCCACTGAATTCTTGTCCACACCATTAGACAAGTTTTCATCCTCTATGTTATTTTGCGATTCTTGAATTTCTTCAAGTTCTATCGTATTGTGACCTTGTTCCTTAGAGACAAAGGTGTCTTCAAGAAACGTCACATTTCGGGAAACAATCACCTTGTGATCACCGGGAACGTAGAAATAATATCCAATTGTTTCCTTAGGATATCCCACAAAATAACATTTCTCACTTTTAGATTCCAACTTATCAGTCATCATTTTCTTAACAAAAGCAGGACATCCCCAGGTCCGCATATGATTAAGACTTGCCTTTTTGCCACACCATAACTCATATGGTGTTTTCTCAACTGATTTAGAAGTAACTCTATTCAGAATATAAACAGCGGTCTGTAAGGCATGACCCCAAAGGAATAAAGGGAGACTTGCAAAACTCATCATGGATCGAACCATATCTAATAAAGTTCGATTCCTCCTTTCGGATACCCCGTTCATTTGAGGTGTCCCCGGAGGAGTCCAGTCTGACCGAATTCCATGTGATTTTAAGTAATCAAGAAACTCATGGCTTAAGTATTCTCCTCCTCGATCTGATCGAAGAGCCTTTATACTTTTCCCAAGTTGTTTCTCGACTTCTAACTTAAACTCCTTAAATTTCTCAAAGGCCTCAGATTTGTGCTTCATGAGATACACATATCCATACCTCGAAAAATCATCAGTAAAAGTTATGAAGTACGAATATCCACCTCTTGCTTCTGTTGGGAACGGTCCACACACATCTGTGTGAATCAATTCTAGCAAGTCTTTGGCTCGTAACCCCTTCCCAGAAAAATGTTTCTTAGTCATCTTACCTTTGAGACATGATTCACAAGCACCATATGACTCAAGGTCAAATGATTTGAGATAGTCTAACTTTCTCAATCTTGCTATCCTGTTCTCATTGATATGACCAAGTCTACAATGCCAAAGATAGGTAGTATTATTCGCATTACTCAGCTTAGGTCGTTTGTTTTGTACATTGAGAATACTCCTTTCACATTCAAGATAATATAAACCATTCAAAAGAGAGGCACTTCCATAAAACAATCCATTAAGGGAAAACGAGCATCGACTGTTTCCAAAATGGAAGGAAAAACCTTCAATGTCCAACATCGGAATGAAAATAATATTCTTAGAAATAGAAGGAACGAAGTAACAATTACTTAAAACAAGTCTATTTCCCGAAGGAAGATCTAATCTATAAGTCCCCACGCGTTCAGCAGCAACTCTTGCTCCATTTCCCACGCGTAGATCGACTTCCCCAGGCATCACTTTCTTGGTTTCACTTAGGCCCTGCACATTATTGCAAATGTGTGAGCCACAAGCTGTATCTAATACCCAAGATTGTGAATTATCAATAGACATGTTTATCTCAATGACAAACATACCCGAGCTCATACCCGATGCACCTTGTGCCTTGTATTTCGGACAGTCTCTCTTCCAGTGCCCCTTTTCATGACAGAATAGGCATTCATCCTTTGGCAACTTCGGCCTTTTCTGAGCCCCTCCACCTTTAGGCTTGAAACCAACATCAAATGCCTTCTTCTGCTTTTTCTTCTGCTTGGAAGACGTGGCAGTAGAGCTCACCATGAGCACAGATTTGCCTTTAGAGGTGGAAGACTCATAGGTCTTCAACATGTTATGAAGCTCAGGCAGGCTTGCCTTCGTGCCGTTCATATTGAAGTTCACAATGAAGTTTTCAAATGAGGCAGGCAAAGACTGCAGAATCAGATTGACAGAGACAGTAGCGGGTAACATCGTTCCAATCGATGCCAACCTCTCAATCAACCCGATCATCTTCAGTACATGATCAGAAACCTGACCCCCATCATGAAGCTTACACTTAAAGAGATCTCGGAGTATCTCATACTCCATAGTCTGAGCTTCTGAAGCATACAGACTCTTCAAGTGTTTCAGCATATCATAAGGGAACATGTATTCGTGTTGCCTCTGTAACTCCGTAGTCATAGAGGACAACATCACACATTGTGCCGATGTTGCATCCTCGACATGCTTCTTGTGAGCAGCTTCATCAAATGATGCATACTCAGCAGACTGCTTGTCAGGAATGACAGTGATTGGGTTGTCCAAGACATACTCAATCTTCTCTAGCCTTAAGACCAGACGCAAGCAACGGAGCCAATCCGTGAAGTTTGACCCAGTCAACTTGTTTGTTTCTATCAAACATTTCAGTGACAAATTCGACATATTATCTGATCAATAAATAAAGAAAAACAAATTAGAAAGAATAAACTATGATCACATTGTATCACTAATCAAACAATGGGCTATCGTATTGATTAGCTCCCACTAATTTTAACATATCTTACGCCCCCAACGTAAAATACGAATTTATAATCCATATAAATCTTAGTGGTCCAAGATCCAAGTCAATATTATGCAGCCTCTGCTTTGCTGATGACTACAATAATATTACTTAGTAGGCCTCTAAGCCAATTGCAACAACAATTTTGCAACTCTTGGTTGATTAATCAAATTAATCTGCGTCCTTAAATCATTCTTGGTCGCTTTGCGTTCCAAAATAATTTAAGTAAGTCAACCCCATCACACGGTGCCAACCTATGAATGAGTCTTGGCCTTGTCGATTTAGAGTATACAATTTTATGTAAATACCCTTGGACGAAAAAGGTTAGGTACTCAAACAATTATGATGGATGACGCGATTTGTGCTTACACAAAGACTTATATTTAATGGGGATTTAGCATGTGATACCAATTGCTTATATTTAATATCCAATATTAAATAGCAAAACAATTTCTGGGTGCCGCCTACCCAGGCATATAAAATGCGGACCACACATATTGGGCGCCGCCTACCCAAGATAAATGCGGTCTTTAACTACTATAGTTAAATAATAAGCATAAAATCAAATAGCATGCTTATCACATAAAGACATAAAACCTCTACGAATAAAATCATTAATCAAATTAATATTTTATTCTCTAATTGAATATGGGTTAATCAATTTATATTAATTCTAAATTAATATAAATTTATTTCTATTATTATTAATTCAAAATTAATAACAATAATTTAAATTTATTAATCCAATTAATAAATTAATTCTGAAATTGGGGTTCAATTATTAATTCTAAATTAATAAAAGATTTTTTTTTTTTAAAACAGTTTCAGCCCAAAGGGCCATTTATTTTTAAAACTGCAGGCCCATACTCTAAAGACCGCAGCCCAGCAGCCCCAGGCCCAGACCGGGCCCAAACACCCTTGGCCCAAAAACCAATTCAGCAGCTAGGGTTGGAGAAAAGGGATTTGCAGCTGCAACAGCAGCGCCTCTTTCTCCTTCCCGTCATCTCGCTCGGAGCAGCAGCCGCCTCTTTCCAATTCTCGTCAGCCCGTCGCCGCCACCAGATCCGCGACGCCGACGACGTCGCGCGGCCTCGTCTGACGAAGCCCGCTGGTCGTCAGCACGCTGGAGTTCAAGCCCGCGTCGAGGGGAGGCGTTTTCTGAGGAGGAAGCAGCGGCGCTCTCGCCGCGAGCGCGCAGGTCCGCCGCGCGAGACCACCACCGGTGTGACGCTTCTTGCGTCGTCTCGCCACCAACACGCCACCACGCCGTCGTCTCCCACCACCGGACTCCAAGCCCGAGTCAGCGGGATCATTACAGAGGGGCAGCAGCACCTCAGATCTGAAGCGCGACGTAGGCGGCGGAAAGCGATCGGGCGCGGCACACCGGCGAGCCCCGACCACCTGCCGCCAACTCGTCTGTCACCCACGCTCTCTGCATCGGCGGCGGTTGATGACAGTCGTAGTGAGCCAGCAAAGGTTCGAATGTTACCCAGCAAACAAAATCCCAATTCCAAAACTTTTGATTTCAATTTCCAATTCGAAAGTCAAAACAGATTTCAAAAATTTCAGATTCATTTTAGAAACCATTTCTAAAATCAAATATTCTCAACCCATAAACAATTAGAACATAATAGCAGTTGTAAATCGAGCCCCGGGCTCTGATACCACTGTTGGTTATCCTTGACATCATCTAATGATACGCAGCGGAATATACATTCAAGGATTAGATCTAGATTTACAAATGTATCACGTGTAGAGATAAACACACAACGAAAAGAATAACTTACTCGTTGTGTGGTAAGTGTGCGTCTCGATTCTTGCCGTGAATCCACTACTAAGGTATCCACGTGTATGTCGATTCGATGCAGGAACGATTCCAAGTGCACGATTCAATCGTCGACAGCTAGGAAATCTCCGATTGAAACTATAGTGCTCTCTTAGTGTTTGCAAACCAAAAGCTCTAAGCTAATGTTTTCGTATCTTCTCATTTGTAAGGCCAAGCCCCTTATTTATAAGGAAGAAGACAATTCTAAATTGTCTTCTCTTCCTTAGTATTAGAATATATCAAATATATCCTAATCTAGTCCATAATATCTTTCAAAAACTACAATCGAATATATGTAAACGATTACTTGAACCATGAAAATACAATTACTTTGTATACAAAATAATTGCATTTTCAAACTCCATTGCTTTTTCTCTCCCAGGTAAAATAAAAAACAATGACACTATTGGTTATTACCAATAGATTTAACCAAACCAAACATCCAAAAAAAAATAAAGTAAAGAAGCAAACATGCTACTCCACAAAAGACTTCAAAGTTCAAATTAACAAATTACTTAAATTTGCAATTTAAACGCATACATGTAAATCCTAACAAAAAAAAAAAAAAAGAAACAAAAATCTATGCAAGAAAAGAGTTTCTATTAATAGAAATGGTACAATTCCATGCAGATCAGTTACATGCACATCCAAAACAAGAAAGAAAAAAAAAAGATTCAAATCTTGACACATCCAAAGCAAAATCCTTTGCGTAAAAAAATGTCCTTTGCATTGAAAGAGGAATATTATTCTACTTATCTGACGTGACCTCTCTAGTTCAATTCACGTTAGCATTATTATTTTGGTTTATATATTTACTAGTGTATCTCCCGTGCTATGCGCGGGGATTGTGATATTAGAATCGCATAAATTATGTATATATTTAATAGTGTTTTACATTTTTTACGTCCATAAAAAATAGTCCTTGAAAGAGATGATACAAATTTTAATAAAAATAGTTAGTGTATTGTGAATGAATAAAGGATCATACTTAAAAAGTAGTGTAAATAATGATAATTAATTATATTGTGAGTGAAGAAAAAGATTCATCAAATCCATCATGTGATGCAAACTTTTCAAAACTATAATGAAACTAATTTTTATGGACGTCCTTAAATGACAGAAATAGACTGTTTTTGTGGGCGTATAGAGTAATTATTAGTATAACCTAAAAAAATTTAATTTTAATAACAAATTTATTATTTGCAAATTGATCTAATATTTTAATATAATCAATGTAATTTATGCAAAAATATAACATTTGTTTATATAAGATATAGTATCACATATATAATAAGTTACTAATGATATAATAAATCAAATTAACAACTACTTTCATATTCAAAATTATAATTAATAGTCAAATCAAGTAATATATATTTATATATAAAACATAAAAAATAAAAAGTTATTTCATTCAAATAATATGTTGAAAATTTAAATTATCATAACGAATTCAATTCATAAATATCGTAGATCATTACACTTTATACATAATTTATGTATTACAACTTTAAATTATCATAATTCATTTATTTTAAATATATTTTCACGTATTATATATCAAATTCAAGGTCAATTAATGAGCTTTGATCACGTATTATTTTATGTTACATATAATTACTTGAAAATGAAAATACATACATATATATATATATATATATATATAATAAGAAAAGAAAGAAATAAATTATTTAAATAATATATTCAACAACAAATAAATTCAACAGTTGTTTCCCTTAGGCATCCGCTGACATCATTTTTTCTATCTTTACATGAAGTGAATATATTGAATTTGAATTTTTTTTAACTCCTCATTTTTTTTAATTTAACTTTTATCCCTCCAATTAAATTTATTTCCACACACTTCTTTATATACATACATACATATATATATATATATATATATATATATATATATATATAATATGATACTATACCATTTTAAGATAAATTACATAATGTCCTAATTAATAACTTTTTTTTGAGGAAATCGTATTAATAACTTTAAATACTATAAAATAGATAGGAATACATAATTTGAAAAATTAAAATATTAGAATTACAAAAAAATATAGAAAATTATTGAAGTTTAAAATATAGTTTCTAGTTTATAGAAAAATAATATAAATAGTTTAATATGTTAAAACTTTCATTTACTATAAGTTGCTCATTTTAATTTCATTTTTTTCATAGCATATATTAAATTAAGGGTCCTTTCATGATATTTTATTTAAGATGTATATTAGACATTTTATCCAAAATATAATTATATGAAAATGACAAAAATATATTTTATATTCAAAATGAGATAAATGGGAATTAATTAAAATTTTAAACAACTCCTACAATAAAAGTAATTAACCAACCAATTCGGTAGTTTTAATGGTGCAAAAAAAAAAAAATCGGCAGTTTTAGCTAGATTGTGGATTTTTTTCCAATTCCAAAATTACCCTTCAAATTAAATTTATTGACATTTACTTTGCTTTTTATATATATAAAGATATGGAGTAATTTCATAAAATATTAATCGATCATGTGAACAACTTCACCATTAAACATCTTTATGTAAAATATGTAACATAATTAGCATTCATCTTTGTTAAAATATCCGAAATATATAATTCATTTACAATCTCTTATTTTGAAATCTATTTTTATTCTAACGGATATTAGCATGTAAATACATAAACTTTTTACCTTTTCTTGCGATTGTTGAAAATGTGGTACACGAGTCGAAGAGACCTCTTTCCGCAAGACAATTTACGCCCCCCCAACTAGTGCTCACGGTATTGGTGCAAAGTCCCCAAAGATAAAACAACTTACATCTCTATGATATCAGCACCGAAAATCGAACGAGCTCTGGCGAACTTGACAGAAGGTTGAGAACTGAGCGTGCTATGGTAATGCAGAATTTCTTGTGTTTTCAAAGTGTTTAATTTTCATTTGTAGTACTTATACCAATTATATTAATACATCATTTCTCAATCACCAAAAATTGATTTATGAGACAATGAAATATCACACTATTTAATTCTCATGAAATTAAATGAACAACCACCATAAAATTAATTATTTACATAAGTCAATTCCAACAATTTTAATGATTGAAGGTGGTTGATTTCAACTCGTGAGTCATGTGACCATGGGTGGGCCAAGATGTATATTAGTAGTAAAAAATTAGGGGGACTAATTAAACAATAATGAAATCCTAAACCCCTCGATTATATCGCTTAGCATCATTATATAATCATCACCACTCTGCATCTGCATCCATCTCCAGATTCTCCGCTCATGGAGATTCAAACCCTTTTCATACTCACCGCCGCCTTCTTCGGCTTCATCAACCTCTCAAAATTCCTACTAAAAATCCTCGTATCGCTATGGGCGGCGTTCATCCGGCCGGAAAAGGATCTCAGATCGTACGGATCCTGGGTCGCCATCACCGGCTCAACCGACGGCATCGGGAGAGCCCTAGCTTTCGAAATCGCGGCGAGAGGCCTCAACCTCGTGCTCATAGGCCGGAATCCTTCGAAGCTGGAGGCGACGTCGCGAGAAATCCGGCGGAAACACGGAGGGATCGAGGTGAAAACCGTCGCGATCGACTTCGCCGCCGGCTGCCGAAGCGGGGAGGAGATCGCGCGAGCTGTGGAGCGAGAGATTAAGGGCTTGGATTTGGGGATTTTGATCAACAACGCCGGGCTGGCCTATCCGTACGCGAGATTCATGCACGAGGTGGACGACGGCTTGATGGAGAGCGTCGTCGGAGTGAATGCCGCGGCGTTGACGTGGCTCACGAGGGCGGCGGTGGCAGGGATGCTGGAGAGGCGGAGAGGCGCGATCGTTAACGTCGGTTCCGGCTCCTCCGCTTGCCTTCCGTCGTACCCGCTTTACACAGTCTACGCCGCCACGAAAGCGTAAGTCGCGGGATTTAAAAAGCGTGTGTCGGAATTTTTTTGATAGCTCGATTTATTCGAATCAAAAAATTACGTCGTTAATTTGATCGTTAAATTTTTCTTAACAACGGTTTAATATCCTGGTTTAACGATGAAAATTTCGGTCGTTACTCCCATGTTGTTTTTATCTTTTAAAAGAGGGATTTAAGTAAGGAAACCGATTTAATTGAGAAATATTAATTGGTTATAGTGTGTTCTAATTTGAGTTTTATTCCATGTTTAGGCACTTCCTATAAAATTAAATTTTATATCCGGTCCATTACAAATGTTTCACTTTCATAATGAGATGTTCTATTACAAATATTTTATTCTTTTTTTTGGCAACATATTCTATCTTTACCTAATATTTAAATAATTTTCATCAACCCACTTTATATATAAACTACGAATTTCTTAATTTTTGTGTTCAAAAGTAATGGGACGTAGGGAATATATAATAATGGAATAAAGGGATATATTTATTTTTCCTAATATAATATTTTTATCTTCATTGCTATTTGCTACAATATTTCAAATCATATCAATATTTTTTTTTTTTGAGGGAATCAATATATTTTTTTGAAATAGAACAATCCATATATATTTCAATCTCATATGATAAGTCTCATGATATTCTAACGTTTGAATCTATTTTAATTATCAAAAGTAATTTATCCTGTTAATTTTTCAAAAGTAAAGAAATGTTATATTTATCCTGTTAATTTTTCAAAAGTAAAGAAATTTGCTCGCGATCGCGAGCAGATTTCTTTATGTATCTTTCTTAATATTCCATTTATGTTTCTTATTTTTGTTAATGAAAATATATTTATTTGGAATATTTGTGTTCAGGTATGTGACGATGCTGTCAAAGAGCATGAGTTTGGAGTATAAACAACATGGAATTGATGTGCAGTGCCAGGTTGGTGATTAACAACATGCATGGAGAATAAATTTACATCTTCAATATTCCTCAATATATATTAATGCACAGACGACAATAATTAATTAATAATATAAAATACGAGACTGAAACACGATGAGGTTCTCGACAGATCCCGCTGCTCGTGGCAACCAAAATGTCATCTATAAAGAAGTCATCACTATTCATTCCATCTGCAGAGACATATAGCAAAGCCAGCCTGAGATGGATTGGCCAAAACGAGCCAATATGTTTACCTTATTGGCCTCATGCACTGCAGGCCTTCATAATCTCCTTGCTCCCACATCAATTTCTTGACACTCTTCTCTTTAGATATTTCGTCGGGATGCGGGCCCGCGGGCGGAGCAAAGACGCAAAAACGGGGCATCTAGTCGATAAGAGCTCCTCGTTCAAGCTCGATTCGGCCAAACTTAACTGAATTTTAGGGGGCTTGTTCGAGCTCGATTTGATATTAGTAGATTTTTGGAATTATAATGAAATTGGAACTTCTAATTATTGTTTTGGGTGCTCGACTCGTTGGTTTGATGTTATTCATACACTCGCAATCTTTCAATTACGAATAGTTTGACATCGAGCAGTGTGAACTTCTATAGTAAGTAAACAAGGTTTATGATTCAAATTCTATCGCATTTTCTCATAACTAAAAAAAATAGTGACACTAACTTTTAAGTATATTTTCAGCAACATATTAAATTTTATTTTTTTCTTAAAAAGGATCAATAATAGTTCTCCATTTCTCTCCATTCTGACTTGAACCCTCGACCTATTGTCTTAACAACTGAGTTGCGCTTCATTGTCTCGGCAACATATTGGTTATGACCAATAGATTTAACCAAACACCCATATTACTCCACAAAGACTTCAAATTAGCACATTGCTTAGTTTGCAAAAAAAAAAAATTCAAGGGGGTTTAGTTTGGAATTTAAACGCATATATGTAAATCCTAACCAAAAAAAAATGAAGCTGTGCAAGAAAAGAGTTTCTATTAATAGAATGATACAATTCCATGCAGAGTTACATGCACATCCAAAACCCAAAAAAGATTCAAATCTTTACACACAAACCTTAAATCACTCCGATCTCATCCGGTTAATCTGGTTCAAAGCCGGCTGCAAGATGTTGTACAGCACCCACGCAATCGCCGGCGCCACCACGAACAGCAGCAGCTGCCCCCTGTTGTCCGCCGCGGCCTCCGCCGCCGCCGCGGCCTCCTGCGGCTGGAAGAGCCCCGCCGCCGCGAGGCCGCCGGCGAGGCCGACGATCATGCCCTTGGAGCTCCTCATCTTGTTGATCTGGTTCAGCGCCGGCTGCAGTATGTTGTAGAGCACCCACAGGATCGCCGGGATGATCGGGATCAGGAGGGCGATGCCGCGGTTGTCGCCGTCCGCGATCTCCGCCAGCTGCTGGGCGGCGAACGCGGGGTCCGCGGCCGAGAGGGCCGCGAACACGGCCCCCGCCGCGGAGGCCGCGGTGAGGGGCGTGGTGAGGCCCTTTGGGAGGGAGAGTGGCTTTGTGGGCTTGGCGGCGGCGGGGGCGGCGGCGGCGGCGGTTTTGGTGGTGGTGGGGTTGAAGCATTTGGGGCTGAGAAGAGCCATGGATGTGGCCATTGTGGCTGCCATTTGTGTGTGTGTGTGTGTGTGTGTGTTTTGGTGGTGAATGAATGGTGATGAAGAAATATTCAAGAAAGTTTAATTTGGAATTGGAATTGGAATTATAGGAAAGTTGGGAGGAAATATTTGGGATCCAATGAGAGTTGAGAGTTTTGGATTGTTTTCTTATCCAAAGGGTGTGATTGGTGAGATATGGACCTCATGTTGGATGCCCCACTTCGATTTTCTTATCACAAACTTCTTCTCACAATTTTTTTTTTTTGTTTGACATTTTGATATTTGTGTTGATTTATGATATTTAGGGAAATGAGATGTTGAGAGTATTTCAACATAGTGGTATATGTTTAGTTATATGTAGCGAGATGCTAACCGTGTGTGGGTAGGTATTATGAGTAGTTTATGTTAATTAATTTTAAGTAAAATTTAATTAAAAAACTCTAATTACCTTTATTATAAGGAAGAGTTCATAGCAAGGAAGAACTCACACATGTTTTTGTCTTCTTAAATTAGTTATGCGAGTTGTATTGATAGTGCAATTAGGTGGACGAATGATTTATTTACTTAAATTTTAAGTTTGTAATAACAAATTAAGAATTGTGAACTTAAACTCGCGGCGATCTTAATTAAAAAAAATTGTACTCCCTCCGTCCCACGAATCTTGATACGTATTCTTTTTTGGATCGTCCCACAAATCTTGATGCATTTATAAATATAGTAATAATTAGCTAAAAATTAAGGGTTCTTAATTACCTACTTTATCACTTTATTACCTACATATTTTTCTATTTTATCACTTTTCTACTTTATTACATGTACATTTCTACTTTATCATTTTTCTACTTTATTACCTACACACTTAAAAGTTAAAACACTAATCTACAGCTCGTTAATTCCCGTGCCGAAAACAAATGCATCAAGATTCGTGATACGGAGGGAGTATTTCTAAAAAGTAAATAAGTCCGGATACACCATTTTAATTTTTTTTTGAATATATAATAATTTTTTACATAGCCCCCATAAAATAGGGCGGCACCATGAGGAGCTTAATTGAATTCTAATTTTAAATTAATAAATCTTAATATGGATTAGTTAACCCTAAATATCCTCTATAGAAGGGTTGCAGCAAATACAACACGACCCATAATTTACAGTTTTTTTTTCCCACAAGCCCACTTTATTTCAACAATAAAAGCCCATTAGGCTGCAATTGGGCTCAATGTTCCTAATATTTTATTGAATTGAGCCTTGCAATTTCGATTGGACCTTCAGCTGGCTTCCCACCTGGTGCAGCTAATGTTTACAAACGAATTGGGCCACTTTATTAGCTCTTTTTTTTTTAATTAAAAAAACCTTTTATTTTTCAGTTATTAAAATATTTCTAAATTTATCAACAAAACTTGTCCGACATTTTAAAAGTTAAAACACAAGCAAAATTTATAAAATGTGGAAAATTGTTTTGTTTTTTCAGCTATTATATATGTAAAAATAAAGAATTTTTTGAAGTCAAACACAAAAGGTTACAGAGAGATTGAATAGCTTGTCGTATAAGTAAAAGCTAGCATACTAATTAGGGATATTTTATTCACAATATGAATACCAGTAGCATAAGTCATGATATTCACTGCAACATAATTTTCAACAAAATGATGAAAAGGACAAACCTTATTTCTTTCCCCTTTTTTCTTGGGGATTATAAATTCGAATCAATACTTTTTATGTCACATTTTTCATTATTTCTTTTTTGAGTTTGATGAGTCATTATAGAAATGTAAAATATTTAAACGTGTGGAATAGCATTAATCTTTTTTACATATATAAATAACTGAGGTATGGTAGGTGATTATAAGGCCATACAATTTTTTTAGGTGCATTAGGGCATACAGTATTACTACTACAAGTAATGTTAGGAATCTTAAGTATTATAAGTTGGGGTTAAACATATTTTTTTTCTTAAATATAAATGATTGCTTATGCATATTTGCTAAAGAGTATCAGATTTATTTAAATCAGTGTTTGAAAACATTGAATAGCATCGTGGCCAGCGAAAACATGCAGATTGAGTGTAAATAGCTCTTAATTAAATTAATATATGCATATACACATATTCTTTCCTTGAAGTGCAAGAACTCAACTGTGTCAGAATTATTAAATATTGATATTATATGAATAATATACTATGCATTTTAGGAATTTTATAGTGAAAATTAATGCTTAGGAGTTCCAGCATTGATAATGCAATTCCATTTCTTTTCTTTTCTTTTTTTCTTTTCTTTTTTTGGTTTTAATTTTT
Organism: Salvia miltiorrhiza; assembly: GCF_028751815.1. NCBI lineage: Eukaryota > Viridiplantae > Streptophyta > Magnoliopsida > Lamiales > Lamiaceae > Salvia > Salvia miltiorrhiza. The sequence goes on along the minus strand of NC_080391.1, from coordinate 56,839,880 downwards.
AATTAGCAGTTATTCAAGTATTCAACCATTATAGTATTTAATAACATTTGAAGTTTCCATATATAACAAGAGCACTAATTTAGAGTCTTAGACATCTGTTGAGATTCTTACAGAATTTGTGAAAATTGGAAATTTCGAAACACCCAGTTGTCACGTATAAATGTGATTAATAAATGTAGAAAATCAACACCACAAAAAACAAACTAACAACCAGCTAAGCAAACCAGGGGGCTTAGCCCACTGGCCACCAGGTCCTCACTTAAGTGAAGTGACCCGGGTTCGATCCCTCTTGGGAGCGAATTGGAGATATAAGGTGGATTTGGTGAATGGGAGAGATAAGGTGGTGAATGGGAGGAACTAACTACTAACATCTAACATGACTTTGCCCTATCAAAAAAAAAAAAAAAAAAAAACAACCAGCTAAGCATCCCTACTCACATTCGTCATGTCACATTGCTCTTTATTAACATGTCACACTTATTTATTAAACTAACTTTGTGCATGTATGCATATATCCTTAATGGGAGTAGTTTAAATGAGTTTAATTAATATTTATCATATAAAACAAAAACTTATTTTCAATTCTCATATCGTGAGGATTTACGAAAAATTTATGACTTTATTGAATGAATTCATAATTTATTTTCTAAATTTATAATCACTCCCTAGCTATTATTGATTCTCCTAATAATTTTTATTATTATTAAAATTACCTAACACATACTACACTCAAATTCGATTCGATTCGACTTTACTCATAAATTCGAGAATTTGAATAATCCCACCTCCCTAATTTCGATAAGAAGCTAACCCCCAGCAATCACAAATCCATTTATAAATTAAATAGTTGCTTCCCAAATTTACAGCACTTGACAAATTTATACCAAATAATATTAATTACATGCCATTTTATGAATAAATAAATACAATGCTCAATTCCGGATCAAACATGACGTGCCAAATTATAATGTATGTTAATTTGAGACCTATATTTAATTGGGCAAAGCTCCCAATAATGGAAGAAGAAATTGACTCAATCCTCGGTCCTTTGTCAGACACATTTTGAATCACTGATTTATTTGAATAAAATAGCAATAAAGGCCAAAAGTGGGGAAATTAGGCCAATAGATAGCCACAAACCTCCTTATTCATAAAATAAAATGATTAATATGATTATCCAAAATCAATTACATTAGTTAAACTCCCCCACAAGGCTTTGTTTGGTGACACTTTTATTCTATTGATTATATATGTTAATAATTTAAGCTCAAATTATTTACAAGAACTTGCACAAAGATGATCTGAATTAAAATTTAAGTATATATTATATGTTACTTCACTACTTCGTAGTGTATAATATTAGTGTTGTTTTAATATCGAACAATGTGTCCACTAATAACGAAACATCTCTTCAAATAGGATCATTATGTAGGCAAGGAATCCAAAGCTCTCCATCAAGTGAAATTCCTTCTTTCATTGTGAAAAATAGAAAAGAAGGATTATTTGTTATGTTAAAATCATGAGTTTTTTAATATAGAAAAAATAAATAGTTTAAAAAAACTCGAACTTGAGACATTTAATCTTAAATATTATACGTACAAAATCATAAAATTCGTGAAATGCTGATATGTCGACTTCTTGCTTTTCTTATAAACAAGCTTATTGTATTATATAATAAGAACTTTTATATGTTTGCATAAAATTTAAGGTATCCACAAAACCTTAAATCACCTTTTCTTCATGAGTGTTTATTAATGTGTAGTTTTCTTTCACTAATTATTTATAAGTACATAGCCAATTTATGATAGGCACATTTATCTATCTATGTAAGTAAGTAATTATAATTGGTTCGCATTTCCAAGATCGAAAATTTTGAGCTTCCACTATCCTCATCTTTGGTATATTATATGAAATGTTAAAACTTTATGTTATGATTAGGAATCTCATTTGAGGTCACACCTCAAATAAACAATCTTCGATTGGGGTGGCGTGTAGTAAATGACCATTTTGCCCTTGAGATATACAAAGGATATTCTCTAATAATTTGACAATCATTTTTTTTTTTCGATTAATAGACGTACAAGTTATACATCGGGACCTAAAATTTAATGTACATTTCATGATTACGGGTATCCATCACAAATTCACGTATTCCATTAATTACATCTTGTTCTCTTATATTGTCACATATATACAATGACAAATTATATACTCCCTCCGTCCCGCGAGTCTTGACACGTTTGGATTCGGCACGGGAATTAAGGAGTTGTAGATTAGTGTTTTAAGTGTGTAATTAATAAAGTATAAAATTGATAAAGTAGGAGAGAGAATGTAATAAAAGTGATAAAGTAGGAGAGAGAATATAATAAAGGTGATAAAGTAGGAGAGAGAAGGTAATAATTATTATCAAAAAAGAAAACGTGTCAAGATTCGTGGGACGGCCCAAAAAGGAAAACGCGTCAAGATTCGTGGGATGGAAGGAGTATATATATATATATATATATATATATATATATATATATATATATATATATATAGAGAGAGAGAGAGAGAGAGAGAGAGAGAGAGAGAAATGAGTGTTTCAATGAGAAGTGAGATTTTAGGTTGATTTGTGGGACGTTGATTTTATGTATTTTATGATTGAATTTACCTAGAGGGCGATTTTTTTTTTACCAAAATTTAAATTATAGAGGGAGCGAAAATTTTACTAATTTTTTTAATTTCGTTATTCATCAATATATACTGTCTTATTCATCGTACTCACGATCTCATTGAAGTGCACACATGCCATATATATATATATATATATATATATATATATATATATATATATAGGGAGAAATTCTATAGAAACACAAAGTTAGAATAAACACGACATTAAAATAACAAAATTCTATATACAAGAATTGAACATTACGAGTTAAGATTCCACAAACTCGAAATGTTCACAAGGTTTGACTAGTAGTTCAATTTAGCGTTTAGTGTTATTTGTGGTAGAATAACATAGAATTATACTCCTTCGTCCCTTCAAAAGCATGATCAAGTTTTTTTTACGTGTTCCATGAAGATTGATTAGTTTTTTTCTCGGCATGAGTTTTAAGAAATTGGTCAATAAAAAGAGTGAGTATTTAACAAAAAATATTTTTAACTGTGTGATTCTTATCACAGTAGTAATAATAATATATAAATAAATAGAGGGTGAGAACATTATGCGGAGGATATCATCTTGAATTTGTTAGATTTGGATAAATTCTAATTTCCCAAAATCTTGGTATAGATTCACTCAAATTCCTTCATCTTCTTCCACACATGATGAAATTCACCATGTGCTATCATCACTATGGCCTCATCTCCTAGGTCAAATTCATGACAAATGTTGTGTTTGTGTGTGTGTGTGTATAGAGTATATATTTTCACGCAGTAAAACGTGTGAGTGTGAGCAGAAGCCACAAGCAAAACAGGGTTGACACCTCATCTCTTTCTGTTCCCTTCAATTTATGTACATTCCATCCGATTTTGAGAGAAAATAAAGGCCTTCTATATAACCTCACACACATTCACACACATACTATCTCTTTCCGAACAAAAACTCTTCCCTTCCTCTCTCTCTCTCCCCCTTCTCTCTCTCAAAAAAGAAAAGGAATTCTACACAAAAATCCCATCAACAAAGATCAAATTTTTAAGCATCGCTCGTCGTCTTTCAGGCTAAAAATTCAACCAACAAGTAATCACCTGAAAATTCCCTTTGATCATTGTGAAAACCCAAATTCAAGACTGTTGGTTTGTGATCGGAATTTTGATGAGTTTTTTCATAGCAGATGTCACGTGGGTTTTTGGGGGAATCTTTTGCCCCTTTTGCATGTCAAAAACTTTTGTGGATTTTTTCCCGTTTTGTTTCTTGATCTGTTTATGTATCGCAATGTGCAGTATCAAGACTGTATTTTTTTTTTTTTTTTTTTTGGTGAAGAAATTCCCACTTGATCTTCAGTGTGATCGAGGAATTGAACTTGTTTCGGTGATCGGATTGTTGAAGATTGGATTTTTGCGGTTAATTGCGATGATCATTGTTTGTGAATATCATCATCATCGGTTGCCGATTTTTCTGGGATTTCTAGATGATGGTGTGGCTGTGAAATTTAACCCTTTTTTGGGTGTTAATTTTTTTGTGTTTTCGGCCGCTTTTTTTGTGTGGGATTTTCTGTGGTGGTTTTGGGCATGCTTCATTCAACAGTATTCTTCATTTTTAGTATACGTACAACCTACGCTTATACCTTTATTTTTCTTGTGGAGAAAATGGTTGCTTGTTAGAATGTGTTTGCTTGTTAGATATCATTTGATTTGATGCTCTAACTGTCTAATTTGCTCTGTTTTTTCCCCCTCATTGGATCAAACTAGCAAAGATTGTTTTTTGTCGTTGATTCGGGTTTGATCACGCTGTGTTTCTCAACTATTGATGTTGTTGCTAGTGAAATTTGACTTTTGTTTGCACGTATTTGATTCTTGATTTGTGTATTGATGTTGAAAGGTCTTATTTATAGCTGTGTTTTGTAATGCAGGCTTGATTTTAAAAGCTGTGAACAAGTAGCTTAGAAAGGTATTGAATCCCTGCATTTTACACTTGGTTAGAAGTCTTAATAGAATTACTGAGTTTTCATCGAAATGAGGTGGTAGAATAAGTCGAAAAAAGAGCTTCCATTTTGTTGTGATCCCTGCATTTTACTTGATTAGGTAGAATTGTTGAGTTTGAATCGAAATGAGGCAATGCTGATGATGCTTTGGTAGAAAAAATCGAAAAAAAGATTACATTTTGACATATTGTTGTGATCTTTGCGTAGTTCGATTATCCATTCTTGCCAAGTTAGGGCACTGCAGAGATAGAGCGGTGCCCATGGATGCCACGGCTAGTGGAGCATCGAGCGTTCAGTACCACAACATCAGCGATCAGACAATCGCGCCCCTTGTTCCTAGGCAACAACGGCATTGCTTTGGAAATGCAAGCCCCGGGGAGTTCCCGTTGTCTGCTAACCCGTCCATCGTCCTCCACTTCCTCTCCGCCTGCAATTTGGATCCGCAAGATCTTGCAAAACTCGAGGCAAGTGTGTTTTTACTTACCATTGTCACGGTTGGAATGTTGTTCGACATTAAGAGTTGATGATGCTGCTGATTGAATCATAATGCTTGTTGCAGGCGACGTGTTCCTTCTTTAGGCAGCCTGCGCACTTCGCCCCTGACCACGAGCTCTCGTTGGCAGAGCTTGCAGCTCTTGATATGTGCCAGAAGAGGGCTATATTCAAGCCAATGGCCATAGAGCAGCAACAATGCTTGAAGCAGAGGTGCGGGGGCTCATGGAAACTCGTCTTGAGATACCTTCTGGCCGGAGAGGCGTGTACGAGAAGGGAGAAGTCGCAGGCAATAGCCGGCCCTGGTCACAGCCTCGCTGTGACCTCTAACGGGGCTGTGTATTCGTTTGGTTCCAACAGCTCTGGACAGCTTGGACATGGAACCACGGATGAGGAGTCACGCCCTTCTCTAATTAGGTCGTCTTATCCTCTCTAAATTAACCTAGTAGAACCGATGTTGAAAAAGGGCGAAATGGCAAGGAGAATAACGCACTTGTTTTGATGATGCAGATCTCTGCAAGGAATCCGAATCATTCATGCTGCGGCTGGGGCTGGACGAACAATGCTGATTAGTGATGCAGGACGCGTCTATGCCTTTGGGAAGGATTCTTTTGGTGAAGCCGAATACGGGGCTCAAGGGAATAAACTAGTAACTTCACCTCAACTAGTTGAATCTTTGAAAGACATCTTTGTTGTCCAAGCTGCTATTGGGAATTTCTTCACTGCCGTGTTGTCTAGAGAAGGCAGGATTTACACATTTTCTTGGGGAGACGAGAGCAAACTCGGCCATCAAACGGAACCTAATGATCTGGAGCCACGCCCGTTGCTGGGGGCACTCGAAAATATCCCTGTGGTTCAAATTGCAGCTGGTTACTGCTACCTTCTTGCTTTGGCTTGTCAACCTGGTGGCATGTGAGTCCCTCAATATCCCTAATGTTAATATCACACATATATTTATGCCTAATATTTTCAAAAAGATTGAGTAAATCGTAAACGTGAACGTGGAGTTATGTAGAAAAGTTCTAACTTGTTAAGTTCTTGGCTTTGTTAGTCTTGATGGTGTCCTTGTTAGCTACTTATGTGTGACATTTTGTCGTGTTGAAACGTGATATGCCTCGTTTGAACGTTATTAGGTCTGTATACTCTGTTGGGTGTGGACTAGGTGGAAAGCTCGGGCACGGTACTAGAACAGATGAGAAGCAGCCAAGATTGATCGAACAGTTTGTGACGTTGAATCTCCAGCCCGTCGTAGTTGCTGCCGGTGCTTGGCACGCTGCAGTGGTCGGGAAGGATGGGAGAGTGTGCACGTGGGGATGGGGGCGGTACGGATGCTTGGGGCACGGGAATGAGGATTGCGAATCAGCCCCCAAAGTGGTCGAGGCCCTGAGCAATGTCAAGGCGGTGCACGTTGCAACGGGGGACTACACGACCTTCGTGGTCTCGGACGCTGGAGACGTCTATTCTTTCGGATGTGGAGAGTCATCAAGCCTCGGACATAACACCGCTGCTGCTGATGAGCAGGTTTGATTCCCTTAGAAACGGACCAATCCGTGTCCCGTGTCGTGTTTGGAAGCTTTGGACAATGAGTGCTACTCAAAGCTTCCAAATACGGAACAAGATACGGATTGGGACTTATCTTCTAGTCTGTAATTGATGTCTCAATCCGTGACTCGTGTTGACTCGATTGCAGGGAAACAGGCACACGAACGTGCTAAGCCCGGAGCTCGTGACCTCGTTGAAGGAGGTGAAGGAGAGGGTTGTGCAGATAAGCCTCACAAACTCGTTATACTGGAACGCGCACACATTTGCGCTCACCGACTCCAACAAGCTCTACGCGTTTGGATCCGGTGACAAAGGGCAGCTAGGCGTCGAGCTCGCGGCTAACCAGACGGAGAGGGCGAACCCGGACCGCGTCGACATCGACCTCAGTTGACCTCTGTACTACCCTTTGCCTTTAATCTTATTATTATTAACATTGCATTTGCAGCTAGCTGTAGATATATGATGTTTCATGTTTATTGCTCTGTGTAAATAGAAACAGTGATTGTGAATAAGGGGTAGGGATTTAGGAGCTGCAGAATTAACCTCTTTTAGAAATTCGTTAGCTCTTTGTCTGAAACCAGTAAATAGCTTTTTAAAAATACTTTGTCAAGATTGCTTTTTTAACTTATTTAGATTGGTGAAAATTGCTTCTTTAAAAAAAAAAAAAAACCATTTGTGTGAATTTTTTGTTTATGTTGTTTAGTGTTTTTCACTTTTTGTGTGTTGATTAATACCATAGAGGAGTATCATTTAATATTATTTGATATTTCTTCTAGTTTTTGTGTTTGGAGATTTTTTTAGTATTGATTGCAAGTGTTTTTTTGTTATGTTGTAGTTATGGAAATTGTATTATTTATATTTTCTCTGTGAAAGTAAATACATGTTTAAAGCTGAATGATTTATTCGGCAGTGCTATTTATAGGGTTGGTGATCAGATTAAATTATTCAGTGTTTTGTCTTTGAATTATGAATTTAAAATTATATATCGAGAAATATTTTCCACATTACGCAAGTTGACACGAGTTCGACTTGAATGGAAATCGTCTAGTAAATTAAATAAATTGAGCTCAAGCTTTTGTTTAATTTAAAAAATTCTCTAATATTAATGGAAAATCATGATCGAGTTACATGGTCTAGTTTGAATAATTTGGTTCATTTACCGGCACACTCATTCATTGGTGGAATCTATAAATCAGAATTTGTACATACCTAAAAGTTTAGCAATAAAACCAAATAAAATAAAATAAATCAAAAAATAAATGGGTCCATAAGAAAACATGTAATGCATCCAACAAATTAATGTATGGCTGGAAATTATTTTCTTTGACAATTAATATTTGATGTTTGATTGAATTATTTTCATTTCATATGCTAGTACTATTTCTTTTTGAGTTGTACCATTTAACTTGATTTATTTCCTTTTTGGATAATCACTTTACACTACATTAAATATAAATTTATACATTTCTACACTATTTTTTACTCTTTTCAATAATCGCATTAAAAAGAAATAAATTGACCTCTATCTCTAAACACTTCTAAAAGTTAAATCACAATTTACTAAATTATTAAACAACTGTCTCACGCCATTTTCATCTACAATTTACTGTCAACTTAAAAGTAATTTTCCACTGTGAAATAACATCATGATTCATGAGTGATTTTTATGCTTCTTGAATTTAATAATATAATTAAATCTCGTATAAAGACATAAAAATGAAAGGGGAAAAATAGATTTCACAGAAATACACAAAATAAAGCCATTACAAAGACATAAAACCAAAGTCACACATCAGTTAAAACGAGGTCTCAAAAATCGACCAATTCAGCAAATTAAATAACGTTGCAGTATTTCACAGCAGCAAAATTTTAGCAATCAAGCAAAACCATGTAAGGGCAAAATCAAAACTCCGAAGGTGAAATGACATCATCAATCTTCAAAATCATCTTCACAACTTGAGTTGCAAGCAGAATCTGCTGTTGCTTCCCGATCAGAGTCTCGAAAACATTCTGCTCGCGCATGTCGTTCGTGCCAACGTCGTTACAGTTGATTCCACAACAGGTGTTGTTCTCCTGCACATGGAAGATCGTGTTCGTGTTCATGCTAATGTTTCATCATATATCATACTAACAAGATTCTTTTATCTGATCGCAAATAATAGAATACGAAAGGAATAAGTGAGAAACGCAGCAGAGGGTGTGTGGAATTTACCTTGATTTGCTGAGATTTGACGGCGGATAGAGTTTCTATAGGCTGTAGGCCGCTGTTTTCGGCCAGTGCCATTGGGATAGCATCTAAGGCATCTGCAAAGGCTCTGATTGCATACTGCAAAATAGCAAAGCTAAATGTTAAGCTAAAAAATGTCTTGAAACTGAAGGAGCAAGAGGAAAGGATGTGGGCTTACCTGCTCGACTCCGGGGTACTTATCAGCTGCTGCTTCCACAGCAATTGAGCAGGAAATCTCAGCTGAGCCACCACCATATACTATGGAGTTGTTACGGATGAGATTTCGAGCAACGCATAAAGCATCGTGAATACTGCGTTTTGTTTCCTCTATCATCATCTTGTTACCTAAAGCATGTCAGGAAACAAGAAACACATTCTGAGTTTAATAAATCATCAATTCGAGTCCTCACTCATCTAAGAACTTGCCCATCTATATAACCATGTTCTAGCATATAGTTAAAATATATAACCCATGATAAAAATGGAAAATAACAAGTAATGAATTGACCGTGGACAATCTCCGCTCAGCTAATGATAGATTTAAAATCATATCAAAATGTAGAACTAGAATACAGTAATGAAAGAAGACCTACCACCACGTATAAATATGGTCACGGCCCTTGAATTCGCACAGTGTTCAATATATATCATCCGATCCTTGGTGGTGCCAAAAGCTTTTTCTCGAACCAAGCCAGCCTGGCATGTGTAATCACATATTCAGTCACATGGTTTCTAAGATAAGTATGAACAAAGAACAAAAGATGATGCGGTAGAAGCTTACCTTGCCCAATTTTTCTGTTGTCAACTCCTGAAATCTGGGCACAATTCTCCCGCCTAATAACAAAGTTGAGAAAGATTATTGTAAGAAATGCCAACAAGAAAAAGTTACGTAAGTATAAAAAATAGTTCATATAATTGCAGGATTGCCAAAAACCTGTGGCTATGGCTATCAGCTCTAGCTCCACACCACCAACCCATCGGACAGCAGGCAAATTCCTGTGCATCAGCAAGTGGTTTGCCTCATCATCAAAACCCCATTGGCAGATCACCAGTGTGGCCCCAACATCCTGTAAAAAATTAAGGCTTTAAATTACACCGAAGTTCAAGGATATATACAAATCATAAATCAACCATCACAAGGATCAACATGTTGTACCAAACAAACTATCATGCAGAAACAGGTTACCTTGCATTTCTGAACCATATCATCAAAGTACTTCTGCTCTTGTTGACGTAAAGTTTGGAACTTTTCCACAGTATCAATATCGACCTTATGTTTAGTCTTTGGCTTCGGAGGCTCAAAGGGGCAAGTCAAAATTGCAATCTTTGCATCCTCAATCTGCTTCGGCATCTGGGGATGGCTCATGTCTTTGTCTACAACAATCCCATATATTAGTTCTGTATCCTCTAGCTTCCCACCTACTTTCCCTTCTACTTTAATCAAGTCTAGATTGACATCCTTCCTCTCTAAATCCGCAACAGCCAGCACCGCTTTGACTGCAATCTCAGCCAAACTGCGTTTGCACCTATTCACTCTGCAACACACATTTGACAATACCGAAACAAATCAAAATCAGCACAAGGGATCCCAATAGTTCATTAATAGAGTGAAACCCAAAGTCCATCAAGCACATTCCGCACCATCTAGACAATAATATCATCTTCAAAATTCCTCAAAACACAAAAAACAAGAAATAAATTTCATTCTCGAAAGCAGCAGTAAAAAGGAGACAGAGATGTTTGCTTCAGAAAAACTCATCAAAATATGTTTTTAAGCTTTCTCACAGCTAATTCGCAAAGACAATATTTTAACAACCACAAACTCTACAACCCACATAGCTCGGATCTGGAACTCCTGATATATAAACACTTCACTAGAGCTCACATTACTCCGCAAACATACTACTATTGGAAATTTGATAACGACAACAAGAATATGATATGCCCACAAACAACACTTACATCTTAGAGGATAAAGTAGTCATACAAGTCCGGATTAAAGGCTCCTCATCTGCTGCGCTAAATTCAAATTTATGCGCTATACGCTCCAAATGATCAAAGGCAATCCTCGAAGCCAGTTCGTATCCCTCCGCAACCCGAATAGGGTGAATTCCACGTTCCAGAAGCTTCTGCGCTTGCTCTAGAAGCGCACCCGCCATCACAACAACTCCAGTCGTCCCGTCGCCAATCTCATAGTCCTGACTCCGCGACAACTCAACCATGAGCTTAGCAATCTGATTGTCAACATCCATCTGCTCCAAGATCGTCGCACCATCATTTGCTGAAACCAAAAGAAACAATTTTTACACACAATCTCACAAAATTGAAGCTGAACGTTGCACGAAGCTACCAAAATTATCCAAAACCCTAAGACTTTAACCAAAAGGAACAAAAATTAGTCCAAAACCCTAAGAGTTCAACTAAGAGCGAGTGCTTACTTATGGTGACCTCGCCGTCGGGGCTCTGGAGCATCTTATCCATGCCTTTGGGGCCTAGGGAGGTTCGGAGGATCCGCGCCACCGCTTTGCCGGCGGCGATGTTGGCCTTCTGCGCATCGAGGCCGCGCAATCTGGTTTTCTGCTCCTGCTCCCGTATGATGATGAAGGGGCGGCCGAACTCGTCGAACGCCAGCGCCATTGTCTGGGTTCGGGCAAGCGGGTCGGATCTCTATGCGGATCCGAATCGGAAAATGGGGATGAAGAGTGGAGGGAAGAAGAGTGATTTGAGATTTTTGTCGAAGATTTATGAATAGATTCTGTGCCCTAGTTTACTTCACTTTCAGAGTCAGTGGCACTACTGTAAATATTGTGTTTGTAGGTGTTATTTTTAATAAATAATTTATTTATTTATACATTAATTTTATTTTGTGTTCTCAATTTTTAATAATTACTTAGAAATTATCACCAAATTTTATTAAAAATCTCAAAAAAATTATATATCAAAAAAAATATTTCCTTGTACAAAATTTGCCGTCAAAACAATAAATCATTCCATCGAATTCTTATGATTTTTGGGTGAAATTTTATTTTTCGACTTTACCCAATAAAAAGATATTGTTCCACCTAAAAATACGATAATATATCTCATTATTATGTCGTTGGACTTTGTATAGCAAAATATTAAAAAAAAAAAAAAAAAAAAAACGATGAAAGTTGAAGTTTTTGAAACGAAAGTTTAGAACACAAAATATGATTAACCATTTATTTAATTATTTTTGGAATGATTGAATGGTTTCTTTGTTCTTAATTATACTTGATTAATTCATAGTGCATTCAGATGTATTGTAGCGCGCTAACGAAAAATAATATAATGACTAATTTAATAAAAATAAAATATACAAATGGGCGCTCTATAATTTATTTATTTTCAAAATGATTGAATCACTACAAAAAAAACGCTAATAGACAACGGTCAGAATCCGTTGTCTATTACAAAATCAACTGTTGTAAATGAGAGTATTGTCTATTGTGGGGCGGTCATAGACAACGGGTTCTAGACCGTTGTCTATTCTCTGATAGACAACGGTTTCTACACTGTTGTCTATTCTCTCATAGACAACGTCTTAGTGTCTGTTGTCTATTCTGTGATAGACAACATGAGAAAACTCGTTGTCTATTCTCTGATAGACAACGACTGATAATCCGTTGTCTATTCTCTTATATACAACAAGTTCTTGACCGTTGTCTATTCTATATTATAGTTTTGATTTTGTATTTATATTTAAAATTTCCTGCTTTTTCAATTTATATTTCAGTAAATCTAAAAACATAATAAGAAAAGCTAAAAATACATAAATTAATAATAAAATTCATACATTATAATCTAACATCATCATCCCTACATTACATTAGAATCCAACATCATCATCCCTACATTACATTAGAATCCAAACATCATCATCCTACATTACATTATTAATCTAATATTACATTCAAACAAATTTCATCCAACATTACATATTAGCCACGTCATGTACGGGTAATGGATATAGCCACCCAATTGTGAACATAGGATGTCCCGACGCTTCTCCAGCTTTTGATAATGGAATCGGGACCACTTCAGCACCAAGTCATAAACAACATCCTCTGATGCCACCTGAAGGTCATCACTACACAAGATTGCCTCAATCCCAGTAAGGGTTTAGTGCTTAGTGCTATTTATTGCATAACCATTATAGGAAAATCGAAAATGCACAATAGAGCTATAGATTAACTTAGCTTTGGGAGGAGGGAAGGCTGACTGCCCTGTTCAGCCGAGCTGAGACGAAGATGATGACGACAGCTCTTGCTGCCTCGGTGGAGTCCGAGAACAACAGCAAAGGCGTGGCTCGAACCCGACGACTCCACCGTAGCGGAAGCGGCAGCGATTAGTCCGTTACAGGAGAGAGAGGAGCAGCCGGCTTTGACTTCAGACTTCGTGTGTAGAGAGATGGGAGGACGCCGATTCACAGGCATTCTACACGCGGCGGCAACGGCAAAACTGAATCGGCAGGAGAAGAGCTAGGGCTCGATCTGGAAGGGGGAAAATTAAGGCTCAATTTTGAGCGACCTCCCCTAAATCTGAGCAATGTCGGCCTTGGGGGAGAATTCAGGCGGCCTTGGGGCGACAACGTCGCCTGATATTCCGGAACCACGGCGACGACGAGTTCAGATTTAAGAGGAAGAGTTAGGGCTTTCTTGTTCACGTCGATTTTTGAGAGATGAGGGTAGGCCTGAGGCTTAGAACGGCGGTTGTCGGGTCGAGATCGACTGAGGCAAAGGGGGAAGGGGCGGCGCCGGACTGATTGAGGCAGGGGAAGAGGCGGCGCCGGATCGACTGAGGCAAAGGGGGAAGGGGCGGCGCCGACAAATCGCCTAGCGCCGTAGAGAGAAGAGGCGGCGAAGGAGTCTCTCCAGGGGTTTTCTCTCTGAAAAACCCCTTCTCTCTCTGTTTTCTCTCTCTACAATTCTAGAAAGACTCAAGGTAGAATTCAAACGCGGCCTTTGAGTTTGAGATGGATTGGGATTTTACTGAGTGGTGCACAACAAATGGGTGAAAATCGAATAAAAAAATGGGCAAGGAATGTCTGCTTTTTAATACTCACATTAATTTATTTTTCTACTATATATTATTGTTGGGTTATTTAAATATTGTATGATTAAAGAAATGTGAATGTGGGAGTTATTGCTTGAATGGCTCCAACATCGAGTGTTGTATGTAATAGTGGAAGCCCACAAAATTTGACATTGTATAATTAAACGCCCGAATTAGTAATAATTTATTTATATACTATATCTTGCATCAAATTCTATGACTGTAATTAAGATAGGAGAATTTTTTGAACTGAAATTGAGATGGTGGTGATTGGTGAATATATTTTGGGAATCTGAGTGATGGAAATAAGAAATTCAACATTTCACTACTTATTTGGATTTTGAATTAATTTTGTAGAGTAATTTTGTATGTTGATGGTAAAAACTGTTATGTAATTAATTAAATACTAGAATGTCCATTCGTGAAATGCACGGCAAACATTGAAATTAAATGACATGTTTATATATTAAAAAAATATTGATAAAACTAAAATATAAACAAATTAAAAATATGTTTTAATAATAAAATTAAATAAAATTAAATAATCCATATCAATTACTTATTAAAATATTAGATTTGAAACATATATTTTCAATTTTGTATTAAGTATAATGATAATTATAGTTATTAAATAAATTTAAATTATTTAATAATGAAAATTGACATTACATATTATCATTATTATTATTACAAAGTATTAAGCGTGATAATAAATAAATTAATATTTGCATACACAAATATAAATAAAAAATTATAAAATGTTAATAAAGAGAAAAAAAATAAAATATTTTTAATTTTGTTTTTTCATAATTTATTCATTTTTTTATGATTTTTATACCATATTAAAGATTTTTTCACGAACTTAAATTTAAGATGTAGTATTAAGTATTTTTTTATGAATTAAATTTGATGATGTTCATAAAAAAAAATTGATGATGTTCATAAAAAAATTAAAGAAAAAAATAGAGAGAAAAATAGTAAAAAAAATTAGTGAAAGAAGACAACGGATTTGGAAAAAACGTTGTCTATTTAGGGCGGTCATAGACAACGCCTTTGAAAATCATTGTCTATTCTCTAATAGACAATGGTTTTTGGAGCACTGTTGTCTATTTAGGGCGGTCATAAATAGACAACGGTTTTCAAAACGTTGTCTATGACCGCCATAAATAGACAACGGTTTTTCCAAAAACCGTTGTCTATAGTTATAATAGACAACGGTTTTCAGAATCGTTGTCTATGACCGCCATAAATAGACAACGGTTTTTCAAAAACCGTTGTCTATAGTCATATTAGACAACAGGTTTAGAAGCATGTTGTCTATATTATGTTGTCTATGAGCTGAATTCTTGTAGTGAATGGTTTCTTTTATTCTTAATTATAATTATAATTGAGTCATAGTGCATTCACATGGTGTGCTAATGAAAAATGAGTATAATGTCTAATTTAATATGAAAAATACACAAATACTCTATAATTCAAGTGTGTATTGGTACTTTGCATTATATATTTTCAATATATTTAAGGTCCACGTAAAATTGTATTTCCATCATTTATATTATAATATCATACTCGGTTATTACAAGTTATATATAGTTGATAAACATACATACCTTTAATTAATTTATTTATTTAGCTTTTTTAAAGGAACACATACCTTTAATTATTATTATATGTTCAGGTATTTCTATATCTCATCATTTCACCTTGCATGATCATGGTTATTTTTAATTTCTTTTAATATACAACTCCTAATAATAAAAAAAAATAACAGCTCAAGATATAAGACAAACATCCATCCATTGCACTGGGAAATAACACTATAATAGGTGAAGTCAATTCCTTCTTTTGACAAAAAGGAAAAGAAATCCTTTATCTCTATATCTAAATACAATATATATAAACAATAAAAAAAATCTACTACTAGAAAATAAATGATTTGTTCCTTACAGAGCTCAATCCACCAATCGCAAACGTGTGAATTGTCAGCTTCTGAGAGAAATGATCACTTAATCAATGATCAATAATAAAATAAAAGCAGAAAATGATATTATATTTTTTTTTCTTTTTATTTATTTATTTATTTATTATTATTATTATTATTATCCGACCATACATATATATATATATATATATATATATATATATATATTATTCCCCGCTCACAGATTTAGTAGAAGAAAAAGGAGCCAACAACGCCGGCGGCGACTGCCGCGCCAGCCGCGGCGGCGTTGGTTCCGAGGGCCGAGGCCCCGCCCGCTGGCGAGCCTCCCGCGGGCGGGGCGAGGTTCTTGAAGACTCCTTCGGGAATGGGCCCACCGACGGGAGCGGCGTCCTTGGCCGCATTGTTGAGAGCGCCGACCACCGCGTTAGGGTCCACCCCCGCGGCGGCGGCGGCGGGGGCGATGTTGGCTGCGGCGGCGGGAATGTTGGGTTCTTGGGCGGTCGCTTGCATCCCCACGGCTGCGAAGAAGGTGACGAAGGCAACGACGACAATGATTTGTTGCTTTGCCATTTTTGCCTTTGAATTTACACAGAATTAAGAGTAGTAAGTATTTTTTTTTTCTTTTTTTTTAGAATTTTTTTAATTTTTTTTCCTAATCTTTTTTGTGTTTTTTCAAGAGAATATCGCAGCTCGCGTGGAGATGTGTGTTGCGGTGGTGGAGAGGTGGCGGAAGGAGGGGTCATATAGGGCGGAGGCGGCGGTGGAGGCGGCGGATGTTGCGGATTATCCACTCATGCATGCATGCAATGCAAAATTATCTTTGCACCGTTGCTATATTTGACATATGAAATTAAACATAAAAAACTTTAGGAAATTAATTTGGGAACCCATCAATTTTCTTACGTGTCTTGTTATTTCTTTTCAATGTCTTGTGTAGAGTAGACTAGATAAGTCTCCCATTTTGATTTAAAGTCGGAGTAATTTTGGTTTTGTACCCTAACTAAAAATTCGATTTAAAAATACACTATAATTTTAAATTATTTTGATTTTTTACATGGTTCTTGATTGACCCTTCAGCTAATATTGAGATGGACGGTTGAAATATCTACATGATTTAAACGACCGATTTACTAAACAACATATTTGGATGTCTACGTCTTCAGCTAGTCGCAATGGCATTAATTTGCCGAAAATTGACAATTGTGTGAAAAATATAAACAATTGAAAGTTTTTAAATTTAAAAATAACTTTTAATTCTTGTGCAAAATCAAAAATTGAGTAAATATTTATGTATTTTTAAACATAATTACTTATTCCATTTATGTAATCTAATACAACATATATGATATATATTCTTTTAAAGAAAAGAATGCAACATGTATATACACTACTAGAAAAAACACATCTAACGGCCGAAATTGACGATCGAAATTTTTGGTCGTTGTTAAATTAGCGGCTATACCGATCTGTTTACGATCGTTTCACGATTAATTTTTTTTAAAATGTTTTAGCGATCAAATTTTTTATCTTTAATATATACATATACATATAGGGGCGCGCTCCAGTGAGACCCCCTATTTTTCGTGAAACACTAGGACAATGAATAAGACATATAATACTAATGAACAAAACTTATACCTAACGAACAAGATGTATATACTGGTGAAAAACAAAATTTAAAAAATTGTTAATGAATAAGACATATATACTAATGAACAAGACAGTATATACTGATGAACAATGCAGTATATACTAATGAATAATAAAATTTAAAATATTTTGCTCCCTCCAGGATTCGAACCCTGCAAAAAAAATTTTTCCTCCAGATACAATATCAGCCATAGGATTGATAAAATAAACGCACCAGATCGTACCCTAGATCTCACTAAAATTAGGGGGTCTCATTGGAGCGGCCCCCTATACATATATATATATATATATATATATATATATATATATTATATAGTATTTTTTAACGATCGAAATTTGGTTGTTAATATCTGATAAGGAGTAATATACGCAACAACTCTGTTCAACCTTCAACGACACTTGTGTAATGAATCAAGGGTTATTAGCCTGTAAATACACGAACTTTTTATATTTTCTGAAATTTAACACGACTTTTATTTTTAGCCCACAAATACACGAACTTAGCATTTTTTCTGATTTTTGACATCGATAAAAAAAAATTCTAGTTTACTATTAGCGTGAAGGCCGGTATACCATGTCATTCACTCTCTAATCAAAATAATGAATCAAATTACTCTATTCAAGTGCATATTTCATAGTCCACATCATGTATTCCGGCCTCCACCTCAACAATAAATAGAGTTTTTTCATGTCGATGTCAAAAATCAGAAAAAATACTAAGTTCGTGTATTTGTGGGCTAAAAATAAAAGTCATGTTAAATTTCAGAAAATATAAAAAGTTCGTGTATTTACAGGCTAATAACCCATGAATCAAAGATGATTAAGTGACAAGGCTGATAAGCCAGGTGTACTGAGTACAGGGCTGGGGCACTGTACAAGGCTAGACCCTTCACATGCGCTAGACTCATCACAGGGCAGGGCCTTTCACAGTGTTAGAACATTCCACAACGATGGATAGTGTTTAGAACATCAAATCGGTCGTTAACTTATACGACGTCGTTCTAATTATCCACGCGTCATTTGAAACGCATCATTGCCATGTATTTTTTTTACATCATCGGAGAACAAATCCGTGTAAGAATTGAACAAGGAATATTAAAGTTGGTGTATAAAAATAGAATTTTTTAAGTTCATATTAAATTTAGATTTTGATCAAAGCTGATGATATATACACATATATCTATATTCAGGAGGCGCAACTATGATCGGATTCGCAACTGACCTTGCTATCGAAGAAGGGCGATAGACGGTGGGTGCCACTGCACCGTGGATGTTTCCACGTGGATGTTTCTATCTATGCTGATGGTCAGGGACGGAGCCAGGGGGGCTAGAGCCCCCTCCCAAATTTTGAGTTTTTTTTTTTTTTTTAAATATATAGATATATGTTTATACCTATTATAAAATAATTTTGTTTTATAAAAGAGTATTTGGTTATTATATTCTCTCATATATACTTAATTTAAGGATAATTTTATTTTTTAAAACTATATGATCTATGAAATATTGTTTGTTATTATTACTATTATACTTGTCTTTTAATAAAAAATGCCTAATATGTATGAAATGCTAAAAAAAATTATAATGTATTGAAACTAATTTGTAATATATAGAAAATATATAATCTATGGACATGTTGTTTGTTATTATTATTATTATGCTTGCCTTTTAATAAAAAATGTCTTAAATATACGGAATTTCCAAAAAAAAGTTTTGTGATATATTGAAACTATATAATCTATGAAAATATTGTTCGTTATTATTAGTATTATGCTCGTATTTTAATAAAAAAATACCTTAAATATACTGAATGCCCAAAAAAATTTTTCTCGGGGGCTACCGCCCCCGAACCCCCGTACAGGTTCAGCCCCCCCGAACTAAATTCCTGGCTCCGTCCCTGCTGATGGTCACCTGGTAGGGGTGGGTTTTATTATCAGAATTTTTTAAGTGAACGTGCATGCTGCGGTGGCTCGATGTATAGGTCGAATGGAGACTACTCTCATGGGGGAGCTTCATGCTATCTTGTTGGGGATTGAATTTTGTTTAGAGCATGATTTCTGTTGTAGTCTTTACCGATTCCCTTTTTGCGGTTCATGTTTTGAGTGAGAAGACGAAGTGGATGGACTCATTATGCGATGATCTAATTATGATGCTTTCGTCCATGCGAAGGAGAATATTGTTCTTGATTTTAAACATGCTCGTCGGGAAGTTAATAGAGCGGCCCATTTTCTGGCAAATGTTGTTATTTCTGTTGTTGATGTAATGATCTGGAGATCCGGCTTTCCTCCGGGACTCGCAGATATTGTTCATCGTGATTTAAATTAATCTAAGCTTCCTTTTTTCCTCAAAATTAAAAAATATACTATATTTATTAATAATATTTTTATATTTAATGAATATATAATTTAATTTTCAAATTTTGTGTTTTGATTAAACAAATACGAACACAACAGTGGCCACATATAGTGAAGTCAAGAACTCAAATTTGCTTTCCTGTAATGTAATGAGAAAAAGCAGAGTATCTATATATATGTAATTCATAACTCCAAAATCCGTATAGCCGACCAACTCACTGTGTAACATTCTCTTTTCACCATCCGAATTCGAGCAACAACAATTAATTCCGAATTCAACCGTTGCTTGTTTGATTGCTAGAATTCGGAAAATAAAAGAAAATGGTCCCTTTTGTTTTTTTCTTTTCTTGTTTCTCCTGAAAATTGAAATCTTCGCCATCAATTTCATATATACGAGCTGAAAGCTGGCTGCTTTTCACTGGGTGATGAATTTCGCGACTATTTCTTTAATTTCTAGATTTGTTTGTTGCTGCACCAACCCGGAGTTGAGAAGTCAAGCTCATTCCCACCAAACGCCGTTGACGTATTTCAACGACCATGATCTTTTCTCTCCTCCAAATTCTCGCAAGTAGGATTGTTTCCTCACGAGCTAATTAATGGAGTCCGCCGCCTCGCGCCCTGCTGTGGTAATCGACAATGGCACTGGGTAAGTTGATGGATTTCAGTTGCTCCTTTCTTTCCCCTTCTTGAAATTGCAGTGAATCTGTTTGATGAAATGCGTCAATGAGTCCAATTGTGTTGACTTGCGTTTTTGATCTGGTTTTTGCTAAAAGATTGAGTCTTTTCTCACTCGCCTCTGCTGGGTTTTGATCGCCTGCAGGTATACTAAAATGGGATTTGCCGGAAATGTGGAGCCGTGCTTCATAGTTCCGACTGTTGTTGCGTTAAACAACTCGTTCTTGAACCAGCCGCGGCCGAGTTCTAGCAAGAGCAACAATTGGCTGGGGCAGCACAATGCAGGGGTGATGGCGGATCTCGATTTCTATATAGGAGAAGAGGCGTTGTCTAGATCTAAATCTAGCACCACTTACAATTTGAGCTATCCCATTAAGCAAGGGAAGGTGGATAATTGGGATTCAATGGAGAGGTTCTGGCAGCACTGTATATTTAACTATCTACGGTGCGATCCAGAGGATCACTACTTCTGCTTGACGGAGAGCGCCTTGACTGCACCGGAGAGTCGGGAGTACACCGGAGAGATCATGTTCGAGACATTTAATGTTCCGGGCCTCTATATCGCCGTGCAGCCTGTGCTTGCTTTGGCTGCTGGATACACTACATCCAAGGTTGGTGCTGAGTCTTGGAATGTGAATGCTTTTGTTTCTTCCTTGAAATTTAGGGATTGATTGTGTTGAAATTATGAGTAACTTGTTAAGATTGAGTGAGATTTGGGATTATATGACTTTTAGTGAAGTTTTTGTGTGATGTGTGAGATGAAGTAATCAATAGTTGAGTTAATCTCTAGATGCATATATTAACTTCGCACAATATGAATCATTGATTCGGTGACATTTTTGAGCTGAGGATAGTTCTAATAAGAGGGGAGATGATTGCCAAAGAGTAATATGTAGTCATCAATTTGGGAAGTTCGGCATTCTTCTTTTTTCCTTTTCAGATTGATTCCATATATTTAACCCACTTTTTATGTTTTCTTGAGATTGAATATTTAGTCATGACTAATGCCATTCCGACTGTCCGCAACGAGCCATGTGGGGCAATAGGATGAACATTATACCACAAAATCGAGTAGTTGTTTGAGATTTCTTGTTTTTCTTATTCTTCAATACTTTCCTTAGTGTGAGATGACAGGAGTTGTAGTGGACGTGGGAGATGGGGCTACTCATGTTGTGCCTGTTGCAGATGGTTATGTTATTGGGAGCAGCATTAAGTCCATTCCAATTTCAGGGAAAGACGTAACTCGTTTCATCCAGCAGCTCATGAGAGTATGAAATTCTACAGTACTTTGTATTTACAGTTGGTCTATTTTGAAGTGTGTCAATTTCGATTGTACATGATTGAAGAGGGTTCGTAGAATATGACGAGAAGTATATGGTTTAGTTTGTTAAAAATCAAATAATATTTGTTTTTCCTGTCGTTCTTGTAAGATGATGTTTGTTGCAGTATTCTTAATTAAATTTCCTCGTTTGTTCTGTTCAGGAAAGGGGGGAGCATGTTCCACCCGAGGACTCCTTTGACGTAGCCCGGAGAGTGAAGGAAATGTATTGCTACACTTGTTCGGACATTGTCAAGGTATAGCCTAAAGAATCCTGAGTTCATAACTAAGGATCTGTTCCATCTCAACATCTCGAAAAGCTCAAGAAAGTAGATATAGTAAATGTTTTTACTAGTATGTGTTCTTTGACAAGTCAGGAGTTCAATAAGCATGACAAAGAGCCTGCAAAATACATCAAGCAGTGGCGAGGTACCAAGCCAAAGACGGGGGCTCCGTATTCTTGTGATATAGGCTACGAAAGGTTCCTCGGACCTGAGGTTTGCTTCATTTACTCCGTTTATGTGTGTGTTTTACCCGAGCAACACTCTTCGTACTATTCTTTTCGGTGTTCCTGTAAAGGGCTGCCTTATCTGTCGTATCACGTGATCCCAAAATTCTATAATAAGCATTGTTTGATCTCTTTGCATCAGTGTTTTTAAAATTCTGTCAAAATATAATTTTTTTTCCATGTTTGTTTTTACTACTCCTTTGTAATCTGAAAATCATACGAATATATCCGATGGTAATAACGCAGATACTCTTGATGTTCTGTGCTTTGTTGTTCAGGTCTTCTTCAACCCGGAAATCTACTCGAGTGATTTTACCACCCCTCTGCCTGATGTCATCGATAAATGTATTCAGTCCGCACCAATAGATACAAGAAGATCATTGTATAAGGTGCAAAAATTAGTTAAATAGCTATAAACCACTTTTCACTTTAGATTGCCTTTTTTGGGGGTGACTAGAGCTCGTCTGCAATATTGTAGAACGTTGTATTATCGGGAGGATCAACCATGTTCAAGGACTTCAACCGGAGGCTACAAAGAGATATAAAGAAGATTGTTGATGCCCGAGGTATTGCATCTGATGCGAGGCTAGTGGGAGAAATGAAGGTAACTTTTTCTGTTCTTTTCATCACTTGATTGTTGATGGAGCTTTGTGATTCGCCACTTATGGAAGTTGGATGCTACAAATGTTTCTCCACAGTCGCAGCCCGTGGAAGTAAATGTCGTTAGCCACCCAATCCAGAGATACGCGGTTTGGTTTGGAGGCTCGGTGCTTGCATCCACTCCTGAGTTTTTCACAGTAAGTTTTATTTCCTCCGTGTCCTCTCGAAGCTTAATATCACTATACCTAGCATATGTGGCATCAACATTAGTATCTCGACAAAGGCTTCAACTTATTGCAACGAAACTGTTCTCGTGAGAGGACAGATGAGAAAAACTAGAAGACTTCATATCCCATTCTGCTTGAACTACTCTTACCTCATCATTTATTTCCCTATTGATGACTTTCATCTCTTTAAACGCAACCTACGACGTTAATTGATCTCTTCCCCCTCACACAGGCTTGCCACACGAAGGCAGAGTACGAGGAATGTGGAGCGAGCATATGCCGGACAAACCCAGTTTTCAAGGGAATGTATTGATTCATATACATGAAGATCATTCAAACTAGCAGATTATTCTTGTAGTTGTGAAGACAATCATTTTCCAGGTCAAATTCGAAAATATATCATAAAGCCGCCATCATCAGCAGCATTTCATGTGATTGCAGCAGTCCAAATGCAGATTCTTGTATAATTTAAAGAGGAAAATCTCGTTGGAGACGATGTCTTTCGTCTCCCACAAGCTTTCACCTCAGCATCATGCTGGCAAGAGAGATGGATACCGTAGATATATATCCTTGTATATCTCATAAAACCTTTGTATTCTTTTTTGTATTTTTTATTTTTGTATTTTTCCTGTGTTTTTGTTGTAATATTCCTACAGAAGCAACAAATGGTACTGACAATTTTTGTAGTTTCCGATTTGTTGTTTGTATCATAGTAAAGGTCCAAGGGATTAATTATCTAAGGTGTGGACACTCCAATATATATTATTGTTGTATTTTTGGTCCGTATTTGATAAAATGAAGTATGATATTATATTATTGTTGTATTTTTGGTCCATCTTGATAAAATGAGATGGGCATTATACTATGTGCATGTCCAAGAATGGTAGCGTTGATGCCATGAATCCATGGTTATGAGTTCGAATCACGTAGGAGAAAAATTAAAATCGAATAAAAAATTAATGTTAAAGTGATTAGATGGAGAAAATTCAGAAAAATAAAAAATAAAATCTTACAAAATTTATTTAGGTGGGAGAATGGAATGAGATTCAGTGTACCACACTTTATGTCTCACTTTATGTCCCATTTTCAATTTTGTTTAATTTCTTATGTATATTTTCTTCAATTTCAACTTTATATGCTTTAGTTTAATTTTGTGATTATTAACTAGGGTTTATTCCATCAATCTAGGGTATATAATTATTTTTTATCATTTAATTTCACGTTTATTAGCTAATAATAGGTTGATAAATTCAAATTCATGGTATATACGTTTTAAAAAATTTATTTTTTTG
This sequence comes from Salvia miltiorrhiza, assembly GCF_028751815.1. Classification (NCBI taxonomy): domain Eukaryota; kingdom Viridiplantae; phylum Streptophyta; class Magnoliopsida; order Lamiales; family Lamiaceae; genus Salvia; species Salvia miltiorrhiza. The sequence goes on along the minus strand of NC_080391.1, from coordinate 56,815,355 downwards.
AAATAAAACTTCAATATAATTCATAGTAATATAATAAATTTTATTTTTATAAAAAATATTTTTAAAATAATATATATAAGCATGGGACACAGTGGCACACATAAGATTGTGGGACACTGGATCTCATCTCGTGGGAGAATAGCTTTGGTGATTAGAATGACTAATGTAACGATGATGATTGAAACTTGTATCTAAATGTTTATTATAATTTTAATTTTATATTAAATTAGTGTAACACATAATTTTATTTTAGCCCTTCCCTATATATATCTATATAGGGAAGGGCTAAAATAAGAGCATTTCTTAAGATATAAAATAAGAATTATTTCAGCCTTTAGATCATCAAGATCTACGGTTGATTCGTAATCCTGTTGGATGGATTTATGGTCATGAGTTCGAATTCCAAAGGTAGCAAAAAATTATTTTTCACAATACATACCTTTATACATGGAATTCATATGTGTTCTACCTAAAATTCATACATTAAAAATTGTTCTTACTTCTTATTTTAAGACGTGCTCTCACAGTAGCCCATGTCTATATATATATATCCAAAAGCAAAGACGTGATCATATAAAATAAGACTCCTAATCACCGCGGTAACTCTCCCTTTATAAACACACACAAACTCAAACACAAACACAAATACAAGAAATAAAGTGTCTTAATTAATGGCTGCTGCTAGCATCGATGTGGTGTCCGAAATACTGCTGCATCTTCCCGTGCAATCCCTCTTGAGATGCAGAGCTGTCTGCAAACTATGGCGCGACGTCATCGACTCTCCATCTTTCCGACAACTGCACACCACTACTCGCGACAACGGCAACGAAAACGACACCGTATATCTAGTACTCGAGTTTCACGGCGACGACGATGATCTGAAACTGTCAATGGATGTGATAGACATGAAGAGGCGCAGGTTAAGCCACGACTTCAACGACGCCATGCCTAACTCGAGATCGAAGCACGTCAGCAATCCAATATGGGAGCTCGAATACGACGTCGCATGGTTCGGTACGGCGGTTAAGGGTTTACTCTGCTTCAACTTCACGAAATATGAGCAGCAGCCCATATCCATATGCAACCCTTTTCTAGGTCAAATAAGGACTCTACCAATCCCCCACAACCCATGCCTTTCATTCACCTATCCCAACACCATAGCTGCGATTGGTTTCGACGACGACGATTCTGGTTATTACAAAGTGCTGCAGATGTCGTATTGCCGTAAGCACCGCGGCCTCCACGCCCGGCTCTATTCGACGAGGACGGATTCTTGGAGGGACTTGGACGGCAACAACGTTGTTCTCGATCGAGACGTTAGAATCGACAAGTCCATCACAAGCTTGCCCTGCAACAATGGCTACTTTGCGCACTGGAAAGCAGCATCTTGCGAAGCAGGAGGAGATTGGGAGCCTATGATTCTGACCTTCGACATGAAGAAGGAAGTGTTTCGGAGCATCGCGCTTCCGGATTTGTTTTGTATTCGCGAAGAGTTTGCTTGGTTTTGCAGTCGTGCAGAGTTTGCTGCTACGATTATTGCAAGGGATGAATACTCGTTTGATCTCGTTGTTACGCCTCGTGCTGATAAAGGAGGTGTTGTGAGAATTTTTGAGTCGTCGATGTGCGAAGGGAATGAGAGATTGAGGTGGAGTTATGTGGTGGATGTGAGAGAAGGCGTTGGTAGAGGAATAGGAGCAGCTAGGTTGATGAGTGATTATGTGGTGTTGAAGATTCCTAGTTGGGGAGGGGAACTGCGTCGCCACTTTTATGATTATCGTGCGAGGAGATTCATTCGGTGTCACAAGATTCCAAAGATTCCCTCTAACTCTGAGATCCTTGCATATCGTGGAACCTTCATTTCACCTTAAATTAGAAGACAAGGCAATGTATGCAAGAGATGCTTTGTTTTTGTTTTGTTTGTTTTTTTCTTACTCATTTATTTGCAGTTTAGTTGCATTTGTTCATGTTAAGGATTTTGCTGTCTTTTTCTTGTTTGCTTATTTTAATTAGTCTCATATTTTTGAAAAGCCGAAAGTTTAGTTTTCTTTTCTTGTTTGCTTATTTTAATTAGTCTCGTATTTTTGTCCCCAATTGGACACCAAACGGTGCGACCTCCTGTGTGTGAACAGTGAGGTCCCGGGTTTAAACCCCACTGCTTCCCCTCCCCAACTCCCCCAAGTCAAAAAAAAAAAAAAATTAGTCTCGTATTTTTGAAAAGCCGAAAGTTTAGTTTTCGATCCATTTTAATTTGAAGTCAGAAACTCTTAAAATGAGTCAAGAATGGATGCATTATTTATTCGACGTTTTGTTTTGATATATATTCTAAAATGTATAAGCACAAAAAAATAGCAAATCAAAAAAATTTAAGTATAAAATTAAGCATGCATTGCATGCAACCCAAATCAAATTAATGTTTGGACGTGTTGGCCAAGCGGTAAGGGGTTAATATCTAAGGCCAAAGGCCTTGAGTTCGAGTCCGCCTTTTAATTTATTTATTTAATATTGTAAATATATATATATATATATATATATATATATATATATATATAGGGAGAGGTTCAAGAAAGAACCATAAATAAAAAAAGAACGGAGAACCATTTTCAGCCATTCGATCATCAAGATCTACGGTGGATGCATCATCTTGTTGGATGCATATAGAACCTAGGTTCGAATCCTGAAGGGAGCATTTTTTTAAATTTTTTTAGTGCACTAATTTTAACAGCGAATGCATTAATTTTTACAGTGAATGCATTAGATTTGATGGTTCTCTCATTCTCACAAATAATGTAGTTCTCTCTAGAAGCACACCCTATATATATATATATATATATATATATATATATATATATATATATATATATATATGAGGAAGTAATTAATTGGGTTGTGTGGTAGAGTGGTTAATGCTTAAGTCCAAATTGTCTTGGGATTGAGTCTATCGTGACACGGCTGGTCTTTAATTTTTTTATTTTATTTAATACTGTTAATCTATCAAAAAAAAGTAGTAATTAATTGGAGGTTTCTTTTATTTAATATTGTTAATCTATAAAAAATGTAATTAATTGGATTTGATTCCACAATCACGATCTTTAATTTTTTTATTTAATTATTAATTTATTAGCTCCGAATTACAAAGGGCTTGACGTGTGATTGAGATTTTCATTGTCATAGCATATGAAATAACGAGGAAATTATATCTTCATTGAAACTTTTTGAATGGGAAGTACAAATATATATAATGGAATTACTTCTCCTTGAAATCTTTCATTTCATCTAAATTTGTCATCTAATAAGTTTCTGTGGCATGATATATAAGCGTAATAAGTTTCAGTTCCCACAAAAAATGTTCTAACTTCCAATCTTGGTGAAAATTAGAGCACCCGCAACGCGGGTACTCGAGTGGGTACTCGAGGAGAGGGAGCCGGTCGAGGAGCGCGATGCGGGGGGGAGCTCCTCGAGGAGTTCTCGAGTTATCGGGTATGCTCGAAGGGGGGAATGGATGGCGCGTACAATGCACGCGCCCAATTAAAAAAAAAAGGAAAAATTGGAAAATTCGAATTTTATTCGAATTTTGACTGCACCTCCTCGATTTGCGCACCTTTGACTGACCGTTTTCAATTTTTTTTTTCCTTCTTCTCCTCTTTAAAAAACCCCACCTTCTCCCCACCATCTTCACACCTCTTCTTCTCCAATTTTCTTCTCATCCATTTATCAACAATACACTTTTCTCCGTCATGGATCCACGCAACCCTTTCTACGATCCAAATTGGTGCCCCGATCTCTCCTCCGATTATCATCCCGATATAGGAGGAATCAACTTGGAGGAGAGCCCGCCCGAGGAGGAACCGGTCAGTGCACAACAGAGTGTCTCCCCACCAAAGAAAGGCGGCTGGAGGAAGGAAATGGCCACCAAAATCAAGCACGACAAGGTCACTAGGTACCGTCATACGTATGCTCCCGAGCATACGGATCTCATCGTCCAAATTTGGGCGGAGGAGACCAACGACTCGATCCGTGGGACGGATCAGAAGGGAGAGGCATATTGGAGCCGGATCCGCGAACGTGTGAACCCCATCCTCGGCGTCGACCTTAAGATCAAGCAACTTCAAGGCCACTGGTCCCGGGTGAGCGCGGATGTGTGTCTCTGGGAAGCTGTTTGGGTGGAGACGCGCAACAATTGGCCGTCCGGTCATTCGGATGATATGATTCGTGAAAAGTCTCAAACCCTCTTCAAGGCTCGAAGCCCACGCAGGGCCTCCTTCAATTTCTGGAACGCGTGGAGAGTTCTCCGGAACAATCCCAAGTTCAAGTCGATGTACCTCCTTGGAGACGTGCATGCCTCCAAGAGGACAAAGACTACAGAAGAGGGCGGCTTCAGCACCTCGGCGTCGGGCGAGGTATCTCTTCTGCCCGGCCCATTGGCAACAAGGCGGCGAAGGCGGCGGCGAAAGGGAAAGGGAAGGCAGCAACGTCGCATACGAGCTCGGATCCTCCACCAGAAATAGTGGAGAGGTTGGAGAGGACCGACGAGCAGATGAGGGCATTCACTGCCCAGTACCAGCGGATGAACGATATCCGGGAGAGGGAGCTCGATATGCAGCTCCTGAACACGGATACGACGCACATGACGGACGCACAACGTGCATTGCACGCGTCCATGGTCGCCGACGTGCTCAGGCGTCGTGGTATATCCTAGGCTTTTAATTATGTGATTTTAATGATGTTTTAGGTTTTTTAAATTTTTATATATTTTTTTTATAGGTGTTTTTAAATTTTTATGTTTTAAGTAATTTTAAATTTTATGTTTAATCCAATATTTAACTATTACAAAAATATGCTATTTAAATTATGCAATAAAATTTAAATGAAAAACATAAAATCAAAACTAATATTATCAAGTAGGCTATCAAGGAACCCCAATGCAGCACTACCTACTCAATAACACAAACACTATCAAGTAGACTATCAAGTAGGCTATCAAGGAACCCCCATTGCGGATGCTCTTAACTACTCCTACCTATTTCAATATTGATAAGAAAAGAAGAAGACAATTATATTGTTGTGTATATATTATGATGACATGATCTAATATAACGTGCATCATGACATCTTATACTACAAAACAGTTAATAAAAATTAATCCTTACATGGACATATTATTCCTCAAACTAAGAAACAAAGATACAACATATAACACGCATTCAAACTACACTCTATGCATCCATGTAACTTGCCCTAAACATCTTCCTCGATCGACTCAGAGCTCATCCTTAGCTGTTGGTGGTGGTGGTTGCGGATTATCCGACGATAACTTGATAGGATACGAGGCATCCATCGCGATACCACACAATCCTTCTCGTGCATCGACACCACGTTGCATCCTAATATAGCCTTGCTCGCCCCACTCGGGCCCCCACGAGTTCTTCACGATCCAATATTTGGTCCCGTCGAGTGTGGACCCGTAACCCACAACCGCTACCCCGTGGTCTAGCTCCGTGCCACATTCGCCCGTGAATACTCCCTATAATACAGAAAAACACGCTTTTATAAATCTTAAAATGCGACTTTATAAATATCTTCAAGAAAATTTTCAACTATTAAGTACACGCACCTCGGAGTAAAATTGCAAATTAGAACCGCCGGCATCCATAGCGACGGATACAGGTTGATTTGCGACGGCTTTCATCAACGCATCCTCGTCATTTGCAGGCACGTTTTCATAGCCGTCGATCGTAACCGCCGGTACATTCATCTGCAACACAATATAGAGTAGGGTTAAATTACAAATCATTTTAAAATATAAACTATGATAAATTAATAAAAAAAATGAAAATTTTAACTAGTAATAAAAATACAATCATCACCAATAGTATCATATACAAACAATAACATGAAAAATAAAGAAAACAAAATATGTATATGGAGTTTCGGTCGGTCTGGTAAAAAACCTAACTGCCCGAAACTAGTTTAGGTTCGGATTTACCAATCTAACCGACCCAAACCTATCGGTTTGGTACGATGTTTCGAATCCGAATCGATTATGCTCACCTTGGTTGCATCACATATACCATCGGTGGCTCGATAGGGATAGAAGGTCTCGGTTGCTAGGCCACCCTGTTTCTTGATGAACTCAAATGCATGTTGCATCAATCCCCCATCGCACCCTTTATTATCTTGCTCACAATCAACCAATTCTTGCTCAGACAAAGACACCAATTGCCCAGTTCTGATCTTGTTGATGCCCTCAACTCCCACCACAGTTGAGAAAGCCCAACAACTACCTACAAAAACAAGATTATTCAAATTTCAAACAACCACAACAAAAACATATACTTCCTCTGTCCTATTTATGTCTGAAATCTTTCGGTACGCGTTTTAATAGAAAAAAAGTTGAAAAGTTTTTGAATGTATTGATAATGAATAAAAGTTATTGATAGTGAAAAAATGGTCATTACGTTGAGAGTATTGATATTGGAAAAAGGGTTCCCACATTAAGGGACAAAATATTAAATTATATATGTGCGGGTAGTTTTTAAAAATAGAAAGGGCATATATTTCGGGACGTACCTAAAAGGAAATAAGGTATAATTTTAAGTGTTAATAGGGAAAAATGCCCCCTTCTTATAAAAACTTGTAAAATTGCCCACTTTTGTTTATGAAAGTGGGCAATTTTACAAGTTTTTATAAGGATGTGGGCATTTTTGCAAATGTCCCTAATTTTAATGGACAAATGGAGTATAAGGGTTATTTGAATCTAAATACACGAACTTAGTGTGCTAGTTTTATTTTTCCCACAACGAGCACTTCCAAAGAAATTGAAACGGACCTAGCTTCTATGTGGCATATTATTGAAATAACTGCACTTACAATTTTCATTTAAAACGATGACGTTTAGAAGAAGTAAGAGTCATGTCGTTTAGACCATCCACGTAAATTTGGGGAAATGAATTTTGTGGGAGAAATTAGGCGAGCACTAGGTTCGTGTAAATGAATTTAAAATAAAAAAAAAAATCACTAGAAAAATCAGAATACGTTGAAAGTTAATTTATGTATTTGCACGCAAATAACCCAAAGCATAAACAAAAAAAAAGGGGCTCCTACCACAGTCCCCTTGATTCTTGACTCCAGTGACTGCACCTCGAGCCCTCCAATCAACCGACGCCGGCAAATCCCCGGCCGCCTCGTGCATGAACCCTGTGCTCGCCCGGCTGCCACGCAGCATCCGGTGGTGCTTGATCTTCGAGGCGTACGAGGCTCTGAACTCGTGGTTGGTCATGTCAGCATACCTGTTGAGCCTCAGCTTGTAAGGCTTGCCCATCTCGTTCACGGCGTGGATGTGTTGCGCGTTGGCCTTGAACACGTTGAAACGCCTCCGTGTCTCCTCCAGATTGCGGGGGGAGACGGCGTGGTGGCTCCGCCACCTTTGGTACAAGTCCCACAAGCTCTCATCGGAGCTTAGGTCTTTTTCAGTGAAGTCTATGCAGTTTGCAAAGGTGGAAACAGAGGCAATAATGAGAATTGAGAGCAAGAGAAACCTTGGTATCACCATGATATTTTTTTTTCTTTTTTTTGAAATCAAGAAATGGAGTTTGAGAATTTGTTGATGGGAAATGGCATGTATATATGGAGCTAGGATTTGATTTCATACCTGCATGCCTTTTTTTTTTTTTGTGGATAAAGTTAAGGGGAAAAGGTGGCTATTTTTGGAGGGGAGTTAGCTTTGATGAGATGATATGGCTGCTTAACATGATAATCATGATGTGTTTGTTTAGTTTGTTCTGCAAAAAGGTGATGAAACTGCTTGAGATCTCATCATTTTTCTATTTTGTGCAAAAATCCATATTTTTCAAGAAACAGAAAAGGAGGAAAGTAGGCTATTTTGATTTGTAACTGCAGTTCCATTCTTGTTTTGTTGGCATCTCTCTCTCTCTCTTAGATAATTAATGTAGCCAGAAATTGTGTAATTAATAGAACCATTTTTTTGGCCGTCAAAACTTTCTTTATTAAAGTGCAGTAATATTTATTTATCAAAAGTTATGTTGATAAATTAATAGATGAAACGTTTACGGTAAATAATTTACAAGACATAAAGCGAGGAGAAGAAGTTAATTACAAGATATTATATGTATGTATATTACTTCTAATTGCATTTATTTCTCCATATTTTTTCGCTTTTTCCTCTTATTTCATCATTCTTTTTCGTGCGAATATGTTCATGAAAAATAGTATATGTAACATGCAATTTGAATTAAAGAACACATCGAGAGTTTAATTTGATATATAAACATAAAATATGGATTTCAAATGAACAAATTATAATTATATATTCAAAACTTTGAAAAAACTTAGTATATCATTATCCATTGCGTCTCTTGATGTCTACCATATCCATTGTTTCAAGGAGAAGTAATTCCATTATATTTGCACTTCCCATTCAAGTTTCAAGATATAATTTCCTGGTTATTTCATGTGCTATGACAATGAAAATCTCAAGCCTTTTTTTATTCGGAGCTAATAAAATTATTAGTATTTTTTTATAAATTAATAGTTAAATAAAAAAATTAAAGACCGTGTCACGATAGAATGAAATCCAATTAATTACTTTTTTTTATAGATTAACAGAGTATTAAATAAAAGAAAATTTTAAGGTGGAATCAAATCAAATTAATTACCTTTTTTGATAGATATTAAATAAAAAAAAATTAAAGGTCGCGCCGCGATCGATGGATTCTCAAACCCAAGACATTTAGACTTAGGCATTAACCACTTTACGACACAACCCATTTAATTACTTTGTTTCTTACTTTATAGCAGTCCTTATAATTTGGGTTGCATGCTTGCTTTTATACTTTAACTAGCAGAAATAACGTACGTTGTACGTGTAATTAATGTTATTTTATTTGATAATCTATTATTTTAGAAAATCTATGCAATGAAGATTTGAGAAAATCTATTAATTCATTACTTTTATTAGATTATTTATTGAATGAATATATTTATCTATAAGCCTTATTAAATATAAGCCTTATCAATAGCTATATATATATATATATATATATATATATATATATATATATATATATATATATAGGAATGGGATCATATAGATCTCAATGCTTATAATAGATCCCTAGATCCAAATCTTGACCACACATTTATGACATGTGGCGCATCAAGATGATGACACGTGGCAAGGATTCCAAGGCAAAATCTGGAGGGGTAAAATTGGAATGTAATTTTCGAATTTAATAATTAAAAAAATATATATTTTTTTTAGATTTTCTCAAAATAGATATATTTTAGATGCATATAGTTTCACACAAAGATGCATAAAGTTTTCACATGAAATGCATAACTTTGAACAGAAAAATGCATTTAATTTTTCCAATTTTGGTATTTTCACCACCCCACCCCATACCACCCCCCAATCCAGCCCACACCACCCCCAACCCTCCCCATTACCACCCCCCAAAAATAGGCATGTTTCACATGCATATAAAATCAAACAAAAATGCATAAAGTTTTCACATAAAAATGCATTAAATTATACAAAAAATGCATTTCATTTTAATAAATCTGGTAGTTTCGCCACCCCACCCCTGCCCCTGCCCCCCCACCCCCACCCACCCCCCACCCCCACCCCCACCCCCCAATTTTTTTTTCTTTCAAAAACTGATTTTCTGATTGCTGGCCCACCCCCACCCCCACCCACCCACCTACCCCCCACCCCCACCCCCCAAATTTTTTTTTATTTTTTTATTTTTTTCAAAACTGATTTTCAAAAAAAAAAAAAATTTTTTGGGGGGTGGGGTGGGGAGGTGGGGGGTCAGTGGTCAGAAAATCAGTTTTTGAGAGAAAAAAAATATATTTGTGGGGGGGTGGGTGGGTGGGTGGGGGTAGGGGTGGGTCAGTGGTCAGAAAATCAGTTTTTAAAAAAATAAAAAAAATAAATTTTTTTTGGGAGGGGTGGGGGGTGGGGGGGTAGGGGGTGGGTGGGGTGGGGTTCTGGGGTGGGGTGGGGTTCAGGGGTGTGGGGGGTGGGGTTGGGGTGGGGTGAAATCTTATGCATTTTTATATGAAACTTTATACATTTTTATATGAAAGTTCATGCATTCTCGTATGAAACTTTATGCATCTAAAATATACCTATTTTGAGAAAATCTATTTTTTTTTTTTTTCGAAAATTACATTCCAATTTTACCCCTCTCCAGATTTTGCCTTGAAATGCCTTGCCACGTGTCACCATCTTGATGCGCCACATGTCATAAATGTGTGGTCTAGATTTGGATCTACGGATCTATTATAAGCATAGGAATCCACCGGAACCCAACCCTATATATATATATATATATATATATATATATATATATATATATATATATATATAGGAAGAGGTTCTAATAAAAACCTCTGTTAAAATGAGAACTAGGAACCTAATCTTGACCTTTTAAATATTAGATCTAATGGTTAGGATTTAGTCAACAAAAGAAACTGTGCATCTATTATATTTTACTGTGCAATTAAAAAATATGCAATTTATGCAATTGAAACCAACAATGCAAAATACTCAAGCAAATCGAAATTGTGCATCTATGCAATTGAAACTGTGCATCTATGCAATCGAAATTGTGCATCTGTAGTTTAATCTCAGCCCTTTATTTAATTTAAATCAATGGTTTTAAATTGGTTCCTAGTTTTCATCTTAAGAGGGGTTTTTATATTAACCCTACCCTATATATATATATATATATATCACATAGATTAAGTGTAATATCTAATGAATTAATATATTATTATAAATATATAATATATAAAATAATCTTAAAATAAAATATGTAAGGCAATCCGCAAGTTGTGCTTTAGGCTCTTCAGTATAGATTTTTTTTATTTACTATGTTTTTGTGCTTATACCTCGATTTACACGTTTTAGATTATCAAAACGAAACGTAAATATGTAATTAATAAATAAATAATACACGTGAAAACGAAATTTTCAGGTTTGCAAAAATACGACACTAATTAAAAAAGGCCTTGCACAAATGCAACTAAACTTGACAACAAAATCCTTAACATGAACGAATGCAACTAAACTGCAAACAAGAAAAAGACAGCAAAATCCATAATATGAAGAAATGCAACTAAACTGCAAACAAGAGAGGAAAGAAAAAACATCTAATTAAGGTGAAATGAAGGTTCTATTATATGCAAGGATCTCAGTGTTAGAGGGGATCTTGAGACACCTAATGAATTCCCTTGCACGATAATCATAAAAGTAGAGATGCGATTCCCTTCCCAAACTAGGAATCTTCAACACAACATAATCACTCTTCCACCTATCAGGTAGCATAGGAGGTATCACTTCCCTATGCTGCACCACACAATCCCACGTAAACGTCCCACGCTGCACCACATAATTCCACCTCAATTTCCCATTCCCTTCGCACATCGACGACTCATAAATCTCCACAACACCACTAGCCTTAGCATCGCGAGGTGTGGCAATGAGATCAAACGAGTATTCCTCCTTCGCAACAATCGTGGTATCAAACTGTTGAAGACGAGGGGAATTCGTAGAAAACTCATTCGGAAGCGCGATGCTCCGAAACACTTCCTTCCTCATGTCGAAGGTTAGAATCATAGGCTCCCAATCTCCTCCTGCTTCGCAAGATGCTGCTTTCCAGTGCGCAGAGTAGCCATTGTTGCGGGGCAAGCTTGTGATGGGCTTGTCGATTCTAACGTCTCGATCGAGAACAACGTTGTTGCCGTCCAAGTCCCTCCAAGAATCCGTCCTCGTCGAATAGATGTAGGGAAATGAGAGAGATAATATTTTGGAGAAAGCGATGATTGTATTATTTTTGGAGTGAGTTACATGGACTTGCAACTAGACTCTTATTTATACTAGTACGCTAGGTATACGAAGCATCTAAGAGTAAATGAAAACTCATAAATACATTCAATACTAGGTACACTACTACAAAAATGCACATACATAACGCTTCATACATAACGGTTTTTTTTAAAAACCGTTATGTATGAGCGCATTTTTTGAAAAGATAACGGTTTTGACAAAAAACCGTTATCTATGTACTGTTGTCCATGGAAATAGATAACGGTTTAAGTTAATCCGTTATGTTTATGTGTTATCTATTAGTTTCATACATAACGGTACTACAAAACCGTTAAGCCGACCGTTATCTATGAGCATTTTTTTTATTTTAAAATTTAACTTAATCTAATTCCCCCAAGCCACCAAACACTAACACCTCTCTCTCCCGCTCAGCTTCCCGAATCCTCACCTTCTTCCAGTCCGCCGCGCCCCCCCGGTCTGCCGCGCCTCCGTCCAGCCCCCTCAGTTCGCCGCGCCCATGGTCTGCTTCCGTCTGCCCGGATCGGTGTCTAATTACTCACCCAACCAAACCCCCTCTTATTTGTACGCAAACTCCCTCTCTCTCTGCGTTATTGCTTTCTCTCGCTCCATGTCGTCTCTCTCCCTCTTTCGTCCGGCGACGTCGCCGGTTCTCGCCGCCTCTGGCGTGACGAGGCCGGCGCCTCTTCTTATTCCTTCTCCTCTCCTTTCATTTTCTTCCTTATTTCTTCCCCAAAATAAAATCCCCAATTTCTAGGGTTTTCAGCCTCCCTCTCCTCTCTGAATTTCGCCCCTCCGGCGAGTCCCGCCACTTTCGCCGCCGTCGCACCGCCGCCCCCTGCCTCAGGTAACACCTTTATTCTCTCTCTCTCTCCCTCTCGATCTCTCTCTCTCTCTCCTGTTCTCGGGTTGTGTGTGTGTGCTGTGTGAGGGTGGCGGCGGCTGAGGGATGGGGAAAATGGGGCGGTGCGGAGGCTTCGATCTAAGTTGTATTTTGTTAAGTTTTTGTGTGAATTGTGGAAACTGAATATTTTACAGATGTTCATTGAAATGCTTGAGATTTCATATGGATGTCTTGACATTCTATTTTTATTGAGTTATCCTTTAAATTTGTGGGTTAGTTTAGATGAGATTCATGTCAAGATTAATGGAAAATTATTCTGATTTTGTTGTGTTATGGTGCTCCTAATTTCTTACATGTAGATTGATTGGCTCTCTGTTATAATTCCATCTTTTCCTTTATGAAATTGAAAATTTATGATTGGATTGGATTGGTGATGAGGTCTAGGAGGTTTAATCTGGTTGATTCTTTTTATTGGCTACTGGTGTTAGATTTTAGAAGTTTTGATTATCTCTTGTGCTGATCACTCCAATTAATCTGAGGAGAGCTTATGCTAAAGTAAACTGTAAGCTTACTCACAACCAAAATACAAATCTAGAGACAATTTGAACCTACCAGAATTCAATTATCAGATACTGGATACTGCACTTGGTGCTTTTATTTGATAACTTCTTTTTATTTATGGCAAACCATTCAAAGACTCGAAGACAGCAAGGTGATGAAAAACTGGCTTCTGCATCCGATTGGAGAATGTAACTTGCAGCTATTTGCTCTTGTTTCATTATGGATATCAAGCAAAGTAGGTATATTATCTATTAGTCTTGATACTATATCCTCTTTCTTGTGTGTTAACTTGATTATTTTCAGATACATGATTCACCTTCTCTGTCTGTTAAAAATTTCAAATCCTTGGGAGACAACTTTATCAAGGAGCAACATTTCACCATGGGGGATATTTTGGAAGCTGTAAGATCATTGTTTCATTAATGCTTATAAGATCCTTCTCCATTTTCTATTAAGCATGATGGCTAACAAGAAATCTGCAGGAGATAGTGCTAATGCAGGTATTGTTTGATGTGCTATTTCTTTCTAATACTATTTGACTTGTTTTTGTTCTCTGGATCACTTTCCTGTTTGGTAAAGTAATCGAGTTTCTTTAAGGTTCTGCAATTTGGGATTGGCATGTCGAAAATTGCTTTTGCTTCAGTTGAAGAGCTTCTTGTTCAATTCAAGTAAGCTTCGTGACCAACAAGGAGTTCTTTCTGCCCCTTCAGTTTGAAACTGCTTTCTAAACTAATGTGTAAATTCTAATTGGGGAATTTTTATTTTTTGGTTAACTTAGGGCAGTTGCCCAAGTTGGGGAGCATGTGAAGTTTGAAGCTTGTATAGATGTTATGGATCTGCTTTATGAAAATGAAGAGTATTGCTGTAGAATACAGAATCACTACCTATGTAGTTATAGAAAGATTTAGGTTGTTAATATCTTTCATATTTCTTTTATTTAAGAAGCTCGGGTTGGCTATGTTTTGCAGGTGAACTCGCTCGTGTTGGTGGAGGGTAATCTTCTTTTCATTTTAACAATATAGATAGAATATTGAGATCTTGAAGATTACTTATGTGTTTTCTGTAAAACCTTTTACCAAAATATTGAATCCAAATCAATGTCTTGCTTTTGAGAAAATCATTCATCATATTTATATATCTATCAAATTTGATTTAGATTCTGCATTCTGTTATATTACTATGCATCAATATTTGATATAACTCACATGTTGTCGGATTTTTTTAATTCTCCAGCTCATTAGTGTAATTGAGTTTATCATCTTGGCGGATCAAGTAGATGGGAGTCGATGAGCTATGAGGACTACTACAAAAGAGAAGGCTGAAGCAGAGAACGTCGTTTCAAATGTCTAGCAAGTTGCGCGCATTTGTAATATTTTTTAATTAATCATATAGCTAACTAGAATATTTGTGTTGTTTTCATTATATTTGGATGATAATGTATGAATATTTCGGATGTTATATAATATATGTTATCGATGGCAATGTCATTTGTTGTTTTAAAATTATTAATTTAATTTTTTAGATAAATAATAGGAAAATAAAAATATATATATTACAGTTATAAAAAGTGTAAAAAACTGTTATAAAAAATGCAAAAAACCGTTATGTATTTCTATCAAAGATAACGGTTAAAACCGTTATAAAAAGTGCAAAAAACTGTTAACTATGATGGAAAATATATATATATATATCTAATACATAACGGTAAAAACAATAATACATAACGGTAAGAACCGTTATGTATCACTTGTAAAGATAACGGATATTAACCGTTATGTATGAGCGCAGATACCGTTATCTATACGACTATACATAACGATTTTTTTACCATTATGTATGACAGTATCATAGATATCACCACTATACTTATCGGTTTTTTGGTCTCATAGATAACGGATTTTATCCGTTATGTATGAGCGTTTTTGTAGTAGTGGTAGATGATTCATATTCACCCATGTAACTTATGACTCTAGAAATTCAATTTATAACTTAGCCAACAATGCCTCCCGTAAATTGAATTTGCTCATGACTCCCAAAGCAGCAGCATTTCTTGCAAAAGATGGTCCTCCAAGTGGTTTAGTGAATATATCTGCAAGTTGCTCTTGACTTGGACAATACATGATGTTGATTTCACCATCATTAACAAGTTCCCTTAAGAAATGAAAACGAAGACGAATGTGCTTCGTTCTTCCATGCAAAACAGGGTCTTTGGACACAGAGATAGCAGAGCTATTATCACAAAAAAGAGTTGTCGGACCAGGCTGCTTGCAATTCAAACTCTCTAGAATACCTCTCATCCATAAAGATTGACAACCAGCTGAAGAAGCTGCGATGTACTCCGCTTCGGTAGTAGAAAGAGCCACAATCGGCTGCTTCTTTGAACTCCAAGAGATAGCTCCACTTCCAAGATTAAAAACATAACCTGAGGTACTTCGAGAATCATCAATGCTTCCACCAAGATCGCTATCAGAATACCCAACAAGTTTGATAGGAACTTGTGATTCATAAAAGATGCCATGATCAGGTGTTCCTTTGACATACCTCAAAATTCTTTTTGCTGCTCCCAATGATTAGAATAAGGCTTCTCCATGAACCTACTAATCAAGCTTACAGCAAAGACAATATGAGGTCTTGTGGCAGTTAAATACATCAAGTTTCCTACCAAGCTTCGAAACATGGTGGTATTCACGAGTTTTCCTTCACCATTTTTGCTGAGCTTTAATCCAGTAATGCAAGGAGTTGATACAGGATTAGAATTCTCCATTTTGAATTTCTTTAAGATCTCAGCTGCATACTTTCCTTGAGAAATGAAAATTCCCGATGTCGATTGCTGGACATTAATCCCAAGAAAATGATGCAACTCTCCCAGATCAGTCATCTCAAATTCTTTCATCATAGAGCTTTTAAAATCTGTCAACATCTCCACATCGTTTCCGGTGAAGATAAAATCATCAACATAAAGACTCACCACCATAAAACCTCCCTTGTCATTTCTTTTGATGTAAAGTGTGTGCTCATGAGGACATCTTTCAAAACCAAATTTAATGAAATATTCATTAATTCGACCATACCATGCGCGAGGAGATTGTCTTAACCCGTATAACGCCTTCTTGAGCTTGCACACTTTATCTTCTTCGCCCTCTTTGACAAAACCTGGAGGCTGCTCAAGATAGATTTCTTCTTGCAGATAACCATTTAAAAAAGCAGATTTTACATCCATTTGGAACAACTTCCAACAATTTTGAGCGGCAAGTGAGATAATCAAACGAATGGTATCGAGTCTAGAAACAGGAGCATATACCTCATTGAAATCTTCACCTTCCTTTTGTTTGTATCCTTTAGCAACCAAACGGGCCTTGTATTTGTTGACTGAACCGTCTGAATTGGTCTTTGTTTTGAACACCCATTTAACACCAATTGGAGATTTATTTGGAGGTAAAACAGTTAGCTCCCACGTACCATTCTTTTCGATTGAATTGATCTCCTCATGCATGGCTTGAATCCATTTTTCTTCTTCCGAAGCTTCTTCATATGAAATTGGATCTTCGCCAGCAAAGAATGCAAAAAATACTTGATTTGTTGCATCCATCTCTTCCGTTTCATCATAGAGATCTCTCAAACTTCTTGTTCTTCTTGCCAAGGGTGATGGTGAATTTTGAGGAGAATCATTTCTGCCACCGTCTCCATTTTGAGGTGATTCATTTGGTTCGTCACCATCTTCTCTCTCTTCGAACTCAAGGATTTGTGAACTTGGTGTTCCTGAAAAATCATAGCAAGAGTTCTCATCAAACCGAACATCTCTACTAATCACAATTTTCTTTGTCGCCGGGTTGTAAAGCTTATAAGCTTTACTTCTTTCGCTGTATCCAACAAAGACACATTTTTCAGATTTATCATCAAGTTTAGTTCTCAAAGGATTTGGAATATGCACATAAGCAAGAGAACCAAATGTCCTCAAGTGACTAACACTCGGCTTCTTACAAAACCATTGCTCGTTTGGAGTTGAACTTTGCAGACTTTTTGTTGGCGATCTATTGATCAAATAGACGGCACATGAGACTGCTTCAACCCAGAATTCAGATGGCATGTTCTTTTTCTTCAGCAAGCACCGAACCATGATAGTCCTATTTTTTCGTTCCGCGACACCATTTTGTTGTGGCGTATACCTGGCTGTCAATTCATGTCTAATACCATGGTCCTTACAAAAATCCTCAAATAAGTTAGACAAATATTCTCCACCACGATCACTTCTCAAATTTTTAATTTGACACCCAGAAAATTTTTCAACTTCTAGTTTGAACTCCTTAAAGTGAGAAAGAGCTTCTGATTTTTCTTTCAAGAGATATACCCAAACTTTTCTTGTATAATCATCAATGAATGACAAGAAATATCGATTACCTCCAAGTGATGGGACTGGAACTGGCCAGCAAATATCAGTGTGGACGAGCTCCAATGGTGAGTTTGTTTTCGAGCATGACTTTGATGGGAATGAGTCTCGATGTTGTTTTTCCAATTGACATTCTTCACAAACCTCACTGATGACGTCCATTTGGGGTAATCCTTGCACAATATTCTTTCTTGACAGCTCCTTCAAACTATAGAAATTAAGATGACCATATCTTTCGTGCCACAATTTGGAAATCTCTTCTTTAGCAGACAAGAAACAAGTAGCATTAAGAACATCAAGTTTGACAGGAAACAAGTTATTCGAAGCCATGTCAATTTTTGCTACGATTCGATATCTCTTTTTCATGATGCAAAGATCATCAGCAAAGTGAATATCAAAACCTTTTTTCATTAAGTGTCCCACACTCAACAAATTACTTTGCAATCCTGGTACATAATATACCTCAGACATCTTCTCGATTTTTCCACATTTGGTTTTGAATGCAATTTCTCCAACACTTTGAATTTTGTAGGATTTTGCATCACCAATTGTAACCTGTCCACCGTTAGTTTCAACAAGAGATGAAAACAAAATCTTGTTGCCAGTCATATGTCGGCTGGCTCCACTATCCAAGTACCAAATATTGCCCAAATTTCTATCAGAAGCAATTAACAAAGTTTCAGAATTTTCTGGTTCATTTTCATGCACCAAACCAGCTTCACGTGGCCTTTTCTCTGGATATTTCTCCCAACAATCATTTATTTTAGGGTTAATAGCCGGAAAATACACGAACTATTTTCAAATTTGTATATTGCACATCACCTTTAAAATTAGCTCCAGAATACATCACCTTTTAATTTTGTTGCAAATTGCACACGCGTTGACCATCACCTTGATCGGTGTTGACGTGGCACCGGAATTTTCAAACGTGGACTCACCGGAATTCAAAACGACGTCGTTTTGAGTGAGTATCAATTAAAAAAAATGAAAAATCGTTTTGAGCCCTAATTCATCTTCTCCCTCACTCCAGCACCTCCTCCCTCACTCCAGCGCCGCCTCCTCGTCGCCGCCTCCCTCACTCCCCGGCGATATGGTTGTGGCATTAGGTCCGGGAAAGTTCTACGGCAGCAGCCTGCCGCGGCCGCGCTTCTACACCGACGTCAAATTCAACGAAGAGAGGGTGGATCCGCCGCCCTCCGTCACGGATCCGCTCATGGCGTGGGCGGAGGAGGCGCACTGGTCCATGGGCGGCCTCAACGTCAAGCGCCACCGCCTCCAGGGCCGCATCGAGGGCAATGTCGAGAGGCTCCGCGTGCAGCGGGAGCAGATCTTCAAGAGATCCCCAATTCCGAATAAATCCGTCAAAAAACCGTCCGCCTCTCGCCGCCAGGAGGACGAGATCGATAAGACTCCCTCCCCGCCGCGCGCTCCGGTGGCGATTAAGCGGGAAATTGGGGGATGATTTTGAGAGGGTGGCCAGGGAAAGCGGGATGGCGAGCAATGCCGGCAGCGAAAGTGGAGGCGCTGCGGCGGCGGCGGCGAGGACGAGGAGTAAGAGCGGTAAGACGAGTTTGAGTAGTGATGAAGTGGAGAGAAAGGGGGAAAAGAAGAAATTGGTGAAGGGAGTGAGGAAGATTGGGGCTGCGGTGGTGGCTGCCGCCTCCGGAATTAGAAGCTCGCCGCGGTTGTCGAAGATGCGTTGATTGAGTTTCAGGCGAAGGTGTTCGACGATTTGCGGTGGTTTCTGGAGTGGCTCGCCGGATTCTGGAATGGCTTGTGGTGGTGGAATGGCTCGCCGGATTCTAGAGTGGCTCGCCGGAAAAGTAAAGATTTTTATTTTTATTTTTTTTAATTCTTCAAATTATCAAAACGACGTCGTTTTGCTCACGTGGCTTGCCAGCGTGTAAAAAAAGCCACGCGGTTGTCCATGTCATCGTCGGTCAAATTTAAGAGTTGCCAGAATTTTCGCCGTGTGCAATTTGCAACAAAATTAAAAGGTGATGTATTCTGGAGCTAATTTTAAAGGTGATGTGCAATATGCAAATTTGAAAATAGTACGTGTATTTTCCGGCTATTAACCCTTTATTTTATGTCCTGGTTTATGACAAAAATGGCATTCGATGTAAGGTTTTTTACCTTTGTAAGTACCTCTTCCTCTTCCTTGAGAATGATAGGAAGATCCACGCTTCTCATTGTTTTTCGCCTCTTCGGAGTCTTTGGATGGAGCAGATTTTCCATCTTTTCCTTGTCCGCGTCCTCCACCGCGTCCATGGTTACCGCCACGACCTCCCGAGAAGGTAAATTGAGATTTTAAAGCTTGATCTTGAGGAGCACTTTGAGGATTTCGCAGAGAAATCCTAGCTTCATGAGCTTCCAACCTTCCTTGTAAGCTTTCCAATGCTATTGAAGAAATATCTTGTGATTCCTCGATAGCAACAACCACATGATCGAATTTAGTTGGTAGGCTGCGAAGCACTTTTTCAACAACTTTTTGAGTCTCCACGACTTCTCCATTTGACGCCATTTGATTTACAAGAGAAGTTACTCTTGTAAAATATTCGGAAATCTTCTCGTTGGTTTTCATTTCCAACTTCTCAAATTCCGCTCGCAAGGATTGCAAGCGAACCTTCTTGACCTGCTCTTGACCGCAATAAGTCGTCTCAAGAATTTTCCATGCTTCTTGAGCAGTTTTGGCTTTTGAGATCCTCTCATAAACATGGATCTCGATTGCTTGATAGATTTGGAAAAGAGCTTTTCTATCTTTTTGTCTTGTGCTCTTCAAGAGATTTTGTTGAGCTTGAGTCAATTGAGACTCATCGTCGGGTGGATTGACGCCATCTTCAACGACACTCCATATGTCTTGAGATTCAAGACATAACTTCATTAGGTTGCTCCAATAATCGAACTTTTCTCCATTGAAACGAGGCAGGGAGGAAGCCATAATGTTGTTGGCCATTTTTAACAACACTGGCTCTTGATACCAATTTGTAGGGAAATGAGAGAGATAATATTTTGGAGAAAGCGATGATTGTATTATTTTTGGAGTGAGTTACATGGACTTGCAACTAGACTCTTATTTATACTAGTACGCTAGGTATACGAAGCATCTAAGAGTAAATGAAAACTCATAAATACATTCAATACTAGGTAGATGATTCATATTCACCCATGTAACTTATGACTCTAGAAATTCAATTTATAACTTAGCCAACAATAGAGCCGGGCGTGGAGGCCGCGGTGCTTACGACAATACGACATCTGTAGCACTTTGTAATAACCAGAATCGTCATCGTCGAAACCAATCGCAGCTATGGTGTTGGGATAGGTGAATGAGAGGCATGGGTTGTGGGGGATTGGTAGAGTCCTCATTTGACCTAGAAAAGGGTTGCATACTGATATGGGCTGCTCGTGTTTGGAAAAGTTGAAGCAGATTAAACCCTCAACCGCCGCACCAAACCATGCGACGTCGTATTCGAGCCAAGGCTTGACGTGAGAGTTGGGCATGACGTCGTTGAAGTCGTGCTTTAATGACGAGAACCTACGCCTCTTGATGTCCATCACATCCATTGACAGTTTCAAATCATCGTCGTCGCCGAGAAACTCGAGCACTAGATATACGGTGTCGTCTTCATCGTCGTTGACGTGAGTTGCGGTGTGCCGTTTTCAGAAAGATGGAGAGCCGATGACGTCGCGCCATAGTTTGCAGACACCTCTGCATCTCAAGAGGGATTGCACGGGAAGATGCAGTAGTATTTCCGACTGCACATCGATGTTAAGGGATTGCAAAGATGGAGGAGAGTCGATGACGTCACGCCATAATAGTTTGCAGACAGCTCTGCATCTCAAGAGGGATTGCAAAGATGGAGGAGAATCGATGACGTCACGCCATAATAGTTTGCAGACAACTCTGCATCTCAAGAGGGATTGCACTTGCACGGAAAGATGCAGCAGTGTTTCCCACACCACATAGATGTTAGCCGCCGCCATTGATTCACTTTAATTAATTCTTGTGTTTGTGTGTGTTTATAAAGGCAGAGTTACCGCGGTGATTAGGAGTCTTATTTTATAGGATCACGTCTTTGCTTTTGGATATATATATATATACACTAACTCTATCATGTGTTACACTAATTTAATATATAAAATAAAAATTATAATATTAGTGTAGATACAAGTATCAATCATCATTATTACATTAGACCTTCTAATCTCCGAAGCTGTTCTCCAATCTAAATAAATTTTGTAAGATTTTATTTTTTATTTTTATCAATTTTCTCCATCTAATCACTTTTACATTAATTCTTTATTTGATTTTAACTTTTTTCTTATGTGATTCGAGCGCATGACCATGAATTTATACAATCAATACTATTATTCTTGGACATGTGCACATAGTATAATGCCCATCTCTACTAGATTCAAAAACAAAACTAGCATATTGCACGAACTAATATTTTCATATTTCATTTTGTCAATACGCTACAAGTCACCTTTTCAAGGAGCAGTAAAGAAGAGTTTGGAGTCTTTTTCAAATTGAAACCTCAGGTAGTTCACAGACCCATCAAGCATTTTATCAGCAATCTTTGAAACAGATAGGAGACTGAACTTCAAGTTAGGCACATATCTGACTTCATTTAAGGTCAACAAACTCCCATTTTCAAATTTCAGGCAAACATCTCCTTTTCCCAGAATATCACACTTTTGACCATCAGCTAAAGCTACATGACCAGAATTGACAGACTCTAGATTGTGAAACATGTGTTTGAAAGGTGTGACATGAAAAGTGCAGCCAGAGTCTATCAACCACTCATTTGATTTTACAGATTTAGACACATCATTGGAGTAATTAATGTACTGAAAATCAAGTTCATGCACCATGTAGACACTATCTTCCTCATAGACATTGTTGGCATGTTGTTTTGGCTCATTAGGGACAAAATCTCTATTCTTCTTAGGCATTTTGCACCTATTGATGAAGTGGCCAGGCTTACCGCAGTTCCAACAAACTTTCCTAGGGTTTTGGTCAGAGTTTTGGTTCTGGTTTTGACCACTATGCTCAGCCTTCTGGTGATAAGGTCTCATGTCCTTAGACTTATCAGGGTTCTGACCCCTATTGAGGTTCTGGGTTTGGTTCTTGTTCACATAAAGGATTTCACCATGCAGAGGCTTTGACTTAATCAATTTGAGTTCACTCTCTTTAGACTTAAGGCCATTAGTAATCATTTCACAAGTGACTTTTGACCCACCATACTTCAAAGCAGATTTTACCTCAGCAAAGGGCTCAGGTATGGAATTTAAAAGAATTTGGGGAGCATACTTTTCAATGGAGTCATCTCCAGCAAGTTTTAAATCATGCAGTAGTTTATTGAAATTCTCCATATTAGTATCAACATCCTTTGAAGAGTCCATTTGAAAAGACATAAATTGATTTTGCAAAGACCAAGTTGACACTTCAGAAGGGGCAGCATATATAGCATTCAAGTCATCCCACAAATCTTTAGTACAAGCATGGTGTGACACCTTTCTGAGCTACACAGATTTAATAAAATTGTAGCTCTAGCATTATCATTCATCTCATGCAATTTAACATCAGTAACAGTTTCATCAATCTTAGTGGTTATAGCTCTTTTAACCTTTTCTTTAACCAAAATGCATTCTATCTTGATTTTCCAGTCCTGAAAATCATCTCTGCCATTGAATGGCACTACATGCATGTTGTTCATGATTATGCAGATGCAACAGACAAGAGAACCCAGTAGACACAAGCACAAAGGAAGCACACAACAGGAGGGAGGTCAGAACTGACCTGAGAGGATCCACCTAGAGTTAAAGAGCAGTGGAGAGCCCAGATCTCAGCACAGATTGATCTATGGAGCAAGGTTCGCACTGGTCACCCTAGAGGTTCCAAGGGGACAGAAATAGTCCACAAACTCTCAATCCAAGAGAGTTTTCAAGGCACACGAACCTTTTTCAGAAAAAACTCAAACACAGAGTAAAGGTAACTAGAAAACAAGACACAGTCAGCCACACTGGATAACTCCTTTTCTCCCTTGCTTTCCAGGTTACTCGCACGAGGAGACTCCTTTAAAGGAGAATCCAGACGAACTGGACCAACTACAAGGGAGATCTTAACCAGGCTTGTAATGCCAAGGAATTATCGAGATAATAGCCAACAAGCGGAAGCAAGCAAAACACAGGATCGCAAGATACCAGAAACTCAGCAAGCAAAAGCCTTCCCTGGTTAATATCTTTGGTCAACCAATCGGGATGGGCGCGCGTGGCAGTTGTGTGGTGCACGATGTTCACCAACGCCGCACTTATATAGCTTGCCCCCGCCATTGTGTACGAGAACAACGAGTTTGCCAAACTAGTCATATTTTCAGGGAATTCTTTATTATAAAACTCAATCTATCCAATGATATTGAATGCCTCGGCGAACCCCATCAGCATCAGCTGCGGGGCCAGCCAGAAGACCGTTAGGGTAGTGGTCCCGCCTGGTCCAGCGTGAGCTAGGGCAGAGGCCCTTCTCATCCGCTCGACCAGGCCGGACACTACCATCGAGAGGATGGAGAACACCAGCCCGATCCCCATCCTCTGGAGCAAGGTGATGCCACCTTCCACCTTGGTGACCTTCCTCACGGACGGCACCACCACCCGGTCGTACACGGGGATCCATAGCGCCACCGTGATCATCGAGATGACCCCGAGCGACCCGCCCGGGATCTGAAAGTTGGGACCCAGGTGGCGGTCCATTGTCAAGGCTTGAGACAAGATGAATGTGCTCTGTTGTACAATGGCGGTAAAATAGATAATCCCGGAAGCCCAAATCGGGATGATTTTGAATAGGCATTTGGTTTCTTCCACTTTTTGGACGTTGCATAGCCTCCACGGGTTGGAGTTGGATCCATCCACCCCAATATCACCCTCGGTTATCAACGCGGCTTTATTAAAGAACCTGAAACAAACAAAATAATCATGATTAATTAATGAGACGCCACTCTCAAATTGACTGACGTAATTAATTAAATTCTCTGACCTTAAGTTATTGGTCAAAGAGAGCTTAGTGACGAGCGTCCCCTTCAACGGCGGATCAAAATAGGCGGCGGCGTCGGGGATATGCAGCTTACGCTTATTGTAGGTGGCGGCGATGACCTGCGCAATGGCGGTGAAGACGCTGCCCTCGGGCACGACGTAGACGTAGAAATTGGTGCCGACGAAGAAGAGGACGATGGCGAAGAGCATGAGCGCGGTGGGGATGCCGAAGCCCCAGACCCAGCTGACGGAGTCTTGAATGTAGACGACCAAGGTGAGAGCGATGGTCATGACGAGGGTGAAGGACATGTAATACCAGTTGAAGAAGCTGTTGATTCCTCTCCTCCCTTCCGCCGTGGAGGCGTCGAACTGGTCGACGCCAAAAGGGATGTTGCACGGCCTGATGCCGCCGGTGCCGACGGACAGAAAGCCGAGGCCCAGCGCCAGGACTCCCAGCTGGGATTTGGTGGGAGCGCTGCATTTTTGATTAATGCATGGCGGAGGCCGCAACTGAGGCACCCCTGCTATTATGGTCAACGTCACCATGCCCTGCATGCGCGCACTAGTTCAATAATTATGTTGTACATAACCATGATAATTAACATCGCCATCTCCATGATTTTGGATGTGGGCAAAGATTATTTGATGATTGTTGCAAGTAATTGTTAACTCCTAAAATTGGTTAACAAGGACAACTATCTAATTAGTTATTCATTTTGGAGTCTGCCCTTCTCCATTATATATATTCTCGAAAATGAATAACTAATTAGATAGTTGTCCTTGTTAATGGAGAATTATATATATAATGGACAAGGACAACTATCTAATTAGTCTGCCCATCTCTACTAGATTCAAAAACAAAACTAGCATATTGCACGAACTAATATTATCATATTTCATTTTGTCAATACGGACCAAAAATACGACAATAATATATATTGAGTGGTTAATATATGATTGATACAATAATACATCTTAATCAAGTGTTTGGTTTGCATGATTAGATCCGTGATTGATAACTTGACTCGCATATAATCATTCAATTGAGTGATTATTTATCACGCCAAAATTGGGTAGAATATTTAATCACCTCTCTAATACAGTTCGAGGGTTTTTTAGGACAGTAACTTAGGTTGATTTGGAAATTAGGACAAAAACTTTCGGACTTGTAAAAATAGGACACTGATTTTTTTTAGAGTAAAATAAGACACTAATTAATAAGTGTTGCATCCGCAGGACATTTCTCGGCCAATTCTCGGCCGACAAATGTCCTATTTTTACGACGCTAATTAATTAGTGTCTTATTTTATTCTAAAAAACTACTTTTTTGATAGATTAACATAGTATTAAATAAAAGAAAAATTAAAGGTCGCGCCACGATCGATGGATTCTCAAATTCAAGACATTTGGACTTAGGTATATTAACCACTTTACCACACAATCCATTTAATTAGTACTTTGTTTCTTACTTTAGTAGTCCAAGTATTATAATTTGGGTCCCATGCATGCTTTTATACTTTAATTAGCAGAAAGAACGTACGTCGTACGTGTAATTAATGTTATTTTATTTGATAATCTATTATTTTAGAAAATCTATGTAATGAAGATTTTAAAAAATTTATTAATTCATTACTTTTATTAGATAATTTATTGAATGGATATATTTATCTATAAGCCTTATTGAATATAAGCTTTATCATTAGCTATAAATATATATCACATTTAGAATATAAGTCTTATCAATAGCTATAGATATATATCACATAGATTAAGGGGGGGTGTATTCGTTGTGAATTTCCACAGACTTTAAAAAGTCCATGGAATTCACATAGATTCCAGACGACTTTCAAAGAATTCGTGGTTGGATTTCACCCCGATTTTCACTGATTTTCGAAGACTTTACGGGATAATTTTGGAATTGAATTCTATGAAACCAGCACCCGCGGAGAACCAGCGCCCGCTAGAAGAGACCCAGCGCCCGCGGAGTCCCAGCACCCGCTGGAAACCCAGCGACCGCTGAGTTCCAGCGAGCGCTGGAAACCCATTCAAACATAGAGTTAACACATTCAACATCTCAGCGAGCGCTGGAGTAGTTGTTGAATTCTTTGTGCTTCCAATAATCTCAAAATCATGAGCACTTTCACTCTCGCTTTGATTCTTTTCGTCACCATATGGAGCTCACGAGTAGCAGCATTATCATCTACTGACAATTTTCTTGCAAAGATGGAGGAGAGTCGATGACGTCACGCCATAATAGTTTGCAGACAGCTCTGCATCTCAAGAGGGATTGCAAAGATGGAGGAGAGTCGATGACGTCACGCCATAATAGTTTGCAGACAGCTCTGCATCTCAAGAGGGATTGTACTTGCACGGAAAGATGCAGCAGTGTTTCCCACACCACATAGATGTTAGCCGCCGCCATTGATTCACTTTAATTAATTCTTGTGTTTGTGTGTGTTTATAAAGGCAGAGTTACCGCGGTGATTAGGAGTCTTATTTTATAGGATCACGTCTTTGCTTTTGGATATATATATATATACACTAACTCTATCATGTGTTACACTAATTTAATATATAAAATAAAAATTATAATATTAGTGTAGATACAAGTATCAATCATCATTATTACATTAGACCTTCTAATCTCCGAAGCTGTTCTCCAATCTAAATAAATTTTGTAAGATTTTATTTTTTATTTTTATCAATTTTCTCCATCTAATCACTTTTACATTAATTCTTTATTTGATTTTAACTTTTTTCTTATGTGATTCGAGCGCATGACCATGAATTTATACAATCAATACTATTATTCTTGGACATGTGCACATAGTATAATGCCCATCTCTACTAGATTCAAAAACAAAACTAGCATATTGCACGAACTAATATTTTCATATTTCATTTTGTCAATACGCTACAAGTCACCTTTTCTAGGAGCAGTAAAGAAGAGTTTGGAGTCTTTTTCAAATTGAAACCTCAGGTAGTTCACAGACCCATCAAGCATTTTATCAGCAATCTTTGAAACAGATAGGAGACTGAACTTCAAGTTAGGCACATATCTGACTTCATTTAAGGTCAACAAACTCCCATTTTCAAATTTCAGGCAAACATCTTCTTTTCCCAGAATATCACACTTTTGACCATCAGCTAAAGCTACATGACCAGAATTGACAGACTCTAGATTGTGAAACATGTGTTTGAAAGGTGTGACATGAAAAGTGCAGCCAGAGTCTATCAACCACTCATTTGATTTTACAGATTTAGACACATCATTGGAGTAATTAATGTACTGAAAATCAAGTTCATGCACCATGTAGACACTATCTTCCTCATAGACATTGTTGGCATGTTGTTTTGGCTCATTAAGGACAAAATCTCTATTCTTCTTAGGCATTTTGCACCTATTGATGAAGTGGCCAGGCTTACCACAGTTCCAACAAACTTTCCTAGGGTTTTGGTCAGAGTTTTGGTTCTGGTTTTGACCACTATGCTCAGCCTTCTGGTGATAAGGTCTCATGTCCTTAGACTTATCAGGGTTCTGACCCCTATTGAGGTTCTGGGTTTGGTTCTTGTTCACATAAAGGATTTTACCATGCAGAGGCTTTGACTTAATCAATTTGAGTTCACTCTCTTTAGACTTAAGGCCATTAGTAATCATTTCACAAGTGACTTTTGACCCACCATACTTCAAAGCAGATTTTACCTCAGCAAAGGGCTCAGGTATGGAATTTAAAAGAATTTGGGGAGCATACTTTTCAATGGAGTCATCTCCAGCAAGATTTAAATCATGCAGTAGTTTATTGAAATTCTCCATATTAGTATCAACATCCTTTGAAGAGTCCATTTGAAAAGACATAAATTGATTTTGCAAAGACCAAGTTGACACTTCAGAAGGGGCAGCATATATAGCATTCAAGTCATCCCACAAATCTTTAGTACAAGCATGGTGTGACACCTTTCTGAGCTACACAGATTTAATAAAATTGTAGCTCTAGCATTATCATTCATCTCATGCAATTTAACATCAGTAACAGTTTCATCAATCTTAGTGGTTATAGCTCTTTTAACCTTTTCTTTAACCAAAATGCATTCTATCTTGATTTTCCAGTCCTGAAAATCATCTCTGCCATTGAATGGCACTACATGCATGTTGTTCATGATTATGCAGATGCAACAGACAAGAGAACCCAGTAGACACAAGCACAAAGGAAGCACACAACAGGAGGGAGGTCAGAACTGACCTGAGAGGATCCACCTAGAGTTAAAGAGCAGTGGAGAGCCCAGATCTCAGCACAGATTGATCTGTGGAGCAAGGTTCGCACTGGTCACCCTAGAGGTTCCAAGGGGACAGAAATAGTCCACAAACTCTCAATCCAAGAGAGTTTTCAAGGCACACGAACCTTTTTCAGAAAAAACTCAAACACAGAGTAAAGGTAACTAGAAAACAAGACACAGTCAGCCACACTGGATAACTCCTTTTCTCCCTTGCTTTCCAGGTTACTCGCACGAGGAGACTCCTTTAAAGGAGAATCCAGACGAACTGGACCAACTACAAGGGAGATCTTAACCAGGCTTGTAATGCCAAGGAATTATCGAGATAATAGCCAACAAGCGGAAGCAAGCAAAACACAGGATCGCAAGATACCAGAAACTCAGCAAGCAAAAGCCTTCCCTGGTTAATATCTTTGGTCAACCAATCGGGATGGGCGCGCGTGGCAGTTGTGTGGTGCACGATGTTCACCAACGCCGCACTTATATAGCTCGCCCCCGCCATTGTGTACGAGAACAACGAGTTTGCCAAACTAGTCATATTTTCCGGGAATTCTTTATTATAAAACTCAATCTGTCCAATGATATTGAATGCCTCGGCGAACCCCATCAGCATCAGCTGTGGGGCCAGCCAGAAGACCGTTAGGGTAGTGGTCCCGCCTGGTCCAGCGTGAGCTAGGGCAGAGGCCCTTCTCATCCGCTCGACCAGGCCGGACACTACCATCGAGAGGATGGAGAACACCAGCCCGATCCCCATCCTCTGGAGCAAGGTGATGCCACCTTCCACCTTGGTGACCTTCTTCACGGACGGCACCACCACCCGGTCGTACACGGGGATCCATAGCGCCACCGTGATCATCGAGATGACCCCGAGCGACCCGCCCGGGATCTGAAAGTTGGGACCCAGGTGGCGGTCCATTGTCAAGGCTTGAGACAAGATGAATGTGCTCTGTTGTACAATGGCGGTAAAACAGATAATCCCGGAAGCCCAAATCGGGATGATTTTGAATAGGCATTTGGTTTCTTCCACTTTTTGGACGCTGCATAGCCTCCACGGGTTGGAGTTGGATCCATCCACCCCAATATCACCCTCGGTTATCAACGCGGCTTTATTAAAGAACCTGAAACAAACAAAATAATCATGATTAATTAATGAGACGCCACTCTCAAATTGACTGACGTAATTAATTAAATTCTCTGACCTTAAGTTATTGGTCAAAGAGAGCTTAGTGACGAGCATCCCCTTCAACGGCGGATCAAAATAGGCGGCGGCGTCGGGGATGTGCAGCTTACGCTTATTGTAGGTGGCGGCGATGACCTGCGCAATGGCGGTGAAGACGCTTCCCTCGGGCACGACGTAGACGTAGAAATTGGTGCCGACGAAGAAGAGGACGATGGCGAAGAGCATGAGCGCGGTGGGGAAGCCGAAGCCCCAGACCCAGCTGACGGAGTCTTGAATGTAGACGACCAAGGTGAGAGCGATGGTCATGACGAGGGTGAAGGACATGTAATACCAGTTGAAGAAGCTGTTGATTCCTCTCCTCCCTTCCGCCGTGGAGACGTCGAACTGGTCGACGCCAAAAGGGATGTTGCACGGCCTGATGCCGCCGGTGCCGACGGAGAGAAAGCCGAGGCCCAGCGCCAGGACTCCCAGCTGGGATTTGGTGGGAGCGCTGCATTTTTGATTAATGCATGGCGGAGGCCGCAACTGAGGCACCCCTGCTATTATGGTCAACGTCACCATGCCCTGCATGCGCGCACTAGTTCAATAATTATGTTGTACATAACCATGATAATTAACATCGCCATCTCCATGATTTTGGATGTGGGCAAAGATTATTAGATGATTGTTGCAAGTAATTGTTAACTCCTAAAATTGGTTAACAAGGACAACTATCTAATTAGTTATTCATTTTGGAGTCTGCCCTTCTCCATTATATATATCCTCGAAAATGAATAACTAATTAGATAGTTGTCCTTGTTAATGGAGAATTATATATATAATGGAGAAGGACAACTATCTAATTAGTCTGCCCATCTCTACTAGATTCAAAAACAAAACTAGCATATTGCACGAACTAATATTATCATATTTCATTTTGTCAATACGGATCAAAAATACGACAATAATATATATTGAGTGGTTAATATATGATTGATACAATAATACATCTTAATCAAGTGTTTGGTTTGCATGATTAGATCCGTGATTGATAACTTGACTCGCATATAATCATTCAATTGAGTGATTATTTATCACGCCAAAATTGGGTAGAATATTTAATCACCTCTCTAATAGAGTTCGAGGGTTTTTTAGGACAGTAACTTAGGTTGATTTGGAAATTAGGACAAAAACTTTCGGACTTGTAAAAATAGGACACTAATTTTTTTTAGAGTAAAATAAGACACTAATTAATAAGTGTTGCATCCGCAGGACATTTCTCGGCCAATTCTCGGCCGACAAATGTCCTATTTTTACGACGCTAATTAATTAGTGTCTTATTTTATTCTAAAAAACTACTTTTTTGATAGATTAACATAGTATTAAATAAAAGAAAAATTAAAGGTCGCGCCACGATCGATGGATTCTCAAATTCAAGACATTTGGACTTAGGTATATTAACCACTTTACCACACAATCCATTTAATTAGTACTTTGTTTCTTACTTTAGTAGTCCAAGTATTATAATTTGGGTCCCATGCATGCTTTTATACTTTAATTAGCAGAAAGAACGTACGTCGTACGTGTAATTAATGTTATTTTATTTGATAATCTATTATTTTAGAAAATCTATGTAATGAAGATTTTAAAAAATTTATTAATTCATTACTTTTATTAGATAATTTATTGAATGGATATATTTATCTATAAGCCTTATTGAATATAAGCTTTATCATTAGCTATAAATATATATCACATTTAGAATATAAGTCTTATCAATAGCTATAGATATATATCACATAGATTAAGGGGGGTGTATTCGTTGTGAATTTCCACAGACTTTAAAAAGTCCATGGAATTCACATAGATTCCAGACGACTTTCAAAGAATTCGTGGTTGGATTTCACCCCGATTTTCACTGATTTTCGAAGACTTTACGGGATAATTTTGGAATTGAATTCTATGAAACCAGCACCCGCGGAGAACCAGCGCCCGCTAGAAGAGACCCAGCGCCCGCGGAGTCCCAGCACCCGCTGGAAACCCAGCGACCGCTGGAAACCCATTCAAACATAGAGTTAACACATTCAACATCTCAGCGAGCGCTGGAGTAGTTGTTGAATTCTTTGTGCTTCCAATAATCTCAAAATCATGAGCACTTTCACTCTCGCTTTGATTCTTTTCGTCACCATATGGAGCTCACGAGTAGCAACATTATCATCTACTGACAATTTTCTTGAATGTCTGCACAAAGAATTCAACAACTACTCTTCCATCTCCAACAACGTCTACACCCCAATCAACGCTTCTTACTCTTCCACCTTGCGTTATTCCATCCATAATCTGAGATTCGCGTCGGATTCCACTCCAAAACCCTCCGTAATCGTCACCCCGGAACACAAATCCCAGATCCCGCCGCTCCTCTGGTGCGCCAAACTGAGCGGTCTGCATATCAGAACTCGAAGCGGCGGACATGCATGACTACGAAGGGCTGTCGTCTTACGCATCACAAGTCCCGTTTCTGATCCTCGATTTGATCAATCTCAGGGAGATAACAATCGACGTCGAGCACAAAACTGCTTGGGTTGGCGGCGGCGCTATCATCGGCGAGCTGTATTACAAGACCGCGGCAACCCAGCGGCCGCTGGGAATTGCTGAGTTCCAGCGCTCGCTGGCTTCTTTGACGCGGGCGCTGGAACTCAGCGCTCGCTTAAAATTTCATGGATTTCAATTCTCGTGGTTCTTGGCCGGATTTCGTCGTGTGTATTTTTTGGATGAAATCCATGAAAGTCATTTCGGGTTTTAAGTCAATGGAATAACGAATACACCTAGATTTGTATGGATTTTAAAAAGTCTTGAACGAATACACCCAAATTTATATGGACTTTTAAAAGTCTTGAACGAATACACCCAGATTTCTGCAGAATTTTAAAAGTCTTGAACGAATACACCCAGACTTTTAAAATCCATAGAAATCCAAATTCCACAACGAATACACCCCCCTAAGTGTAATATCTAATGAATTAATATATTATTATAAATATATAATTAATACTGTAAAATAATCTTAAAATAAAATACTAATAAGCAATCCATAAGTTATGTCTTATGATGCCTTAGTGATGCGCAGCAAACACGAAAGAGAGAACAAAGTAACACAAGAGTCGTTCTTTCAATTCTTTATAAATTCAGCGACCCCCCAAATCCTCAAGGAGCAAAC
This sequence comes from Salvia miltiorrhiza, assembly GCF_028751815.1. Classification (NCBI taxonomy): domain Eukaryota; kingdom Viridiplantae; phylum Streptophyta; class Magnoliopsida; order Lamiales; family Lamiaceae; genus Salvia; species Salvia miltiorrhiza. Next base: position 56,782,017 of record NC_080391.1, on the reverse strand, counting down.
TTTTATAACAGTTTCAAATCATCGTCGTCGTCGCCGAGAAACTCGAGCACTAGATATACGGTGTCGTCTTCATCGTCGTTGCCGTGAGTTGCGGTGTGCCGTTTTCGGAAAGATGGAGAGCCGATGACGTCGCGCCATAGTTTGCAGACACCTCTGCATCTCAAGAGGGATTGCACGGGAAGATGCAGCAGTATTTCCGATAACACATCGATGTTAAGGGATTGCAAAGATGGAGAGTCGATGACGTCACGACATAGTTTGCACACAGCAGCTCTGCATCTCAAGACATAGATGTTAGCCGCCGCCATTGATTCACTTTAATTAATTCTTGTGTTTGTGTGTGTTTATAAAGTGATTCACTTTAATTAATTCTTGTGTTTGTGTTTGAGTTTGAGTTTGTGTGTGTTTATAAAGGCAGAGTTACCGCGGTGATTAGGAGTCTTATTTTATATGATCACAGTCTTTTGGATATATATTAACTCTATATCCTGTGTTACACTAATTTAATATATAAAATTAAAATTAGTGCTTCTCATCTCCAAAGCTATTCTCCAACATAAATAAATTTTGTAAGATTTTAATTTTTATTTTTATCAATTTTCTCCATCTAATCACTTTTACATTAATTCTTTATTTGATTTTAACTTTTCTCCTATGTGATTTTGAACTCATGACCATGAATTTATACAATCAATATATACTATTATTGTTGGACATGTGCACATAGTATAATGCCCATCTCTACTAGATTAAAAAACAAAACTAGCATATTGCACGAACTAATAATATCATATTTCATTTTGTCAATACGGACCAAAAATACAACAATAATATATATTGAGTGGTTAATATATGATTGATACAATAATACATCTTAATCAAGTGTTTGGTTTGCATGATTAGACCCGTGATTGATAACTTGACTCGCATATAATCATTCAATTGAGTGATTATTTATCATGCCAAAATTGGGTAGAATATTTAATCACCTCTCTAATAGAGTTCGAGGGTTTTTTTAGGACAGTAACTTAGGTTGATTTGGAAATTAGGACAAAAACTTTCGGACTTGTAAAAATAGGACACTAATTTTTTTTAGAGTAAAATAGGACACTAATTAATAAGTGTTGCATCCGCAGGACATTTCTCGGCCGAGAAATGTCCTATTTTTACGACGCTTATTAATTAGTGTCTTATTTTACTCTAAAAAAGTACTTTTTTTGATAGATTAACATAGTATTAAATAAAATAAAAATTAAAGGTCGCGCCACGATCGATGGATTCTCAAATTCAAGACATTTGGACTTAGGCATTAACCACTTTACCACAGAACCCATTTAATTAGTACTTTGTTTCTTACTTTAGTAGTCCAAGTATTATAATTTGGGTTCCATGCATGCTTTTATACTTTAATTAGCAGAAAGAACGTACATTGTACGTGTAATTAATGTTATTTTATTTGATAATCTATTATTTTAGAAAACCTATGTAATGAAGATTTTAAAAAATTTATTAATTCACTACTTTTATTAGATAATTTATTGAATGGATATATTTATCTATAAGCCTTATTGAATATAAGCCTTATCAATAGCTATAAATATATATCACATTTAGAATATAAGTCTTATCAATAGCTATAGATATATATCACATAGATTAAGTGTAATATCCAATGAATTAATATATTATTATAAATATATAATTAATACTGTAAAATAATCTTAAAATAAAATAAGTAATAGGGGTAAAATAAGCAATCCACAAGTTGTGCCTTATGATGCCTTAGGCTCTTTTTCTATTAGTATAGATATAGATTTTTTTTATTTACTATGTTTTTGTGCTTATACGTCGATTTATACGTTTTAGAATATCAAAACAAAACGTAAATATGTAAGTAATAAATAATACATCCGAAAACGAAATTTTCAGATTTGCAAAAATTTGCAAATATGACACTAATTAAAATAGGCCTTCACTGTGATCAAACAAGAACAAATGCAACTAAACTTGACAGCAAAATCCTTAACATGAACGAATGCAACTAAACTGCAAACAAGAAAAAGACAGCAAATTAAATCCTTAATATGAAGGAATGCAACTAAACTGCAAACAAGAGAGGAAAGAAAAAACATGTAATTAAGGTGAAATGAAGGTTCCATTATATGCAAGGATCTCAGAGTTAGAGGGCATCTTGAGACACCTAATGAATTTCCTCGCACGATAATCATAAAAGTAGCAATGCAATTCCCCTCCGAAACTAGGAATCTTCAACACAACATAATCACTCCTCCACCTGCACCTCCACATCCACCTACGAGGTAGCATTCCTCCGCCTTCTTCCCTATGCTGCACCACATAATTCGACCTCAATGGCCTACGCCGCACCACATAATTCCACCTCAATTTTCCATTCCCTTCACACATCGACGACTCATAAATTCTCACAACACCACCATTAGCATTAGCATTACGAGGTCTAGGTGTAACAATGAGATCAAACGAGTATTCATCCTTTGCAATAATCGTAGTAACAAACTCTTTTTCAAGAAGAAGGAAATTTGTAGAAAACTCATTCGTAATTGCGATGCTCCGAAACACTTCATTCTTCATGTCGAAGGTTAGAATCATCGACTCCCAATTTCCTCCCACTTCGTAAGAGTCTGCTTCCCAGTGCGCAAAGTATCCATTGTTGCACGGCAAGCTTATAATGGACTTGCACATTAAAATATCTCGATCAAGAACAACACCGTTGCCGTCGTCCAAGTCCCTCCAAGAATCCGTCCTCGTCGAATAGAGACGGGCGTGGAGGCCATGGTGCTTACGGCAATACGACATTTGCACCACTTTGTAATAACCTGAATCATCGTCGAAACCAATTGCAGCCATGGTGTTGAAACTGAATAAACGGCATGGGTTATGGGGGATTGGTAGAGTCCTCATTTGACCTAGAAAAGGGTTGCATATGGATATAGGCTGCTGCTCATATTTCGTGAAGCTGAAGCAGATTAAGCCCTTAACTGCCATATTAAACCCTAAAATGTCGTGTTCGAGCCAAGGCTTGGAGTAGTTAGGCATGGCGTCGTTGAAGTCGTGCTTTAATGACGAGAACCTACGCCTCTTGATGTCTATCACATCCATTGACAGTTTCAAATCGAGAAACTCGAGCACTAGATATACGGTGTCGTCTTCATCGTCGTTGTCGTGAGTAGCAGTGTGCAGTTTTCTGAAAGATGGAGAGTCGATGACGTCGCGCCATAGTTTGCAGACAGCTCTGCATCTCAAGAGGGATTGCACGGGAAGATGCAGCAGTGTTTCCGACACCACATCGAGGTTAGCAGCCGCCGCCATTAATTCTCTTTAATTCTAGTATTTGTGTTTGTGTTTGAGTTTGTGTGTGTGATTAGGAAAGTCTTTAGTATTTTATATGATCACGTCTTTGCTTTTGGATATATATTAACTCTATCAAATCTACCAAATCTTTCCAAATCAATTTATAACAAATCACGAAATCTTAGCATAAATACAATATTTAAAGCATTGTTCAAAGACAAAACAACCCTCTCCACAAAAATTGGACGCCAGATTGTGCAGAAGATGATGACCGCTGGATCAACAAAATCGAATGGTTGTCATTCATTCTCAATATTTCTAAACACAGTGTATCATTCTCAATTGAACTTTTGCCTATATATATATATGGAAATATCTGAAAGATATTATGAACTAGATTAGGATATATTTGATATATTCTAATAACACTTAATTAATTGGGAATTAGTTGGACTATTGGACCTATTAATTGGAGTAGGATTGACTTCCTTAGTAAGACAACTTTTTGGCTTATAATCATGCTGTGTTTGTTTAGTTTGTTCTGCAAAAAGGTGATGAAACTGCTTGAGATCTCATCATTTTTCTATTTTGTGCAAAAATCCATCTTTTTCAAGAAACAGAAAAGGAGGAAAGCAGGCTATTTTGATTTGTAACTGCAGTTCCATTCTTGTTTGTTGGCATCTCTCTCTCTCTTAGATAATTAATGTAGCCAGAAATTGTGTAATTAATAGAACCATTTTTTTGGCCGTCAAAACTTTCTTTATTAAAGTGCAGTAATATTTATTTATCAAAAGTTATGTTGATAAATTAATAGATGAAACGTTTACGGTAAATAATTTACAAGACATAAAGCGAGGAGAAGAAGTTAATTACAAGATATTATATGTATGTATATTACTTCTAATTGCATTTATTTCTCCATATTTTTTCGCTTTTTCCTCTTATTTCATCATTCTTTTTCGTGCGAATATGTTCATGAAAAATAGTACTTATATATATAACATGCAATTTGAATTAAAGAACACATCGAGAGTTTAATTTGATATATAAACATAAAATATGGATTTCAAATGAACAAATTATAATTATATATTCAAAACTTTGAAAAAACTTAGTATATCATTATCCATTGCGTCTCTTGATGTCTACCATATCCATTGACAGTTTCAAGGAGAAGTAATTCCATTATATTTGCACTTCCCATTCAAGTTTCAAGATATAATTTCCTCATTATTTCATGTGCTATGACAATGAAAATCTCAAGCCTTTTTTTATTCGGAGCTAATAAAATTATTAGTATTTTTTATAAATTTATAATTAAATAAAAAAATTAAAGACCGTGTCACGATAGAATGAAATCCAATTAATTACTTTTTTTTTATAGATTAACAGAGTATTAAATAAAAGAAAATTTTAAGGTGGAATCAAATCAAATTAATTACCTTTTCTGATAGATATTAAAAAAAAAAAATTAAAGGTCGCGCCGCAATCGATGGATTCTCAAACCCAAGACATTTAGACTTAGGCATTAACCACTTTACGACACAACCCATTTAATTACTTTGTTTCTTACTTTATATATAGCAGTCCTTATAATTTGGGTTGCATGCTTGCTTTTATACTTTAACTAGCAGAAATAACGTACGTTGTACGTGTAATTAATGTTATTTTATTTGATAATCTATTATTTTAGAAAATCTATGCAATGAAGATTTGAGAAAATCTATTAATTCATTACTTTTATTAGATAATTTATTGAATGAATATATTTATCTATAAGCCTTATTAAATATAAGCCTTATCAATAGCTATAGATATATATATATATATATATATATATATATATATATATATATATATCTTCCTATATAGGGTAGGGTTAATATAAAAACTCCTCTTAAGATGAAAACTAGGAACCAATTTAAAGTCCATTGATTTAAATAAAATAGAGGGCTGAGATTAAACTACAGATGCACAATTTCGATTGCATAGATGCACAGTTTCAATTGCATAGATGCACAATTTCGATTTGCTTGAGTATTTTGCATTGTTGGTTTCAATTTCATAAATTGCATATTTTTAAAGTGCACAGTAAAATATAATAGATGCACAGTTTCTTTTGTTGACTAAATCCTAACCATTAGATCTAATATTTAAAAGGTCAAGATTAGGTTCCTAGTTCTCATTTTAACAGAGGTTTTTATTAGAACCTCTTCCTATATATATATATATATATCACATAGATTAAGTGTAATATCTAATACCTCAAAAAAAAAAAAGTGTAATATCTAATGAATTAATATATTATTATAAATATATAATATGTAAAATAATCTTAAAATAAAATATGGAAGGCAATCCGCAAGTTGTGCCTTAGGCTCTTTCAGTATAGATTTTTTTTTTTACTATGTTTTTGTGCTTATACCTCGATTTACATGTTTTAGATTATCAAAAACGAAACGTAAATATATAATTAATAAATAAATAATACACGTGAAAACGAAATTTTCAGGTTTGCAAAAATATGACACTAATTAAAAAAGGCCTTGCACAAATGCAACTAAACTTGACAACAAAATCCTTAACATGAACGAATGCAACTAAACTGCAAACAAGAAAAAGACAGCAAAATCCATAATATGAAGAAATGCAAGTAAAGTGCAAACAAGAGAGGAAAGAAAAAAACATCTAATTAAGGTGAAATGAAGGTTCTATTATATGCAAGGATCTCAGTGTTAGAGGGGATCTTGAGACACGTAATGAATATCCTTGCACGATAATCATAAAAGTAGAGATGCGATTCCCCTCCCAAACTAGGAATCTTCAACACAACATAATCCCTCCTCCACGTACGAGGTAGCATAGGAGGTAGCACTTCCCTATGCTGCACCACACAATCCCACGTAAACGTCCCACGCTGCACCACATAATCCCACCTCAATTTCCCATTCCCTTCGCACATCGACGACTCATAAATCTCCACAACACCACTCGCCTTCGCATCGCGAGGTGTGGCAATGAGATCAAACGAGTATTCATCCTTCGCAACAATCGTGGTATCAAACTGTTGAAGACGAGGGGAATTCGTGGAAAACTCATTCGGAAGCGCGATGCTCCGAAACACTTCCTTCCTCATGTCGAAGGTCAGAATCATAGGCTCCCAATCTCCTCCTGCTTCGCAAGATGCTGCTTTCCAGTGCGCAGAGTAGCCATTGTTGCGGGGCAAGCTTGTGATGGGCTTGTCGATTCTAACGTCTCGATCGAGAACAACGTTGTTGCCGTCGAAGCCCCTCCAAGAATCCGTCCTCGTCGAATAGAGCCGGGCGTGGAGGCCGCGGTGCTTACGGCAATACGACATCTGCAGCACTTTGTAATAACCAGAATCGTCATCGTCGAAACCAATCGCAGCTATGGTGTTGGGATAGGTGAATGAAAGGCATGGGTTATGGGGGATTGGTAGAGTCCTCATTTGGCCTAGAAAAGGGTTGCATACGGATATGGGCTGCTCGTGTTTGGAAAAGTTGAAGCAGATTAAACCCTCAACCGCCGCACCAAACCATGCGACGTCGTATTCGAGCCAAGGCTTGACGTGAGAGCTGGGCATGGCGTCGTTGAAGTCGTGCTTTAATGACGAGAGCCTACGACTCTTGATGTCCATCACGTCCATTGACAGTTTCAAATCATCGTCGTCGTCGCCGAGAAACTCGAGCACTAGATATACGGTGTCGTCTTCATCGTCGTTGCCGTGAGCTGCGGCGTGCAGTTTTCGGAAAGATGGAGAGCCGATGACGTCGCGCCATAGTTTGCAGACACATCTGCATCTCAGGAGGGATTGCACGGGAAGATGCAGCAGTATTTCCGACACCACATCGATGTTAAGGGATTGCAAAGATGGAGAGTCGATGACGTCACGCATGTTAAGGGATTGCAAAGATGGAGAGTCGATGACGTCACGCCAGAGTTTGTAGACACTATGCAGCAACGCCGCCGCCATTAATTCACTTTAATTAATTCTTGTATTTGTGTTTGTGTCTTGTGTGTTTGTGTATGAGTTTGATCAGTTTGTGTGCGTTTATATAGACAGAGTTACCGCCGAGATTAGGAAATTAAGTCTTACTATTTTATATGATGACGTCTTTGATTTTGGATATATATTAACCATATCCTGTGTTACACTAATTTAATATGAAATTAAAATTATAATACTGTAGATACAAGTATCAATCATCATCATTACATTAGCCCATCACATCACCTCAATGCATCACTAACTCTAAATTTAGGCTAAAACAATTAAAAATGAGATAAAAAATGCATACATCAGATCTCCTAAATTGGATGGGGCCCACAAAAAATTTACACCTACCTAAATTCAATCTTAAATTTACACTCACCCTAAATTTATTTTAAGCTTATAATTAGTAGGGCCCACATATAATTATTGTTTTTATGTAGAAAATAAGAGATCTGGTGTATGCATTTATAAAATCGAGATCCTAAAATTAAATAGGGAAGCTTTAGGGAGAAATATAGGAGCATAATTTTGGGATTTCTGCTGGGAGTGTTCTAATCTCCGAAGCTATTCTCCCACCTAAATAAATTTTGTAAGATTTTATTTTTTATTTTTATGATTTAATTTTCTCCATCTAATCATTTTACATTAATTCTTTATTTGATTTTAATTTTTCTCCTATGTGATTTGAACTCATGACCATGAATTCATACAATCGATCAATACTATTATTCTTGGACATGCACATAGTATAATGCCCATCTCTATTAGATTTAAAAACAAAACTAGCATATTGCACGAACTGATAAATAATAATATCATATTTCATTTTATCGATACGGACCAAAAAGACAACAATAATATATATTGAGTGGTTAAGACATGATTGATACAATAATACATCTTAATCAAGTGTTTGGTTTGCATGATTAGATCATGTGATTGATAACTTGGCTCGCATATAATCATTCAATTGAGTGATTATTTATCACGCCAAAATTGGCTATGATATTTAATCACCCCTATAATCCTACCAATCTTATCCGTTTCATCCATCAAATCAGACACCCCCATAATATTATTTATTCTTTTATTTGGTGTTTGTCTTGAAGTAATTTGTCCTTTGCCCATGGACATGTGCGTAGCGGCATGAAAAAGAAACAAAACTATATTGTAATTAAGTTGTAAGTCACAAATGTTGGGATTTGATACACGATGTTATAAAATTCTCAGATTCATTCCATGCATGCATGCATGTATTCATATATTTGGTTATGACATTTACATGCTGCATCAGATGAAATGGATGCCGCCGTTTGCACTGTGACTGCTTCTTCTTCCCCTAGAAGACAACAAGGCCAAGACAAGAAATATTGATTATTTATGAGTTGAAACACCAAGACAACAAAGAGATGATATACGAGTATAAATAGATTCTTCGAAGCCGGACAACAGATAGTGTCGAAAAACAGGTACCTTTCAAACAGCAAAGCCTCTGTCAAAAACTAGAAAAATCGCGCTCGTTGATCTTCGCGTTCGGACACGAACATTTTGAGCCGTTAAACATCTCAGTGTTGAGGTAGAAAAATGGGGAAGAAAGGTGGGGTGTTCCGGTTTGCAGACGGTGTCGACAAGCTGCTCATGTTTCTCGGTGTTCTTGGCAGCGTCGGAGAAGGGCTGGCGTCTCCACTCACCATGTACGTGACGAGTGGAGCAATAGACGCGTTCGGGCAGTTTAGCCGGTCCATCGAGCGTGAGGTGGTGGACAAGGTACAGATGACTTGCCTGTGTTTTTCAGACAATTCTGCATAAGATTCTTACTGCATATGCAAACTAATGTACAGATTGTTTGTGTTTTGTGCAGAGATTCTTACTGCATATGCAAACTAATGTACAGATTTTGTGTGTGTTTTGTGCAGTATGGGCTCAGGCTGTTCTATATTGCTATTGGAGTTGGCTTTGCTAGTTTCTTTGGTAAGTTTTGCTAGTTTCTTTGAGAGAGAGAGAGAGAGAGAACAAGATAGTTAAAATATGAAGTAAATGAATGATTGTGTTTGTTATATTATGCAGAAGGACTTTGCTGGACAAGAACTGCAGAGAGACAAACCTCAAGAATTCGGACAGAATATCTAAAATCAGTTCTCAGACAAGAAGTAGGCTTCTTCGACAACCAGGATTCTTCATCAGCAACCTTCCAAGTCATCTCCAACATCTCTGCTGATGCTCACATCATTCAAGATGTGATAGCTTATAAGATTCCCAACACCCTGGCTCAGTTCTGTGCACTCGTGTTCGGGCTTGCAGTCGCCTTCCTGCTCTCGTGGCGGATGGCGTTGGCCTCTCTCCCGTTCGCGTTAGGATTCATCATCCCGATAGTGGCGTTTGGGCGGCTGATGATGAAGACAGGAGTCAAGAGCAAGGATGCATATGAGGTAGCAGGCAGCATTGTGGAGCAGGCGATATCGAACATACGAACCGTCTACTCGTACGTGGGGGAGCAGAACACGGTGAAGCAGTACGGCCACGCCCTCGAGGAGAGCACGAGGCTCGGCATCAAGCAAGGATTGACCAAAGGTTTGATGATTGGAAGCATGGGGATGCTGTTTGCTACCTGGGCTTTTCAGTCCTGGGTTGGAGGCCTTCTTGTCACTGAACATGGAGAGAGTGGCGGCCGTGTTTTCGTCTCCGGTGCCAGCATCATCACTGGTGGAATGTGAGCACCAGCTCTCCCTCTCTTCCCCCTCTCCCTCTCTCAAAATCTCTGCTTTTTAAACTCTGCTGATGTCCCTTTTCTTGCTGTCTCAGGGCCTGTATGACTGCTCTGCCAAATGTGCCATTCATCACGGATGCATCGGCTGCTGCAATGAGGATATTCGAGATGATAGACCGGGCTCCTGCAACGAGAGACGAAGGAAGAATCCTGCGAAAGGTAAGGGGACAGATAGAGTTCAGACAGGTTCACTTCAGCTATCCATCAAGAAAGGATGAACTGGTGCTGCAGGGGCTTAGCCTGAAGATCAGAGCCGGTAAGAAAATCGGGCTCGTGGGAGGCAGTGGCTCGGGGAAATCCACAATCGTGTCGTTGCTAGAAAGATTCTACGATCCCGTGAAAGGAGACATACTCCTTGATGGCCACAGAATCAAGAAGCTCAAGCTGAGATGGTACAGGTCTCAGTTTGGGCTGGTGAGCCAGGAGCCGGTTCTCTTCGCCACGTCGATAAAGGAAAACATAATGTTTGGGAGAGAAGATGCAGCTTCCCTCAAAGATGTCATGGCTGCAGCTAGAGCTGCAAATGCACACAATTTCATCCTCGAGTTTCCTCAAGGATACGACACACAAGTAGGGCAGCTTGGAGTTCAGATATCAGGTGGGCAGAAGCAGAGGATTGCTATAGCAAGAGCATTGCTCAGAGATCCAAGAATCCTGCTCCTCGACGAGGCCACAAGCGCCCTCGACTCACAGTCCGAAAGCATCGTGCAGAGGGCCATCGACAAGGCCTCAGAGGGCAGGACTTCTCTCATCATTGCTCACCGCCTCTCCTCACTCAGGAAAGCTGACACCATCATGGTGCTGGAATCCGGGAGAGTCGTTGAATCCGGGTCACACGGCGAGCTGATGCAAGGTGGAGTCTATAGCCAGATGGTGAGGCTGCAGAAATCAGCTAGCATCCATGAGTTCTCACCAAAGAGGCTCATGTACCGGAGCCATAGCCTCAGCTCTCGCCGTGGCTCGAGCATACTCAACAGCCCTGCTTCCCCCTTCTCATATGCATTGCCAATCAGTATGCTGTCCACAGTTCAAAACAGCCCAACTTCCTCCTTCAGTGTTCATCACGAAGACGACGAAAAACCAGACTCCTCTGCTTCACCAACTCCCTCAATGTGGCGTCTGCTCGAGATGAATTCGCCCGAGTGGAAGAGAGCCCTGCTCGGCTCCATAGGAGCAGTTGCAGTTGGAGCAATTTTAGCAGTGTTTTCTTACTGTATGGGAGCTCTAATCTCTGTCTACTTCGAAAGCAGAGCAAAAGTGAAGTCAGAGACAAGGCTATACAGCTTCATATTTGTTTCCATTTCTGTCATAGTCTTCTTCAGCAGCATATTGCAGCACTACAACTTCGGCATCATGGGAGAGAGGCTAACGCAGCGCCTCCGCGTGAGGGCTCTCGAGAAGATACTCACCTTCGAGATAGGCTGGTTCGACAGAGAGGAGAACTCAAGCGCTGCAATCTGCGCGCGCCTCTCCACAGAGGCGAACATGGTCCGGTCTCTCGTGGGAGACCGCGCCTCCCTGATCATCCAGGTCATCACAAATGCTTCCGTGGCCTTCACAGTTGCATTGATCATCACATGGAAAGTGTCACTGGTGTTGATTGCTATACAGCCTCTGATCATCACCAGCTACTATTTGAAGACAGTTTTGATGAAGGAGATGTCTGCGGAGGCACAGGAAGCACAGAATGCAGGCAGCCAGCTAGCCAGTGAGGCAGTGGTGAACCACAGAACTATAACTGCATTCTCCTCCCAAAACAGAGTCCTCGGTTTCTTTGAGGCGACGCTGGCAGGGCCGAGGAGGCAGAGCATACGGCAGTCGTGGATATCAGGGGCGGGGCTGTGCAGCTCGCAGTTCTTCACCGTGGCAGCCATTGCCTTAACCTTCTGGTATGGCGGGACGATGATGGCGAAGGGAGTGCTGACAGCGGAGCATCTCTTCATCGCGTACATCATCCTGATGAGCACCGGGAGGACCATTGCAGACGCGGGGACAATGACTTCCGACCTATCAAAGGGCGGCAGTGCAGTCGGGGCCGTGTTCAAGGTCCTCGACAGGAGCAGCGAGATTGAAATGGACAACGACGAAGGAATCAAGATTGCAAAGGCTCTGCAAGGGAAGATAGAGTTGGAAGATGTTTACTTTTACTATCCATCACGGCCGGGGCAGATGATCTTCCGCGGCCTCAGTCTCCGTATAGAGGCTGGGAACACGGTGGCCCTCGTGGGGGAGAGTGGCTGTGGGAAATCCACTGTCATCGGATTGATCGAGAGGTTCTACGATCCGGTGAAAGGAACGGTTCTGATCGATGATCACGACATCAGAAGCTACAATCTGAGAGAGATGAGATCACATATAGCACTAGTTAGCCAAGAGCCAGCTCTGTTTGCAGGGACCATCCATGAAAACATAGCTTATGGCAGAGATGATGCCACAGAAGCTGAGATAAGGGAAGCTGCAATGCTTGCCAATGCTCATGACTTCATAAGGTACCTTAAACATCTCTCCCTCAGCTTCTTCTCTCACTAAAAACAAACAGAAAACAGAGCAGCAGAAACAGAGCTTACTCTGTTTTCCTTTCCCACAGTTCAATGCAAGATGGATATGAAACTTACTGTGGGGAGAGAGGAGTGCAGCTTTCAGGAGGGCAGAAGCAGAGGGTAGCACTTGCACGGGCGATTCTCAAGAATCCATCGATCCTCCTCCTGGACGAGGCCACCAGCGCGCTGGATAGCAAGTCGGAGAAGTTGGTGCAGGAAGCATTGGACAGGATGATGGTTGGGAGGACTTGTGTCATCGTTGCACACAGGCTATCCGCGATACAGATGGCAGACAGCATCGCGGTTATTAGGAATGGGAAGATCGTAGAAGAAGGGTCGCATTCTGAGCTACTTGCACTCGGAGACGATGGTGCATATTATTCCTTAGTCAAATTACAGCACTATAATTCTCTGTAAAAATTATTAAAGCAACTTATTGTAAGCAATGTCAAGTACTCTTCCCTTTCTTATGCCTAAAAAAGTTTAGGCAAATTCTGTACAACTATATATAAAAGATTATCAGAAGCGAAGCACTGATAAATCTCACTGTTATATCTACTGACATTGAGTTATGCTCAATCTAACAAGGAGATCAATCTCATTCAGCAATTTCATAAAGATATTTAGCCATTCTAATATTTTTTTCCAAATTGTGAATATGTCTTTCGTCACATGCATATATTGTTGGATTTTTGATAACCATCACTGAAACTTGAAGAAACTTGCAATCTGATGCATCCTTAGCCCGTTCGCATCTGCATCTGCTTCTGCTTTTACAACTGGAAATTAGAAAATAAGTGAAAAGAAGATTATTCTATTATGAACTTTGGATTGTTCACATTGATCATAAAATGAAAATGATATTGGCTCTTGAATTGCTTAGTAGTCTTACTATCTCAGTATCTCCACAGTAACAAAAGCCATTTGTTTTGCTTCTTTATTAGTTTGCATAATATTTGTCAGTCAATAAAACATTTTTTTCATTTAAAGTTGCTCCACTTTCATTAAAAATTTATTGCTTTAATTAGGATATCCCATAACATCAATGGTTTATGTTGAACAGATAAACTCAATGGCATGAAACTATGAATATGGACAAGAACAGGGGAAGAGGCATTCAAGAAACCTGTCTTCTTTTAGACATGATATGATTCTGTGTAATGTAACTATCTAAACTAACACAGAAAACACTTAACAGCAGCCAAACTGTCAATATGCACTGCTAAAATAAGTATTTGCCTCTAGGGAATAAGGCCTATTCAGGAAGAAGCATCAAACAACACGAGCGCACCAAGCAAAACGAACACGTCTGGAATCACAAAGATCTATGGTTTCACACCACGACGCGGATCAATCACAAGTTTACAAAAGGTATAGCAATTGCTGAGAATGATAGACTGGAAGCACAAAAACTGTAAAGCCAACCGATATTCCTAGTGAAACGTCTTAATGTGCAAATCAAAGTACATTGGTGTCAATTGCATGTATGGTACAAGATCCATACTTTTTATCTGAATACAGTCGAGCATTATTGCCGGAATTCAAAAATGACGAGAGAAAGATAGACCAGGACAGCAATGACGGCTTAGGCACTAGCATCCTTCTCTCTCTGTTGCTTATATAGCTCCGCTTTCATTCTCCTTATCTCTGCTTCGTTCTCCATTCTCTCTTTCTGCAGTTAACAGCAGCATCAAGACAGAAATGAGTCAGCCTTTTCGAATTGAATCAATCAATGGCGATGCATCCATGTAACAGACACAATTCAATCGATGATTATGCATCCATGTAATAAATACACTTTTAAGCCAATTTTGGATGCAAAACTGCAGCATTCGCTATGCATGATCATAGCTGAATTGCAGTTAACAGCAACATCAAGAGAGAAAGGAGTCAGTCTTTTCGAATTGAATCAATCAATGGTGATGCATCCATGTAACAAACACAATTCTCAGTAAAAACCAATCTATGATTATGCATCCATGTAAGAAATACACATTTAAGCCAATTTTGGATGCAAAACTGCTGCATTCATCATAGCTAAACTGCAGTGGGAGTAACAACTACCTTTCCGAAGCTCAAATTTCAGCTTCAAAAATGTCCAAAACATAGGTACATTCACAAATAATTTATAGGAACCCTAAAAAGTATGTCTTGTAAGTAATATAAAATGTAATCCCAAACAATATCGTCGAGGAGTCGCATTTTTGAAAGAAGAAATCAAAGATTCAACAAGGAAAATTTCTTAGTTCCCGCCTTCAAAGATTGCTCCACTCAATGAAATGAATCAAAATGCAATCAGGTCCCAAACTTAAAAACGCCCAAATCCAAAAAAACCTAAATTTCCGAAAATTCCAAAGGCATTACTCTTTTTTCAGCCCTAGAAGCAACATCACCCGATCCCAAAAACCGCAGAATTAACCCATCAAAATTATCAACCAAAAAACTGAATACTCAAGGATTTGGGAGAAATACCTTCTCATCCTGGTGAAGAGCGATCCAGACATGGACCTTGTCCATTGTTTCCCAGAAAAGGAATGCTCCAAACGACATGGCAAAGAACGTCCCAACTTTCACCATCTTCAAAAATTTGCAGCAAAAATCAACGAATTTTCCGAGAACCAATGGAAATCTCTAGCTCTTATGGCTGAACGCAGTATCTGTTCACAATTAGAGCAATTGATTTAAGGTTGATGACGCAACGCATTGCTCGATACGACAGCGTATTGGTATAACTACAAATTGCAATGATATTTCATTTTATTTTTTAAAATAAAAAGTTGCATAAAAATAAAGCATAAAAAGCTCAAATATACCTAAGTGGCTCTATTGTGGGACTCATAGATGTGGCTTCCAAATAAAATTCTTAGTTTTTGTCTCACTTTTTATTTTTTACTACTCCACTTTGTAAAGAAATACATATTCTTGTTTTCTTCATTTTGTCCATAGTTACACGAAGTAATCATTATTTTATGGGGTTTTGACAAATAAAACGACAAATTATTTTGAAATTACAATTTTAGCGTGAATTTTGAAGCGTGATAAATAAATTATTACTATTTCATTGTTTGTAATTTTGTCCCCTCAAATTTTTTTTTCTTTAATTGTCGAAATGTTGAATTGGAGCTTATATGAATTAGTAAAGACGTTTTTTTTTGTGATGCATAAACGACGTCGTTTCGTATAATTTCATTTATTTTATTTTTTTCAAATTATAAAGGAAATGTACCATGTATCTACACCCTAATTTCCCATATTCGGCAATTCTATTGCAAATGATGTTGTAACGTAAATATTACGTGGCGAACTAATCCACGCAAACTTCACCTCGTTGTTCCGTGTTCGAATCTCATAGTAGGTGAAAATTTCATTTATTTATATTTATCATTTTTCATAGTGAATTTATATAATTCAACTCTACCCTAAACATTAAATAAAAGAAGCAAATGCAATATTTGTAGTATATGTATGTAACAGCTTGTTCATTTGGTGCTGGATGTTGAAAGTTTGGTTGCTTGCAATTGGATTTAACCTGCAAAACCCACACATGATTCAAAATTTGTGATTTTGAAGGTTTTTGTAGAATAAAATTGTTGCAAGGTGACAAATTTCAAATTGGAATTTTTTCTTGTTTGAAAATCACAAAGTATAAGGTTTTTTTTCTGTTTTAAGCAATAGAATCATATTAGTTTTAATATTTTGCAATCAAGTAGCCAATAAACACACAAACACTTTAGCATTTGATGTAGACTTGCACTCTAGTTTCACTTATTTTAGTTAAATATAGTTGAAAACTTGCTAGTGAGAGACAGAATGATGCTTCCACACACATTATATATTGTGTTGATGACTTCAAACATCTGTCTTCATGCTATCAAGAATCCTGCAATCTGCCTTCATAGGATGTGTCAAGTTTCATTATTTTCATCAAAATCTAGTGATAGAAGCTAGAGAGAAAGATCCTTGATCATTATTTGTATACATCACTACAATTCAAGAACTGCAAAAAACAAGGAAAAAAAAAATGGGAGGCCTTTTTAGGTGTGCTGATAGTGTTGACAAGCTGTTCATGCTCATCGGCACCGTGGGCTGCATCGGTGAAGGCATGGCGTCTCCGGTCACCATGTACGTGTTGAGCGGAGCATTAGACGCCTTTGGCAGCGCGGATCAGTCCATTTCCAACGACGTGGTGAATAAGGTGAGATCAAGATTTGGTTTTTGATATGATTTGAAGTTGAATGTTAACATAGTTTTTGATCTGTTTTTTCTTGTGCAGTATGCACTTAGGCTGCTCTACGTTGGTGTGGGAGTTGCATTTTGTGGTTTGTTAGGTTTGTATCTAAAAAATCTTGGCCTATTTTGATTGCAAAAAAAAACAAGTTTGAAACTTTTTTGGAAATTTGCAGAAGGGCTTTGCTGGACAAGAACTGCAGAGAGGCAGACATCAAGAATGAGGATGGAGTACTTGAGATCAGTTCTCAGACAAGAAGTGGGATTCTTCGACGGCGAAGATGTTTCTTCTAGAACCTTCCAGATTGTGTCAAGCACATCTAGTGATGCTCTCACTATTCAAGATGTCATAGCTAACAAGGTTTGTTCTTTCCTTCTCTTTGTCTCCTTTGATATATATATATATATAGAGTGTTTCCTTATCATCCTCTGCTTCTCTTGCAGATACCGAATTCCCTCGTGCAGATCTGCTCGCTCGTGGTTGGCGTTGCAGTCGCCCTCGTGCTCTCGTGGCACCTCGCGTTAGCCTCTCTCCCACTAGTGCTCAGCTTCATCATCCCAGTTTTGGCATTTGGGAAGGTGATGGCTGACATAGGCATCAGGAGCAAGGATGCCTACGGCGTGGCAGGGGACATCGTGGAGCAGGCAGTCTCCAACGTACGAACCGTCTACTCGTACGTGGCTGAGGCGAAGACAGTGGCGAGGTACAACAGCGCGCTTGAAGAGAGCACGGAGCTCGGGATCAAGCAAGGGCTGATGAAAGGGTACATGATAGGGAGCATGGGGATGATGTTCGCAACTTGGGCGTTTCAGGCGTGGGTCGGGGGCCTCCTCGTCACAGAAAAAGGCGAAAATGGCAGCCGTGTCTTCATCTCCGGCGCCTGCATCATCATCGGAGGACTGTAAGCCCCCAAAATACACAACAAAATAACACATTCACATGCTCAAAAAGTAGAGCTTAACTTGTGCCATTTTGTGCAGATCCTGCATAAATGCTCTGCCAAATGTGCCTTACATCACGGAGGCGTCAGCTGCATCGAGGAGGATATTCGAGATGATCAACCGCGTACCTGAAATAGACGTTGAAGACGAAAACGGGAAGGTTTTAGCTGCTGTGAAGGGGCAGATTGAGTTCAGAGAAGTCCATTTCAGCTACCCCTCAAGGAAAGATGAGGCAGTTCTTGAAGGGCTCTGCCTCAAGATTAGGCCTGGCCAGAAAGTTGGCCTTGTGGGCGGGAGCGGCTCCGGGAAGTCGACAGTCGTCTCGTTGCTCGAGAGATTCTACGATCCTACGAAAGGAGACATACTACTTGATGGCCATAGGATCAAGAAACTGCAGCTGAAATGGTACAGGTCTCAGTTTGGCCTAGTGAGCCAAGAGCCAGTGCTGTTTGCCACATCTATAAAGGAGAATGTGTTGTTTGGGAAAGAAGATGCTTCTCTCGAGGAGATCGTAGCTGCGGCCAAATCCGCCAACGCGCACGATTTCATCGTCGAGTTCCCTCGGGGGTACGACACGCGTGTAGGGCAGCTCGGGGTCCAGTTGTCGGGCGGGCAGAGGCAGAGGATCGCCATAGCACGAGCACTGCTGAGGAACCCGAGAATTCTTTTGCTCGACGAGGCCACGAGCGCGCTTGACGCTCAGTCCGAGAGGCTCGTGCAGGAGGCCGTCGACCAAGCTGCAAGGGGCCGGACAACGCTACTGATAGCTCACCGTCTCTCCACAATCCAAGCCGTTGATACGATCATGGTTCTTGAATCGGGGAGGATTGTCGAATCGGGTAGCCACGACGAGTTGTTGCAGACCGGAAGTGGAGAAGGCGGAATCTACAGACGAATGATGAATCTTCAGACGTCGTCTGTGAACAATGAGCTCACATCAGACGAAACAAGTCATATTCCACAGAGACTGATGAATTCCAACAGTATCAAATCTTTCAACGGCTCGAGCTTACAGGATAGCCCTGTTTCACCAATCGCGCCTACATTGCCCTTGAGCTTGCTCTCGTCTATACAAAACAGCCCGGTTTCCTCGTTCAGTGACCCTTATGGAGGAGACGAGAAGTCAGATCCTTTGTCTCCTCCAGATCCTCCACTCTGGAAGTTGCTGCATATGAACTCGCCAGAGTGGAGGAGAACCTTACTCGGCTGCTTAGGAGCAGTCGGATTTGGGGCAGTTATGCCCATAAATGCATACTGCATGGGAGCTCTCGTCTCTGCTTACTTCGAGGTTACGCCCTCGAAGATCAAGTCAGAGACAAGATTCTACTGCTTCGTCTTCTTGGGCCTCGCGCTCGTGACCCTAGTCTCGAACATCCTCCAGCATCACAATTTTGCAATCATGGGAGAGAGGCTAACAAAACGCCTCCGTGAAAAGATCCTCGAGAAAATTCTAACGTTCGAGATCCTCTGGTTCGAGAAAGAGACGAACACGACTGCTGCAATCTGCGCCAGGCTCTCCACGGAGGCAAACATGGTCCGTTCCCTCGTGGGGGACCGCATGTCCCTCCTAGTCCAAGTCGCCACCAACGCCCTCCTCTCCTTCGCCCTCGGCCTGATAGTCGCCTGGAGGCTCGCGGCCGTCCTGATCTCCATCCAGCCGGTGATCATCACCAGTTTCTTCTTGAAAACGGTGATGATGAGGCAGATGTCGATCAGAGCCCAGGAGGCCCAGGGCGAAGGAAGCCAACGAGCAAGTGAGGCAGTGACGCTTCACAGAACCATCACTGCATTCTCCTCACAGGGAAAGATTCTTTCCCTATTCGAGGCCACCCTGGCGGGGCCGCGGGCGCAGAGCCTACGCCAGTCCTGGATCTCCGGGGCAGGGCTCTGCGCCTCGCAGTTCCTGACCACGGCCGGCATGGCGCTGGCCTTCTGGTACGGCGGCACGCTGATGGGGGAGGGGCGGCTGAGCTCGAGGCAGCTCTTCCTCACCTTCTTCATCCTCATGAGCACCGGCAAGACCATCGCCGACGCGGGCGCCATGTCCTCCGACATATCCAAAGGCCGCAGCGCGGTGAGCTCCGTCTTCGCGATCCTGGCAGCTTGCGAAGGTGGGGCCCAGGCGCCGGGAGCGAAGTTAGACGACGAGCTGGAGGGGAAGATAGAATTCGACGACGTCTACTTCTCCTACCCGTCGCGGCCCGCGCAGGCGATCCTGCGCGGGCTCTCCCTGAGGATCGAGGCCGGGAAGACGGTGGCGCTCGTCGGAGATAGTGGCTGCGGGAAATCGACGATCGTGGCGTTGATCGAGAGGTTCTATGATCCGATCAAGGGGAGGGTTCTGATCGACGGTGGAGATATCAGGAGCTATGATGTGAGAGAGATGAGGTCGCAGATAGCGTTGGTGAGCCAAGAACCGGCGCTTTTTGCAGGAACCATCCATGAAAACATCATCTACGGCAGGGATGGAGCCACGGAGGCTGAAATCGAGGAAGCTGCAAAACTAGCAAATGCTCATGAATTCATAAGGTAAATAACTGATTAAACTACCTCTACTGCAACCAAGAGTGAGCATAAAGCTGGAAAGAAAATTTGAAAAATATCGAACACATTTCGATTTATTTACATTTTTAAACGAAAAAACCAAGACTTTGTGATTGACTAAATCTTGATTCGTATTGATTATTAAATAATGATTAGTTTTTTTTAAAAATAGAAATTATTTGAAAACTTTCGATCCAATAATTTATTTTTTATAGAAATTTTTATAGGGCGTAAACTTGAGTAATTAATCCTGATTAGTGTCGAAGTATTGATGATGCGCTATATTAATAAATAAATAAGCGAAAATACAATAAAATGAAAAGCAGATCAACACGACATTATTTAATATTTTCTTCTTTAATTTTAATTTATTACTTTAGTTTAATTTTAAAATAATTAAATATGATTCACTAATCCAATGGAGTATTTTTTATATTTATTTTTTAACATTTATTTTTCAATTGTTAAGTGAATAATTGATTTTTTAGGATTAAGTAATCCAAAGTTATGTTATAGAATTTATTAAATTTTCAACTATTTTTTTGTGCGTGTGTTGGCCTGGCGGCAAGTGGTAATGCCCAAGACGTGATCGGGTCCTGAGTTTGAGTCCACCGTTGTGCGATCATTAAATTTGCAATAAATAAATAAACTGTTGAACAAAGTAGATTTCTAAGGCCCAAAACAGTTAATTCGGTTTTTTTTTGGGACATATAACTGAAGGAAGTAACCGAATACTAACCCACTTGCGCAGTTCGATGAAGGACGGCTACAAGACTTACTGCGGCGACAGAGGAATCCAGTTGTCGGGAGGGCAGAAGCAGCGGATCGCACTCGCACGTGCGATCATCAAGAACCCTAAAATCCTTCTTCTCGACGAGGCGACCAGCGCTCTCGACAGCTTGTCCGAGAATCTGGTGCAGGAGGCGCTGGATAAGGTGATGGTGGCCAGAACTAGCGTAGTAGTCGCGCACCGCCTCTCCACGGTGCAGATCGCCGACGCCATCGCGGTCGTTAAGGACGGCAAGATCGTCGAGGAAGGAGCTCATGAGGATCTCATTGCAATTGGAGATGCTGGTTTCTACTATTCTCTAGTCAAGCTTCAACATCACTCTCTCTCCACACCCCATTAATTAATTGTCTAGTATAGTGTTCGTGTTCGTGTTAGGGCTTGTTAATTGCATTTCTCTTCTTCCTCAATTTTGATGATGTTCATTTTAGTGGAAGAGCATATATATGTATCAAACAAACCTTGATGAATGTGTGTGTGTGTGTATATATATATATATATAGGGTTCCACTCTATAGAAAAGGACTCTTAGATGAAGAATAAGGAACTAATCTGGTCCCTCAATTTCATTGAATCTAACGGTTCAGCTTTTCTAATCAAAATCATTTAAGTAATTAATATAAGTGCTGAAAATTAGTTGTAAATTCGTTAGGGTTATATTTGTCAATTGTAGTTCGTCGGATTTATGGAAAATCAAATCAAATCCCATGATTTTCTCATCTCCCTTCTTGATCCCAATGGTATGGGGTTTTCAACGAATTTGTATCATTCCTTTGTTCAGATTTATTTTTTCAATCATCTGGCTTTTCATCGTCATCCCCTGTTCGGACAAATACAATCATGGATCTCTCTCTGTCTCCTCTACTCTTCGCCCACAGTCATCGATCGCCGCCCCCCGGACCCCCTCCCTTGTTTGGTCAATATTTTTTTATTTTTTGTGTTTTCTTTGCTTTGATGATTTGGTTTGCGCTTAATAGTTTGGGTGGTGAAATGGTGTTTGAATTTTGGTTGGATCAGTTTGGAGTATTAAGATTATAGCATCTGCTCCACCAACTCAAATCCCATTTCATCTTCTTTGATTTCACGCGGTGGCTGCTGGCCTTGGTGCGCCGGTTTTATGGCTGTGGTGGTGACGATGCCGCTGCCACCCCCTCCCCCACCGCTGTTGCTTCTCCCCGACCCCCTTGGTTCCCACCGATCTGCTCGTCGACGACGGCAGCCCCTCATTCCTTTCCCCCTTATAAATCCCCTCGTCATACCTTTACTTAATTTCTCTTGGTAAATATCTTTGACATTTCATGGCTTAATCTCTTGTTATCAAAATATGGCTTCAGCTTTAGTCTTTAGGTGCACACTTTTCTGCTGAAAATGTTTTTTCAACAAGTACATGAAAACTGATCACATGGGTAATAAGAACCTTCCTTTTCACGTATTTTTGCTCGTACAGATAAATATAGTATTAAAAAAGTAATTACTTTGCAGTAAAATGTTGTGCTACAATTCTTCCAATCTGAACTCGTTCTGTTGGTTTTTTGTTTTTGTTTTTGAAGAGTGATTTATGTTCGAACGTTTTATAATTGAACTATCTTTTAGGTAACACATCAAAAATTATTATAATTTCATCAATTCGGGAAACTCTAGCAAAGTTCAAATGGTATAACTATTTGTTCAACAAATTACGTTCAAATTAGTAAAATATGTTCATCGAATCACTAAATTATGTTCATCGTAATTAATAAACTATTCATTGGTTATGTTCATTTAGAAAATGAGATTTGTTCATTAAAGTTCAAAGGATATAACAATTTGTTCATACAAAACATATTAAAAATTCATTATACTAAACGAAAATATAATTTCATCAATCCGGGAAAAATATAGCAAAGTTAAAATAATATAACTATTTGTTCAACAAATTACGTTCAAATTAGTAAAATATGTTCATCGAATCAGTAAAAATGTTCATCGTAATTAATAAACTATTCATTGAAAAAATCGAGTTATGTTCATTTAAAAAATGAGATTTGTTCATTAAAGTTAAAAGGATATAACAATTTGTTCATACAAAACGTATTAAAAATTCATTATACTAAACGAAAATATAATTTCATCATTCCGGGAAAAATCTAGCAAAATTAAAATAATATAACTATTTGTTCGACAAATTACGTTCAAATTAGTAAAATATGTTCATCAAATCAATAAAATATGTTCATCTTAATTAATAAATTATTCATTGCAAAAATCGAGGTATGTTCATTTAGAAAATGAGATTTGTTTATCAAAGTTCAAAGGATATGACTATTTGTTCATACAAAACGTATTAAAAATTCATTATACTAAACGAAAATATAATTTTATCAATTTGGGAAAAAATCTAGCGAAGTTAAAATGATATAACTATTTGTTCAACAAATTATGTTCAAATTAGTAAATATATGTTCATCAAATTAATAAAATATGTTCATTATCGTTACTACACTACTCATTGAAAAAATTGAGTTATGTTCATCTAAAAAATGAGATTTGTTCATAAAAGTTTAAAGGATATAACTATTTTCTTTATTTAGTTTAATATTGCAATTGATGTGTTCGTTTGATTATGTAACTATTTTTTTTAGTTTCCTTTTTCAGAATTTGTAATAGTGTAATTTTATTATTCATAGTAATCATTGCTTGCCTTGTTATTAGTATTTTAATTAGTTAAAAGATTTGTTGAATATAATGAAACGACCCACGGCCGCACTAACGAAAGGGATTTCGTGTAATTGTATTCATGAAAAAAGGGAAAATATATTAAATATAAAAAAATAGGCCACATTAACTGAATCTTTTGACATATATATAAAGATTAGCACGATTTTCTCACTCCTGATTATGGCAATTAACTTATACTAGTGTATTACCCGTCGAAATTCGACGGATACATATTTTCTTGTAATTTATATATTTTATGTTATTCTTATGATAATTATATAAAATAATTTTTTATGTAAATTATTTATATAATTAATTAAATTAAATTAGTAATACATTTTAAATTATATTAATGTCAACAACTTTTAGCAATTAAATTATTAATTTTGTTGAGATCATAAAAATACCCATTAGTTTTCATATGAAATTTTATAAAAAGTTGACGCGTAAGAAAACAAAGAGTAGAAATACATATAAATTTGACATAGGTATCATATAATTCCGAACTTCTAAAAGATAACTAATTATGAAAATAATCTCGCCTGATATTTAAAAGACCATAACTGATTTATCGAACATCGTATCATTTGGAGTTTTAAGACCAACCAAGTTGTGGGCATCAGCTCGTCGCAAACTTGACATATCACCTCTAACTTCTGAGCATCATTTTGTCTGAAACTTGAAAGAGAATCATCTCGTCTAAAACTTGAAAGAGCATCATCTTGTCTGGAGTTTTGAGCATCATCTCATCTAGAGTTTCAGAGAGCATCATCAAATATGAAATTATATTCAACCATGACTCCAATTGTCAACTATCTAACAAACATAACTCTAACAATTTAGATATTTTATTTATATATGTAATTTTATTAGTTCAAACTCTAGAGAGAAAGGAAAGAGAAGAGTTCTTAAAGCAGTAAAAGAGAGACCGTGTGCTTTATTTCATCATCGTAGGTATTTATAGGCATTACAGTCGGGGTAAAGTAGTAAATTCGTCTGGTCATCTATTCTGCATGCTCGCCATTAAACTAATTAAGGCTATTATTAGATTATAACTTGTCAGGTCGTTGTCCCCTAATTACAGAGCTGGATTCTGTCCTCATCATCCCGCTCTGTCTAGTAGCTCTGGATTTTCTTCATTGGGGCAGACTTCTACTCTTTGGCTCCACTCTGCTAAGTAGCTACGCCTTCTGGCGAATTATCTCTAACGTGTGGCTCCGCGCTCTGGCTCCAATAGCTTAGCTCTGACTCTGGATCTGGCGATTTGGCTCTGGCTCTGGCTCTGACTCTGACTCTAATGACTTAGCTCTGACTCTGGATCTGGCGATTTGGCTCTGGCTCTGACTCTGACTCTAATGACTTAGCTCTGACTCTGGATCTGGCGACTTGGCTCTGGCTCTGACTCTGACTTTAATGACTTAGCTCTAGAATCTCTGCACTGGCAGCTCTGCTCTGGCATCTCTGCTCTGGCAACTTGGCTCTGGCCCTCTGCTCTGGAACCTCTGCTCTGGTTAGCTCTGGCTCTGTCAGCTCTGCTCTAGCAACTCTGCTCTGGTTAGCACTGTCTTTGGCATCTCTGCTCTGGCATCTCTGCTCTGGCAACGTGGCTCTGACCCTCTGCTCTGGAAGCTCTGCTCTGGTTAGCTCTGGCTCTGGCAACTCTGCTCTGGAAGCTCTACTATGGCAACTCTGCTCTGGAAGCTCTGCTCTGGAAGCTTTACTCTGGCAACTCAAAATGTATTATATGGACCCAATCAACTGTAATTTACATATTCCATCGAAAGGCTTATAACATATCTTTCACAAGTCAGAAACAAATTTTATTCAAATACGAAGCACTAAAATTACACAGCAAAAGGTTTGCTTTGCTCCCTAAACACAACAAAAGATGAACAAAAGTACCTTGTGTTGGCTGAAAAAACACGATGAAACGTAAATCATTATTAACTAAGGTTATTATAGGAAAAAGAAATCTTAGGGCTCTTGTATTAATTGCTTCGAATGGAGAATTCTCATGGGTTTAAGAAGTGGAAACAGAATCGAACTAATTAAGGAATGGAAGAGGGAGTCAGAGATGAGGCGGAGCAACGCTGCCCTTAGGACGGCGACGCCGCCGGAATTTAGAGGGAGAGAGAGGCGGGCAGTTTAAGGGGGGAATTAGGGCTCGATTTGAGTGTGCAATCGACTTTAGAGAGAGAAAAGGATTGAGAGAAGAGAGAGACAGTGAAGGGGGAGACGACGCCGACCGGATTCAGGGACGACGGCGATGGGGTGAGGAAGAGGGAGGCGTGACTTTTGTTTTAAAAGTGAGAATGAGAATATATAGATTGGATTCTCAAATGCCACGTTGGAGATTGAGATTGAAAAGAAAGAATTTGAGGCCTGCCACGTAGGCTAAGGTCTAATCGTATTATAGAATAGATTATTATTATTATTATTATTATTATTATTATTATTATTATTATTATTATTATTATTATTATTATTATTATTATTATTATTATTATAGTAATGGACGAACAGAAACAAATAAAGTTTGCATAAATGAAAAATATATTTTTCTTCCCTATATAAATAAAATGTATGGATTTATTTTATAAAAAATAAAAATAAAATTTTAATTATTTTGATAGACATAAAATAAGATTTTGTTTTAAATTAATCAGTTTATAGAATTTGTGCCTTATTATGCAAACATGTAAATCAATGACCGGACCCGTTTATAATTTACATATACGTTCATGTCTCAATTCAAACTTAATTTAAAATTAATTTTATTGAAAATTAAGAATATAAATATTATATATATATATATATATATACAATATAATATATTGCAACATATACGGTTGGATCAAAGTAAATACGGACGGCTCTGCGTCCGGCTCACCAGGTTTAATTGCTGGTGGTGGAGTGTTCAGAGACCACGCTGCAACTGTTCAGGGGTGTTTCCACACAAAGGGAGGATCGGGCTTCGCTTTTGAAGCTGAGCTACTTGCGGCGATCACTGCCATTGCGATAGCTTATAACCGAGGATGGCGCAAGCTCTGGCTCGAGGCGGACTCCTCATATGTTGTTCGTCTCCTACAGCAGCGATCGATGGAGGTTCCTTGGCGTTTCATCAGTTATTGGAAGGAGACGTTAGCTCGCTTACATGAGATCACTTTTCGGGTTTCGCATATTTATCGGGAGGGGAACGTTGTGGCGGACATTATGGCAAACCCTGCGAGACAAGAGGGTTTTTGGAGCAATGGGATTGAGGTCATTGAGGACGCTGTCATCCGAGACATCGCGAGCCATAGTCATCTTCGTCGCATCTAAGTCCCGTTAGGGGTGCTTGTGATTGTTGTTGTTCCGTGCCCGTCTTGGCCTGCTTCATGGCTGCTTGGGTTCTTTGGTCTTTGTCTTTTGTTTGTTTGAGCCGGATTTACTTGGGAACGATGGTGAGGCCGGAGTTCCTGAAGTGTTTCCTTCCGCTCGTTTGCTTTTTTGTTCTGCTCTTGTCAAGTACACTCGTCCCATAGTTGGCGTCTCTGTGCCTTCATGGGTTTGTTCTTCCTTTGTTTTTTCTTTTATAAAATACCGCTTTTAATAAAATAATATTGCAACATATACATATAATATGTACGCTATTGAGAAATATAAAATTAATAACAAATATACATCTAATCACTAACATTCAATTAAAATAAGTTATCGTATATAGATTATAATTTTTTTCTTATCAGACATATAAATCTAATTTTTATCTAGAAAAAATAAATAATAAAATTTATTAGTTTAGATTATATGTAATGTTAATATTATTATATATATACATTTATTATTAATTATATTTATTATGATTAATGAATCTTTATATAGAATGTAATGGAGAAAAAATAAATAATAAAATTTATTAATTTAGATTATATGTAATGTTAATATTATTATATATATACATTTATTATTAATTATATTTATTATGATTAATGAATTTTTATATAGAATGTAATGGTTAATCAATTAATAAATGATGAAGATTATATATGGTAAATTTTGTAATGGTGAGATTTTAGATATGCCACATAGGTTAAGGCTTAATCCTATTATATAATATAGAATGTAATGGTTAATTAATTAATAAATGATGAAGATTATATATGGTAAATTTTGTAATGGTGAGATTTTAGATATGCCACATAGGTTAAGGCTTAATCCTATTATATAATAGATAGATTATGTGTAATTTACTATCATATCCTCTAATTCATTAGAGGCTGCCGAATTAATGACAAATATAGACCATCAGATTAAGTAAGATGAAGGGCCAAGATTTCTTCTCTCTTCTTTCTTACATTTAGGCCTTCTTCATTGAACCTTTGCCTATATATATATATATATAGGGGGCGGTTATTCAATAAACCACCCTTATTTTAAGAATTACGAACCAGCAAAAATGCATGAATTTTATGTATAACACGCATGAATAAACTGTATAAAGGTATGAATATCAAAAAAATATTTTTTTGCTACCTTTGGGATTCGAACTCATGACCATGAATATATCCAACAAGGTGATGAATCAACCGTAGATCTTGATGATCTAAGGGCTGAAAATGGTTCTTAATTTATATTTTAATAAGCGTTCTTATTTTAGCCTTCCCCTATATATATATATATATATATATATATATATATATATATATGAACTCTCACATGTGTTTTGAAGTTCCCAAGGAAACACCAAACGATACGAACTCTTGTCTACGAACAATGAGGTCCAGGGTTCAAACTCCACCGCTCCCCCTCACCCAAAGTAAAAAAAAAAGAGAGGATGAATTCTTGAATTTTATGGAGTTTGGATCCTCTATTGCAGCATCATGCAACATCAATCTCTTCTTATTATTTCAATCCAAGAAAAGTTAGTGTATATATATAGGAGAGGGCTACGGTATAAACACTAACATATAAAATACGAATTAACTAAAATGTATGAATTTTATGCAGAACACGTATGAATTCGCTGTGTAAATGTATGAATTGCGAAGAATAATTTTTTTGTTATTTATGAGATTCGAACTCGGGATCATGAATTCATCCAACAAGGTGATGAATCAACCGTAAATCTTGAATTCATCCAAAAAAGTAAATTTTTTGGTACCTTTTAATGTAGCGGGAACACTTAATTATTTCATTTATCTTAGTTTATGAATTATGATAGTGGTTTGTGTTAGAGAAATTGATAACGCATATCAATTTATATCTTAGATATTTGATACTATATGTGACGTGCATTCATGATGGTGAAACAGAATTTTTCTTTAGCAAGTTGGTATCATTATTTATCGTTGCCATATGTTAAAGCCAAGGAACAAGGTGTTAAACATTATATAATTATATATATTGCTGTCTGAATTGAATTTCAAGAAACATATTCTTGTTTTGAACATTCAGACAAGGTGCGTTCAGATATAACTATCTGTTTTATATATTGTTTCAAGTCGGCAGACATTTTGACTAAGCCAAAAACTTAGATGTCATTGAGGAATGAACAAGAATAATTTCACACTTAGCTATCTGTAATTCGGTGGATTTAAATTACTTTGTAATTATTTAATTTATTTCAATAATATATTATTTTTGATGTGGATATATTAAGGGCAAATAGCGTCAAAATTCACGAACTTTTACCCGATTCTTATTTTTTCCACGACTTTTAAAAGTTAGACAATACAACCTTTTGATTGATTCTGATTTTTCCCACGATTGTTAATTTTGCCCAATTTAAAGCTTAGGTGGCACTCATAATTTCCAACATGGCAACGTCGTCCGGCGAATCAAACGACGTCGTTTCCAGCTGGTAAAAACACTTCTGTTTTGTGTTAAAAACGGTAGAAATTGGTTGCAACTCATAAATTATGCAAATGGATCGATTCGGAGCTTACGTCGTATTACAAGCTCTGTTTTCAGAAGTTGAAGCTTGAAATGGACAATGCCTTGGAGCATCTAAGAGCCAGAGGATTGGTGGATGAAAAACAACATGATGAATGCTTCTTTCCAAGAAGATAAATCAGAGAGAGATACAATTATTAGAATATAAAATTAGGGCAGGTTTAAAATTTTATGATAAAACGACATTTTAATTTAAATTGTAACGACGCCGTATCCTAATCAGCATTATCAAGCTACGTCAGCTTTGATTTTTGCTGGAAAAATTCATCGTGGAAAAAATCAGAATTTATCAAAAGATTGTGTATTTTTTATCTAACTTTTAAAAGTCGTGAAAAAAAACGAGAATCGGATAAAAATTCGTGAATTTTGATGCTATTTGCCCATATATTAACTTGATGGACAAGTGACACACTTGAATCTTTCATCATGGAATAATTCATTCACCAATTAAACTGCACCTTGTGAGAATATTTATAAAAAAAAAAAAAAAAAAAAACCCTCGTTTTTACGACTGACATTAACTAAATTAACTCGTTGCTAAAAATTCGTTTTCGGTCAAGCTGAAGAGTCCCAAATTCTGAGAGATATTCCACGATCAATAATATTTATAGCATAAACCTAATTAATTAGGAAATCCTAGGAATTGTGCATAGTGTCAATTAATTATAAGATGTGTATTATGAAATACCATAAACTCAACTTGGTTAATAAATCAACGAAGTCGGCGATTTTGATTATTGACTGAGAAAATAGCTCCTCGAAATTCAAAAAACCTCCCTATTTAAAGGCACAGGCCCAAATGCCGCCCAAAAGCCTTCATTTTACATTGATTAGCATTTTTTTCTAGTATGTTTCAATAAGAAAATTAATTTAACTTAATCATATGTTAGGTCCATACGCACAATCTGTTTAGGGAGGAGATATCATCTGATTGAGTATTTTTATTCTTAATAATACGATTTCTCCAATCTCATCTTTTTAATATGATAAGAATCAAGCAAAATTAGTTTATAGTAATATAATACAACAATACATCACCATGACCTCTCAAAAAGGAGAGTCTTAGTCTTTGGGTTCCTCAACTTTGCCACTAGAGCAAAGTCTCATTGGCTAAAATATTTGGAGATGATGGGATCTAAATTACGGATTAATCTTACTATTTTTATCTATCAAGACTAATCCTTCAAAGTAAACGTTCCCTAAGTATTTTTTTTCATATTACATCTAATAACTCTTATATTATGAAGAAGTTCAAATAAAAAGTCTTATTTAAATTTTGAACATAAGAATTATTTTTGATCCTTCGATCGTGAAACTAATACTAGTAAATATATTACTCCCTCCGTTCCAGCTTTTTGTATCCACTTTTAGTTGTAAAATACAACTAAAAGTGGATACAAAAAGCTGGGACGGAGGGAGTATTATTATTATTATTATTATTATTATTTGGATGTTCCCATATTCCCATAATACTCTGAATATAGAAGTACTATATATATATATATATATATACATACATATCAACCCTTTCTTTGTCTCTCCTATAGTCCATATTAGCACTCCAAAACACACTCTCTCTCTCTCCGCCGGCAGCAAATAAAAATGAAGGTCCGATCTTGGCTATCAACATGCTCCTCCGCCACCTGCATCGCCACCTCCGACGCCGCCGCCCCATCTCCGCCACTAACCCTATTCCCTCCACCAAAATCCCTCTTCTCCGACACCAGCAGCAGCAGCTACTCCGATAACTCCCAAACCAACAGCAGCATCCAATCCAACCTCTCTCTCCTCACCCTCCCCTCCCTCCCTTCCCTCCAAAAACTCACCCTCTCCCCCCTCAACCCCTCCGCCACCACCTCCGCCGCCGCCCTCCTCCCCCTCCGCGGCCGCGCCCACGTCCACTTCCTCGCCCTCCACAACCGCCTCCTCTACGCCGCCCTCGGCGACCAAATCCACGTCTACGAGACCCTCACCAACACCTTGCTCGACACCTTCAACGCCGCCTCCGACGCCACCGGCGCCGCCAAATCCATCGCCTTCCGCGGCGGCAGGATCCTCACCGCGCACCAGGACTGCAAAATCCGCGTCTGGAAACTCAACGATCAGAAGAAACACAAGCTCGTCGCCACCCTCCCCACGCTCGAGGACCGCCTCCGCCGCTTCATCCTCCCCCAAAACTACGTCCGCGTCCGCCGCCACAAGCAGCGCCTCTGGATCCAGCACCACGACGCCGTCTCCGGCCTCGCCGCAATCGACGACCACCGCCGCGAAGTTAACCTAATCGCGTCGATTTCATGGGACCGAAGCATCAAAATATGGAACACGCGAAATCTCAATTGCCTCCAATCAATCAACAAAGCTCACGACGACGCCATCAACGCCGTCGCGGTATCCACCGACGGATTGATCTACACCGGCTCCGCCGACCGGAAGATCAGAGTGTGGCAGAAAGAGGGGAAATCGGAGAAATACGCGGCGATCGCGACGCTGGAGAAGCACAAATCGGCGGTTAACGCGCTGGCGCTGAACCGGGACGGGTCGGTTCTGTTTTCCGGTTCGTGCGACCGGTCCATTTTGGTGTGGGAGAGAGAAGACAGCGCCGGCCACATGGCGGCGGTGGGGGCGTTGAGGGGCCATGCAAGGGCGATCTTGTGTTTGATCAACGTCCGTGATCTGCTCATCAGCGGATCGGCCGATCGGACGGTCAGGATCTGGCAGCGCGGCTTCGACGCCCGGTTCTGCTGCTTGGCGGTTCTCGAGGGGCACCGGACGCCGGTGAGGTCGCTCACGGCGGAGGACGGCGAAGACGGTGGCGGCGTGAGGGTGTTTAGTGGGAGTTTTGATGGGGAGATTAGAGTGTGGGAAGTTGGGTTTTGATACAATAGTAAATTTTCTTGATTGTATGAATTTTTTGTATAGGTTTTAGTTTTTCGTCGATGTTCCGTCATTAATTTTTCTTAACAACGGAAATTGATGTGAGTATGGAAATTTTTGCCATCGCATTTTCGTTGCTATGTTGGATCGGGGGTTCTTGATTTGAATTTAATTAAAGTAATATAAGTGGAGCATCGAGCTCATAATTTTAATTCTATTTCTAAATCACACATTGTTTTTATTTTTGAATCGAGTTTTGAATGAGTTCCATAGGTTTATATATATGTAAATCTTGATAAATATGATATTAGAAAGTGTTTAAATCACATTCACACTTAATAGGAATAAGAATAATATGCATGGTTCTTAGATTCAATTTGTGGTGTGTTATAGGTTTTGATTGTCATCTCATGAGTACTCCAATTATGGGTTCATATATTAGATGTAGGCTTAATGTGCATGGAATCTATCTCATATTCTAAACCAATAGCATATTTTATATGACACAAAATGATTTTAAAAATAATTTATTTCTGACGGGATTTAAACATTCATCTAGACCGGCACGACTGGCCAATTATATTCCTCGATGCATTAATATGAAACTAAAATACTATGGATAGTATAAGTTTTGATGATAAATATTTGTATCTTAATGTTCATCTATATATATTTCAGAAAAAATCTATATAATATATAAAAGAGGAGTTTTTTCTCTCCATGTTTTCCTTCTCTTTTTCTCTCTCTTCTTCCACCAAAATTTTTACTATTTTTTCTTTTTTATTTTTTTATAATTTAATTATCTTTCTAAACATCATCAAATTTGATTCATGAAAAAAAATCAAGATGTATCTTAAATTTAATATAGTATAAAAATTATCAAAAATGAATTTAAAATGAATAAGTTATGAAAAATTTAAAATATTTTATTTTCTGTCTCCTCATTAAAATTTACAAATTTTTATTTATGTTTATATATGAAAAATATTTATTATGATTAATAATAGGGTTAATACCGTGAAAAACCATGAACTTTGGTGCGATTTCCAAACTTTCCATGAACTATTTTTTTAATCAAATTTTCCATGAATTTAAACGCCTGAACAATTTTTCCACGGTTTTTACCTCCGGTGAAGGTCCGGTCTTAGTTGGCGCCTACGTGGCAATACCGAGCTGACATGACGCCTACGTGGTAATACTGAGTTGATGTGGCCTCCTACTTGGAAAAAAAATAAACAAAAAAATAGAAAATCGATTATTTTTCCTCCCCTTCCTCCAGGTCGGCCGGTGGACCGCTGCCTTCCTCCGGCGAAGCAGCGCCGACGACCACCACCTCTGCCTTCCTCCTTCGCGACGGTCACCTCGCTCGATCTCAGACACGAAGAGCTATGCTGTTCCAGACCTCGCGCCGCTGCTGTGCTCGCACCGCCTCCGAAGAGCTATGCCGTCTTCGATCGTTTCCGATCGTCGACAAGAAATCCCCAAAATCCTCCTCCCCAAACCTGCACCACCACCCTCTTCAAATCAGCGATTCCGCCGCATTGAACCCCCTCTACCGCCCTCTCTCTCTCCACCGCCCTCCACCATCATCATTACGAAGACCCGCTGTGAGAGAAGGGGACGCGAAGACTCGCTGGGCCTAATTTCAGTAGATGCGGCCAAAACCCTACCTCATCCGCCGTACCTGCTCCATTGTGCCTCCACCGCCGCTATCTTCCCAATTTCAGCAGACGCAATCAAACCTTATCTTCCCATTCATCTTGACTCACGACACCTCCCCCTCTCTCGCCACCGCTCTCTCTCTCTCCATCGCCCTCCACCACCAACATCACCAGATTCGCCGTCACCAACCACCCCCGTAGCTCCGCCGCCTCCCCTGGCATGGTTGGACTCGCAAATTCACCGCCTCTAGCCCTGGTATGGTTGGGCTCGCAGATCTGCCGCCACCAACCACCCCCGTAGCTTCGCCGCCTCTCCTGGCATGCTCGCAGATCCACCGCCACCAGCCACGGCGGCGAGTTCGACCTCCAACCGAGAGAAAGAGGTTTTAGCTCAAAACGACGTCGTTTTACCCTCAACTAAACGACGTCGTTTCTTTTCGCCGCCGGCTACGCCATGTCAGCACTCAATTTGGGGATTTTTGAAAATCGTGAAAAAATTGTTCAACCCCTTAAGTTCATGGAAAATTTGATAAAAAAAATAATTCATGGAAAGTTTGGAAATCGCACCAAAGTTCATGGTTTTTCACGGCATTAACCCTTAATAATACTATATAATAATATGCATAATGCAAATTTTCATTATCGATTAATTTTTAAATTTATTTAATAACTATAATATCAGTACACTTTGTATAAATTGAAAATTTATATTTTTAAATTGAGAATTTTATTGAGTAATTGATGTGAATTATTATAATTTATTTTTAAAACATATTTTGGATTTTTTATATTATTTTATTATTTTATTTATTATTTAAATTTATCATTTAATTTCGATGTCTGTCGTGCATCGCACGAATGGGCATATACTAGTATCAATTAATTCCTCAATTTTTCTAAAGTTGAGGCACCTAAAGACTCTCCTTTGTGAGAGATCTCGGGTTCAATTCCCGCCTACGTGCGGTGATGTTTTCCCACTTTAGGTGGTGTTGTATTACTGCTTGCGTGTAGTGTTGTATTATATTATTTGGTGCTGAGGTCCCACACGCATGGCGTTTCTCACCTGCGTGCGGTGATGTTTTCCCATCATTGGATGGTGTTGAGGTTCCGCCTGCATGCGAGTTGCATAATTGATTGTATTCAGATACCTCTTGTAACTTCAAAAAAAAAATCCTCAATTTTTGTTATTAATTATATCTCAAACAAATGCAAGTGCGTGTGTAATAATAATAATAATAATAATAATAATAATAATAATAATAATAATAATAATAATAATAATAATAATAATAATAATAATAATAAAAATAAAATCATACCATATATTTCCTTCCATACTTATTGTTAGAGATTGGTATACACCCACTTGGCATTTATCATTAAATTCCCAATTTTAAAAGATAGTGAAGGAGGCTAATTGTTCTCTCTCATCAATGAAGAACCTATCTAGCTAGTGGGAGGCTCTAAATTTGTAGTTTATGGAACGATAAAATCCAAATTCTTGTTTTTTCCAATCTTATAAGATTGTTTTCATAGCGTATAGTTTTTTCCAAAATTCAACTTGTAAAAAAAATTAAAAAATAATGTAACCATCGAACAAAACAATGGGCGTAACGTGAGTTACGGAATCAGCCGATCAAAGGGTTATTAATTTTAATGTTAGTTAGGATTAAATGACAAAATTAGATAACTAGGTAGCACGTGCTAATCTTCGTGATTAACTGCTGCTTTTAAGGTTAATATATATCATTAGCATATCATGCAATTGCAAACTTAATTAATTTTAGAAAACGCCGTCCATAAAGACAAATCAAGGCTTTTAGATCGCCCTTTTACTTTCATAAATAACTAACATTTTTTGAGTTGAATTAATAAATTAACTTTGACTAATTAATGTTCCTTTTCAGTTATGATATTATAAATTAGTATGTGTTAAAAAACCAGTAATGTGGGAGGAAAAAAAAATTGGTGCAGAAATTATATACTATCCGATAATAATTTATGTACTTTTTGACAATATTTATCCCTTAATAATATATTAATGATGATGATTTGCTAGAATATATAATTTAAAATATATATTACGATAATTACCCCGTCATATATACTCTTTTTTATCTTATATCTAAATTATCTAAATTTCCCCCATGCATGTTCTATTCTACCAATCAAATTAAAAATTATAACATGCATCAATGTATACTAGTAATATACTTTCAAAATGAACATTAATTAATTAAGGAGTATTTTACTTGTATCTAATATTACAACCTAGTATTGTAAATTCGAACTTATTTTCAACCTTATATACGCATATATTGCATTTTCTTCACATCTAAGAGACTAAGATGTGGTAGAAATTTCTAGAGATTCTTTTGGTAGGTATGTTTATTTTATTTTATTTTATTTTATTTTATTTTATTTTGTTTGAGTTGTTATAAGTAGACACTATATATACACAAAGTAGACTCATAGCTTAGCTGTTGCGCATAAATTTCTTTGCAGCAAATGCCAAATTGCCAAAGGCATTATAATATTAATGGCCATGGGTGGGGTGGGGGGGCACCCTACCCATACTGCAAAAGTTGGTGGCAAAAAGTTAAAACACCAATATATAGCTCCATTCAGTTCTTTCTTGCTTAAAAACAAGCCAGCAAATCTTGGATGAATTGAAAATAAAAAAGCATAAAATTGATATCTAATTTTTCTTCTTTATCTTTATCTTTTTATCCTCCTTTGGGCAACTTGGCAAGTTGAATTTGAACATTGGTAATAAAATACTTGAATTTTATTTCAATAAAGTTTTGGAGAATGTTGATGACTTGATGTGGTCACCATTTCAATCCTTTGGTTCAATTTATTAGGTGTCCTACAATTTTACTACATATAATAGTATCCACATATTTACGTTAGTCTCCTAACCCTGTACAATCGATTATATGATACAATCGGATTAGTCAAGATCAATATCCTTATCTATCTGGAGGTCTTGGACTATCAAACTCAAATACATATAATAAATGAGTTGGATCTGGACAGATTTTGGTAAGTGAAATCAAATTAAAATAAACGAACGAGGGGTGCAACCCAAAAACGAGCTACAAAATTCTGAGTATACAACTCAGACGCCAAAATCACAACTTAACACACACAGATGGATCACACAACCAATTTCCCAAACTGTAACAAGAGAGAACCAGTTGTCCAAGAGATTTTGTGTTTACGTTTTACTATCTTTTTTTAATTGTCGTAATGATGTAACTAAAGAACTTATGTATATGCCCTTGATTCTTTTTAATTTTTTATTTATTCATGATATATACCGAATTTGAGCAATTTGAATGAACGACTTGATGGAATATTAATTTGTACTAAATATGATTAGACCACAACTAGTAATATTAATGTTAATCAAGATCCTTAAAAAGACTTTTGTCGATTATATAAATGCATGCACCACGTAATGCATGATACGATCTCGTACTAAACTAATTATAACACTAATTAATTAGTGCTAACTAGATGTTTTGAAATGGAAAATCACTTGTCCAATCCATTAATTAAATTCTATAATTATTTAATTACGTGGACCTTAATTAATAGCAAGCTACTACTATAACGCTTTGCTTTGGCTGTATATGCAGACCATAAAATAATTATTTATCACTAATATATAATCCACGTCAAAAAGGAATATACAAATGAAATCATTTATACTAATTAATCGTCATGACTGACGTGCGCTTATTAATTAAACACTGTTTAAGCGATCATTTCACACTCATACAAATTCAAAATGATCCATATACAGAATTTATTAATTAAGGTGCTTAAGAGTGAAGAATAATTAATCACAAAAACTCATGTACAACCGGTTGCATGGTGCAATCGAATTGTATCTATCAGTTGATATGAAATTACTATATCGATCTATATAGGTCTCCGTATGGATAAGGATCTAGATCCTATACAACTCAGTTGTATGGTGTAACCGGTTGCACAAGAAATCACATGATCATAATTAATATGCTTATTTCGTCTCAACAAATACGACATTAATTTTGATGCAATCAACAAGGGCAATATTTTAAGGTTTTGATATAGATGCACTTTCCCAACTTGTCAACTTGCTTGCTCGTGCACAGAGAATTGGGCTTTCTGCATCAATGTATACTATATATGTGTGGCTCTCATTTATTTATATCAAACTATTAAATATATTCACTAATTGAGACAATAGAAACAGCCAAAATTTAAAGCTCAAAATATGAATGCTTTGCTGCAATAGTCTCCTCAAGATCGGCAATTTTCTTGGACTAGCTAGCCACACTCTCATAAAGTTTAAAATATATATAAAGAAATAAGATGAGAACATAACACATTAATTATTTTGATAATAGTAGAATCAATGTTAATTGTTTAACATTTTGTAGTGGCCTTTTATATTAATTTGTTAAATTTATGTTAATTTTTGTCCAATTTTTCTCTATATATTAATTAATTTTTAATTCTCAGTTTGAATCAATTCTCTAGTTCAAATAAGAATCAATGTTAATTGTTTAACATTTTGTAGTGGCTTTTTTTATATTAATTTGTTAAATTTATGTTTTTTTTGTCCAATTTTTCTCTATTAATTAATTTTTAATTCTCAGTTTGAATCAATTCTCTAGTTCAAATAAGATTGTGAACTATTAATAATGAAAATTACTTTGTTTTTGTAGAAGATAGAACTAGAGGTAATATATAAATATGGCCACTTTCATATAGTAAAATTAAAATTTGGCCTATGAAATAAAAACATTAAAATTTGGCCAGTTTTTGTGTAAAAGTACAAAATTACCCCTTACATTAAAATTTTAAAAAATGGCCACTTTCCTCTCTCTCTCTCTCAAAGCTTCAGCTCTCACAATTTCGACTCTCTCTCTCTCTCTCTCTCTCCCCACCATCTTCGTCGTCGTCGTCCCATCGCGCCGCCACTCTGGCTGCAAATCGCCGTCGCGCACTGCCACCGTCACGTAAGGTTCATCTTCTTCGTCGCTTCAGAGCCATCTCTCGGAATGATGAAGCTCTGCCGTCCGAAGAGGCGGTTGCCGCTGACGATCGCCGAATTCATGGCTAGATCTGATTCGCTGTGGAAATCTGAAATTGGAGAGGAAGGTTAGAGCGTCAAAGAAGTCAAAGAATCGCGATGGATTGGAAATCTGAAATTGTGATGAATCGGAAATCTAATTCGCTGAATCTGAACTTAAATTCGTGGCTCTGACTCACATGTGCGTCAAAGAATTGTGATGGATTGAGAGGATGGTCATGGTGGAAATATGAAATTGGAGTGATTTTCATATTATTGATATGAGAATTGCAGCCAACAATTTCGAGTGAGTATTATTGATATGAGAATTGGTTTTGGTAAAATATTATTGAAAAAAAAAAGCAAATCAAATTGATACTCATTTTGAACATTAAAAATAATTTTATTTTTTTATGAAGTGTGATTTAATCGATTTTGTAATATTGGTTTGAGACGAGTTGGAGTGGTTGAGGATGCCGATGAGGTGGTGGTGCCGGCGGCGTTCACGGCGGAGGTTGAGGGGGAAAATTGGGTTTTTAAGGCTTATAAAATCTAGAATTATGATGTTCTTGAATTCACAACCAGATCTATGAATTCACGACTTAATGTTCTTGAATTCACGGCCACATCTATAATTTCACAACTTAATATTCTTGAATTCACAATCAGATCTATGAATTAACAACTAAAATTCGAATTCACAACCAAAATAAAATCTAGTTTTAGTTGTGAATTCAAACTTTAAAAACTCAAATTCACAACCAAAATAAATTCTGGTTGTGAATTCGACTTGTTGTGAATTCACAACGAAAAAATTCTTATTGTGAATTAAATTTAGGTTGTGAATTCGACTGGTTGTGAATTCACAACCAAAAAAATCTGATTTTGAATTAAATTTTGATTGTGAATTCGACTGGTTGTGAATTCACAACCAAAAAATTCTGGCTGTGAATTAAATTTTGGTTGTAAATTCACAACCAAAAAATTCATGTTGTGAATTAAATTTTGGCTATGAATTCGACTAGTTGTGAATTCACAAACAAAAAATTTTGGTTGTGAATTCGACTGGTTGTGAATTCTCAATTCACAACCAGTGTGAATTCACAACAAAAAATTTTTGGTTGTGAATTCACACTGGTTGTGAATTGCGGGATTTTTTAAAGGGGTGATGTAAAGTGGCCATTTTTTTAATTTTTAATGTGGAAGGGTATTTTGGTAACAGTGGCCATTTTTTTATGTTTTTATTTTAGTGGACAATTTTTAAGTTTACTATTTCAAAGTGGCCATTTTAAAAATCCACTCATAGAACTATTTTTTTTAAAAAAAAACACACACATAAATATGGCTATTTATGTGCTTTCCTTATATACCTATTATTGAATCAATGGAAAGAAAACAACTACTCCATTTATTAGTGCAAGTGATTGAGCTCTAATCTTAAACCCATTAAGATTTTACTTGAGCACAAAAATCAAACTGCACGGATTGTCAAATTCTTCGAATCTCGATGACTATTGCCTCCGAACTTCCGTGCAAATATCATATGACAAGACAACAAGTTCAATCTTCCTGTTGATAATTCATAGATCCGCCCTTTATAATTTTCTCGAGCCTCGAAAATGAATCGGGAACTTTAAGCGGACATTCAATATTATTCTCTTTTGTAAAAAATTTATATTATAAATATGTTTTCCCGACCACCGATCTAAGTTTTAGAGAGTAATGTTTTGCCAATTTAAATCAATGTGAACATCTCAAATTTGTACTGCAATACTATATTCATATATACATATGAATCTAAGCCAAGTTGCAAAAAGAAACAATGTGGAAATATATATATATATATATATATATATATAGGGAGAGGTTCAAAAAAGAACCATAAATAAAAGAAGACCGGAGAACCATTTTCAGCCATTCGATCATCAAGATCTACGGTGGATGCATCATCTTGTTGGATGAATGCAGATCCTGGGTTCGAATCCTGAAGGAAGCATTTTTTTTTAATTTTTTTAGTGCATTAATTTTAACAGCGAATGCATTAATTTTTACAGTGGATGCATTAGATTTGATGGTTCTCCCGTTCTCACAAATAATGTAGTTCTCTCTAGAACCACACCCTATATATATATATATATATATATATATATATATAGTATATCTTGACCATGCCAATTAATTGTGACATGGGGCTTGATTGATCTTCTTCTTAACGTGGAATTCAAATTTTGAATTATTGAATGCAAGTTGAAATTTTAGTTAAATAGTTGGAATCCATTCTAGTGTGACTTTGTGAAGGTCAAACGCGAATTAATTAAAGGCTCTAGAATTATTAAAAAGCTACCCAATTGTTACTTCAAATCAAATAATTATGAAAAAGACAATTTCGAATACTCCCTCCGTTCCCCGTACTCATATTTATGCATATATATATTTTTCTTTGGTACGTTTCCCAAATTTATGCATACTCTATTTTTAGACGTTACCTAACACATAATTTTTACAATTTTACTCTTCTAACTTTCATTATATATCCACAATCTATAATACCTTCATTCTTTCTTTACTATCAATACTCCAAATAATTTTTTATTAAAACTGGTGTCGTGCTCAACCATGCATATTTATGGGGGACGAAAGATGTATTAAACTCCCGCTTCTAACTTCCTTTATGACAATACCAAGTTGTTGAAGTCATTCCCTTACCTAACAAACATGTACTATCTCCGTCCCACATTTTTGTATTCATTTAATAATGACACAAGTTTTAATAAAATAGTTAAGTGTGTTGTGAATGAAATAATATGAATAATATTTTTATTAGAGTGTTAAAGTGATTAAAATTGAGTAAGAGTCTCACCTATATTTAATAAAAAAAACGAAATGAACACAAAATTATAGGATAGGGGGAGTAATAAATTTGCCAAAGTCTAAAACAATATAGTAATTTAATTCATTTTTTGCCTGTTAAAATCTTCTACTAGTGTTTTCCCGTGCCATTTACGTTTTTTTTTTTTTTTAATATTAATTTGTGTGTGATAATGGTAGACAATAGGAAGAAAACTTATGCATAGTTAGGGTCGACTCGTACAAAGAAAAATAAATTTTAGGAAAAAAGAAATCCACGTAAAATTAGATAGCATGAGAAGATAAAATGTGATTATTACATAAACCCATTATTAAATAATTTTAAAAATTTGCCAATATTAAATAATTTGAACAAATAGTTGGATTGGATTGGATTTTAGTGGACTGTTATTTCTCCCTACGATATTAAGACGGGTACTGTGACAAGCCCACACAATATTGGACTAAAACTTACTATTCCCTTCGTCCCATGAATCTTGGGTCACTTCTTTTCGGCACGGAAATTTAAAAAAAAATAATATTTAGTGTGTTAAGTGTTGTAGGTGAAAAAGTGAAAAGGTGAATAAAAAGATTTTTTTTTACCATATAACAAAATGACTCAAAATTCGTGGGACGGCCGAAAAAGGAAAGTGACTTCAGATTCGTGGGACGGATGGAGTATATATATATTAGCCCATCCCATGAAGAAAAGTCCCAAATAATACCATTCTTATCTATATCTATATATGTATATAAAAGAGGAGTTTTTCCCTCCAATTTTTTCCTTTTTTTTCTCTTTCTTCTCCCACCAATTTTTTCACTATTTTTATCCCTATTTTGTTATATACATTGTTAAATTAGATCAATGAAAAAAATATTTAATATGCATCTTAAATATAAGTTTGTGACAAAATATTTAATATGGTATAAAAATCATCAAAAATGAATTTAAAACGAATAAGTTATGAAAATTTTAAATTATTTTATTTTCTCTCTTTGTTGAATTTTACAACTTTTTATGTATGTAAGTGTACGAAAAATATTTACTATTTATTTATTTATTATGACAGGTATTACTCTCTATAATAATAATGTGTATGTAAATTATCATTATCAAATAATTTAAAATTATTTTATAACTATAATTATCGTTACACTTTGTACAGAGTTGAAAATTTACGTTTTTAAATTCAAGATTTTATTAAGTAATTGATGTGAATTATTTTATTTTTAAAATATATTGTAGATTTAGTTATATTTTAATTATATTTAATATTTATACTTATTTATTTAAATATATTATTTAATTTTTATGTTCGTCATGCATCGCGCGGATAGGTATACTAATTATAGAAAATTCGAAGTTATACATCATTTAATTCATAGTATTTTCAAATTTTCATCACCGCCTATACACATAATGTATATGTTGATCTGATCCATCAAGATTCAAGACTTTCTAGAAACATTTAAAAAATGCTTGAATGAAAAGAAAAAAGAGGAAAAGAAACATTACAATAAATAAATAATTATGGAATGAACGCTTGCTATTATATACTGGGTGTGTTTGTTTTGAGGTATAAATAATGGATAATTAAACTACATTTATCACCTTATATCTTGTTTGTTTTGATGTATGAAAAAATTCGGATAGGTTGTATAATTTTCGGGCAGCTCCTTATCTCTTGAAAAATGGATAATTTATACTTAAGAAAGGGTGGTATAATTTTATAGCACCTTATAAAAAGTGGATGAATATATTATACTTCAAACTAATTAAACAATATATAAAAAATACGATCCTCATTTTAAATAATAAATTTATACCTCATCATATTATTCCTTTATTTAAAGGGATAAAAAGTAAATAGCCCAGTAGAGTTTGTCAAGAGCATACCTTTAAAAAAGAGGAATAAAACGTACACACATAAAAATCAACATAATTACAAATAAATAAAACAATCTTATTAT
The DNA here is from genome assembly GCF_028751815.1 of Salvia miltiorrhiza. Classification (NCBI taxonomy): domain Eukaryota; kingdom Viridiplantae; phylum Streptophyta; class Magnoliopsida; order Lamiales; family Lamiaceae; genus Salvia; species Salvia miltiorrhiza. The sequence continues at coordinate 56,737,813 of NC_080391.1, read as the reverse complement.
TAGAATGATACATTTGAGTTTGAACAATTATCTTGATTTTTCTTTCACCAACTCCTATAATTTCATAAATCAAATAATAATTACATGTATATATAATATTTTTCAAATACAATAAAAATTATATTGTTTAGAATAAAAGAGATGAGAAAAAAATATTCCAATTTGAAACTTCAAATTTGTGTAACTTTCTTATTTTAAATCTATTATTTATATAATATATCAAATTAAAGATCTTATCACAATCTTTAATTTGATATGTATATTGAATATTTTATTATTAATTAAAATGTATATTTTTTTAAAAAAAAAGAACGATAAAAATAAGAATAAAAGAATGATGAAGTGAGGAGAGTGCAAGAATTAATTTCAAATCATACTTCTTTCATAATATAAGAGTGTGCATTTTGGGACGTCTCACTAGAGTGTGCATTTTATTTTCTTTTTTAGACTTTTTTTTCACTAATAAAAGTGAGGTCCTTCTTCCACTAATTACACGCTTACCTAACATTTATTAAAATTTATGCCACCAATATTATGCACATTCTTATGGGACGGAGAGTGAGTATTATATGGAATGAGATTTAGTGTATCACACTTCTATTGCACCCACTTGGGTGCAATGGATTTTATTTTATTTTTGATATAGTTTTATTCTAGTTTCCATTTTAAATTTACAATAATTTATTCTAGTTTCCATTTTAAATTTACAATAATTGATAAATTAAAATTTCATTGAATTCAAATTCAAATCCTACATTGATTGAATTAAAGTTGCAATACAAGAAATTAAAATCCTAAATTACTTAAATTAAAACAAACATAAAATAAAACATCCTAAAAATCTAGGGGATGTTGTTTCGTTGCTTGATCTCCGCCACCTTGCATATGTGAAACGCCAATTCGTCGGGATTCATTTGAGAGGTGTCCCGGCTCATCAACATGCTATCGGCGAGGTCACGTTGAACTTGGGAGAACGTTTCCATTGCAGTCACCATATTCGCCATGTACCCGAGAGCTTTTTGGTTATCCTCCGACGTCTCTTCGGCCTTTTTCTTGCCTTTCCGTTTGTCTCTCTTGGCCGCCTTTTGCCCTTGGGGCCGGGTGGAGATACTCGCATCGCTAGAAGTCGTTGTGGGAAGATCGTCGGAGCCCTTTGATCGTTTGTCCGAATGGACATCGGAGTGGACATCCTCGCCGAGACTTGCAAATTTCTTGGACTCGCGCAAGATCTTCCATGCATGCGGATACCGGAACGGAACACGGTACTCGACTAGCCACATTGCCTCTGCTTGCTCCACGATTTGACCATCACTCATGCCTGATTTCCATTGATCGTGACATTTTTTGTGCATGGCCTCAAACCTCTTCGAATCCTTCGCCACCCGTTGAAAGTGAGATTTGATTTGCGTGACGTCGCGTGAAATAGATCCTCGGGGCTTTTCAGCGTTGATTGGGTGCAGAGGGAGCCCCAAAACTTCGCCCCTTTTTGGTCGACACCCACCACAGAGTCGTGGGTGTGCTCGAGATACAAACGGCAAATTAGCACCGTTTCTGGCGGATAATAGTTGCTACGTTTGGCCGCCGGCATAGAAGCAATCTCCTCCACGTCGGGCTCGGGGTCGGCAACGGCGGCAAATTAAGCGGGGGTTCAAATTGGTGGCCGCCGCTTGAAAGGCATTCGATTCTTGCGTGAACGGCGAGAATCCTTGCCTGGAAGCATTTGATTCGCGGGGGGATGGATTTTGAGGGTGTTCACGCCAATAGTTGCTCCAATCGCCTTCCATTGCTATTTGTTGAAATAATATAAGTAGAATATGAAGAAGAAAATGAGGAGAATGATGAATGTTTGAGGTATTTGTTGATATATATATAGAGGTGCTAAGAATTAAAAAAAAAAAAAAAAAAACCAACGGATACAAAAAAACGTCTACTGCCGATTTTAATTTTTTTTTTTCAATTTTCCTTTTTTTTTTTTTGGTTTGAAAAGGGGCGCGTGTAAACACGCCCCCTCCTTCGCTCCCACAGCAGCCTGGTGCGTTCCATCGCCCCACTCCCATTGCACCCGGGTGCAGCAACGCCGGCGGGTGCGATAGGCCGGGTTCGATCCGGCCTTCGCACCCAGCGTTGGTGATGCTCTAATGGTATAAGGTTTTTCATTTCTCCAGTATTCCCACAATATTACTTCTTCCCCTTCTTTTTTACTAAATTTCAAGAATTCCACTTCTTCTTGAGAATTCCTGCAACAACTTGTGTTTAATATCCCTTCTTTACAGCAACAACTTTCCCAGAATTCCTCATAGTATCTACACCTCAAATTTTGACTATTGTACCTGAAACAATTTATCTGCCGCCTATGGTAAGACTGAATGTTAATTTGATTGAAACCTAAGTTAAATTTTAGTAATATTTGGTAATCTCATTCTGTAGGGGTTTCATGGAGCTAATGTTTTGACTACTGTGCCTGCAATAATTCATCTGCCACCTTACACTTGCACAAATCTGTTGGAATATAAGTATATATAATGGAAAATTTATTTAATTGGTAGGAGGAAATTTGGAGAAATTGGTTGTGGACGTGTGTGTTTAGGAATTTGAGTGGGAGGATTGTAGTTTACTAACACAATATTTCTTCAATTCACATCCTTTCTAACTTTTTTTCTTCATTACATTTCAATCATGGTTACATATTTATAGTGGTGAGTAGATGATTCCTACATTCTCTAGAATATTCTCAACTATTATTTTTCTAATACTTCCTAGAATTTTCTATACACACTAGAATTCTCTAGTAATTATGAAAAAGAATTAATTTTGAATACTCCCTCTGTTCCCCGTACTCATATTTATGCATATATTTCTTCTTTGGTACATTTCCCAAATTTATTCATACTCTATTTTTAGACGTTACTTAACACATACTTTTTACAATTTTACTCTTCTAACTTTCATTTTTTATCCGCAATCTACTTAATAATACCTTCATTCTTTCTTTACTATCAATACTCCAAATATTTTTTTATTAAAACTTGTGCCGTGCTCAACCATGCATATTTATGGGGGACGGAGAATGTATTAAACTCCCGCTTCTAACTTCCTTTATGACAATACCAAGTTGTTGAAGTCATTCCCTTACCTAACAAACATGTACTATCTCCGTCCCACATTTTTGTATTCATTTAATAATGACACAAGTTTTAATAAAATAGTTAAGTGTGTTGTGAATGAAATAATATGAATAATATTTTTATTAGAGTGTTAAAGTGATTAAAATAGACTAAGAGTCTCACCTATATTTAATAAAAAACGAAATGAACACAAAATTATAGGATATTGGGAGTAATAAATTTGCCAAAGTCTAAAACACACTACAACAAAAAAGAGTTTTGCACTTAAAAGTGCCCCAATATATACCTTTTTGGGGCACTTATGATTTTCGGGGTACTTATCATAGGTGTCGCTAAGTATCGTGTCCCAATAGAGTTGGGGACACTTTTTAAGTGCCTCTACGCTAAATTCTTTCCATACAATTTAATATGTCCTGAAATTGATTATCGAGGCACATATAAGTGCCTCGAGAATTCTTTAAACTTAACTCCTCATGCATCGCGCGAATAGGTATACTAGTTATAGAAAATTCGAAGTTATACATCATTTAATTCATAGTATTTCGTTCAATTTTTCATCACCTCCTATACACATCATGTATATGTTGATCTGATCCATCAAGATTCAAGACTTTCTAGAAACATTTAAAAAATGCTTGAATGAAAAGAAAAAAGAGGAAAAGAAACATTACAATAAATAAATAATTATGGAATGAACGCTTGCTATTATATACTGGGTGTGTTTGTTTTGAGGTATAAATAATGGATAAACTACATTTATCACCTTATATCTTGTTTGTTTTGATGTATGAAAAAATTCGGATAGGTTGTATAATTTTCGGGCAGCTCCTTATCTCTTGAAAAATGGATAATTTATACTTAAGAAAGGGTGGTATAATTTTATAGCACCTTATAAAAAGTGGATGAATATATTATACTTCAAACTAATTAAACAATATATAAAAAATACGATCCTCATTTTAAATAATAAATTTATACCTCATCATATTATTCCTTTATTATTCCTTTATTTAAAGGGATAAAAAGTAAATAGCCCAGTAGAGTTTGTCAAGAGCATACCTTTAAAAAAGAGGAATACAACGTGTACACATAAAAATCAACATAATTACAAACGTATGTTATTAAATTATGAAACTTTGTTCTTAGCTTCCAAGGTGGTCTATACTCTTTGCAATATATTGCAAGAATCTTTTGGAGATTGGGGCCAGGTCCTTTAATTTCTTTGCAATATATTGCAAGATTTTTTTTATTTTTTTACATATTCGTCTATATTTGTCTAAATGCATTAATTAACTAGTGTGTAATTTGTTAAAATTCGGCAGGTAATTACTTTAGTGGTATTTATAATAAATAAATTAAACAATCTTATTATTAGAATGATACATTTGAGTTTGAACAATTATCTTGATTTTTCTTTCACCAACTCCTATAATTTCATAAATCAAATAATAATTACATGTATATATAATATATATTTTTCAAATACAATAAAAATTATATTGTTTAGAATAAAAGAGATGAGAAAAAAATATTTCAATTTGAAACTTCAAATTTGTATATCTTTCTTATTTTAAATCTATTATTTATATAATATATCAAATTAAAGATCTTATCACAATCTTTAATTTGATATGTATATTGAATATTTTACTATTAATTAAAATGTATATTTTTTTAGAAAAAAAAAAGAACGATAAAAATAAGAATAAAACAATGATGAAGTGAGGAGAGTGCAAGAATTTCAAATCATACTTCTTTCATCATATAAGAGTGTGCATTTTGGGACGTCTCACTAGAGTGTGCATTTTCTTTTCTTTTTTGGACTTCTTTTTTCACTAATAAAAGTGGGGCCCTTCTTCCACTAATTACACGCTTACCTAACATTTATTAAAATTTATGTCATCAATATTATGCACATTCTTATGGGACGAAGAGGGAGTATTATATAGAATGAGATTGAGTGTACCACACTTTATGTCCCACTTTGTGTTTCACTTTCAATTTTATTTATTTTCTTATATTTTCTTCAATTTCAACTTTATATGCTTTAGTTTAATTTTGTGAATATTAACTAGGGGTTATTCCATCAATCTAGGGTATATAATAATTTTTTTATCATTTAATTTCACTTTTATTAACTAATAATAGGGTATATAGTTTTTGATCATTTTCTTCTTCAATTTTAATTTGTTATATTTTGTATAGTTATTAATTAAGATTCATTAAATTAAGTAGGGTTGTAATTATTTTTTTATATTTATTTACCAATTATAGATTAATAATTGTGATTGATTAATAATCCAAAATTAGAGTATATTATTTTTATGATAATAGTATTTTACAATAAATAATTACTCCCTCCGTCCCTGAAATGGCTTCCTCTTTGGGGACGGCACGGGTTTTAATAAAAAGTTGTAAAGTGTATTGATAGTGGAGAAAAAATGATATAATTATTATTGGAAGTTGTGAAAAGTGTTATAATTAGTATTGGGAGTGGTGAAAAGTGAAAAGTAAGAATAAATAAAGTATTATTAGTGGTGGGGTAGGTTTCCAAAAATGGAAAGAAAGAAAGAGGAAGTTATTTGGGGGACGTCCCAAAATGGAAAAAGAGGAAGTTATTTTAGGGACGGAGGGAGTATAAAATAGTAAAATTAATAATAGCATATACAAAGTAACAGAATAAACTGATCTACGTACTCTCTCATGAAATATGTAGCATTAATGCAAATGATGAAATGAACGAGAGAGAGAGAGAAATGTAAACAAAAAACAAACAATGCAGATGGCCATGGGTATATAAATAGTAGTACAACATGGCATCAATACAAATCACTCAGCAGCCACCAACACCAACACCAATACTCTTGAACAAAAGAGCAACAGCAACAATTTTCTACTACTACAAAAAAAAGAAAAAGAGCAGTGGATCAACTGCCCTAGCGAGGCGCTCGTCCTCGTCCTCGTCCTCGTCCTCGTCCTCAGTCGGTGCAGCAGCGGTACATAACATACTTGTCCATAGTCTTCCCGCATGTGCAGGCAACCGTCTCGGGTATGTACCCTGCCTGCCCCGGCAGGATGAGGCGGAGGCAGTGGTGCTCGGGGTGGAACCCGGACAAGCTCTTGTCCAGCACGGACACGAACTTGTCCGGGTGGTCCACCTCGTGGGCCCAGTCCTTGTACCTCTCCAACACCGCCAGCACATTCTCCCCCATGTCTATCGTGATCTCGACGTTTCCTCGGCTGAACACCGCCCATCCCTCCTCGGTGCTGTCGTAGGTAAGCAGGTCCAGTAACCGCCGCATGATCACGTCGGTGTCCACGGCCCGCTCGATCTGCTTCCTCGAGACCCACATGCACGCCAGCCGCTCCCAGAAATACCACACGTAGTCGTAGTAATCCGACGCGAAGATGTAGCTCAGGTTCTCCCGCGTGATCACCTCATGGCACCTTCGGACCTTCCCTCCAGGGTTTCGTTTGCCCACGTAGAGCATCTCCAGAGCCACCCCGACGGCCATGGCCACGGCCCGGGCCGTCAACGTGAATCTCCGGATCCATTCTAGGTCGTCCCCGCCGTACAGGCAAATCACCTTGTTCCCAATGATCTGATAGACGGAAACAGAGTCATCAGATCATTATTGTTAGCGAACTACCCTCCGTCCCATGAATCTTGACACGTTTTCCTTTTTGGGCCGTCCCACGAATCTTGACACGTTTCCTTTTTGGGTAATAATTATTACCTTCTCTCTCTTACTTTATCACATTTATTATATTCTCTCTCCTACTTTATCACTTTTATTACCTTCTCTCTCCTACTTTATCAATTTTATACTTTATTAATCACACACTTAAAACACTAATCTACAACTCCTTAATTCCCGTGCCGAACCCAAACGTGTCAAGACTCGCGGGACGGAGGGAGTAATAATAAAAATAAAAAATAGCCACTAATATAACTGTGAATTGCTCTGTAAATAGGGCAATTCACGACCATAATAATTTGGTTGTGAATTGCCATTTAGTCTAAAAATCTTTATAGTTATTTTTTATCTTTATAATACGAAAATGATTATTTTCATATATTAAGTCTTACCCACTCTGGGATGCGGGGATCGATGTGATCTGCGAGGAGCTCGATGTTCCATTCGCTCTCCTCCCAGAGCTTCCTCTCCCAATCCTTGGTGAAGGGGAAGGCCATGGCGCCCCAGATATAGATCATTGGGAGGGCGTCGCGGTTAGAGAGCTTCCCGTGCGGGTCGAGGACCACGAGCATCGGCCTATGGGTGAACTTGAGCTCTTCACAGGCATACCTGATGGCGGCCGGGTTCACAAGGGCCGGGTGGTCCGCGGAGTACCAGGGCATGCTGCTCCGGAGGTCGTAGAATTTCACCTCGTCGACGTTCCCCGGGGCTATGATCGGGAGCCACAGGACCTCGTAGTCGTGCTTCACCGACCACTCGTATTGGATCATGTAGAGCACGTGGAGCTCCTCTAAGGGGAGCTCCAAATCCGAGATCAGGAGCAGGACGTACTTCATCTTCAGTACCGTCAATTGCTCCTGTCGTTATTATTCAATTTGAAAAATTATTAAATAATATAAATGCAATTCAGTTGATAAGACGCTTTCATTTTTATTAAAAAACAAAGAGGCTAACTTATAAATTGAAATGATTAATTATAGCAAACCAACATTAGTCCTTCTTAAGCCGTTGTAGAGTGGCCTTTGATCTTCTTTGAATAGGAAGAGTTCGGTAAGAACTTGCATGTTGTCGATGTGAGTAGTTTCTAGAAGCGTCTTGAACTTGATGTAGGCATCTTCTAACTTCTTCCTCTCTGCACACCAACATTTGTTTTTATATGTATATATTCAGCGGGATTAGATAAAATAAAAATTTTAATTCTAGTTCTTGTCATGAAGATTTATAGTGAATTTATTAATTACTTTGTTGAATGAATTCCCATATTTATATTTTTTTGAATTCATCGTAGTTTCTATTTTAATACTCCATGAGTTTGTATCTTAATCATATACCCTATATATTCATGGGTGTATATATTTATCTATAACTAATTTTAGCAATTTTTAATTAAGGTTTGAGATTCTCACCAATGATTTCGTTGCAAATCTCTATTGAATTCTGTAAACGGTTAAATATGACACTGAGCTTGTGGGCCAGATTCAGTATCTCCCACGAGGTAAAGGTGGAGGGGTAACTGGTCAAATTATAAGTGAGATAATTCAATTAATTAATTCAATTTCTAGAGGGAGAGCGAGAGAGAGGAGATGAGATTGCTTACTCATAGCCGCCGTCGATGAGGTTGAGGAGCGTGGAGGCGCAGACGAGAATGCCTCGGATGCTCCAGTAGACGGCGGAGGGGATGTTGGTGTTGGCAGCGGTGATCTCGGGCGACTGAGCGCTGATGTAGAGAGGGGGGAGCTCCTTGAACTTGATGATGCAGTGAGTGACCTCGAGTATCTTGGTGAGCAGGTGGATCACGGCGTCGAATTGCTTCCTCGGCTCGCCCCCGCCGGCCATGGCCAGGGTGTCCGGCAAGTCCTCAAGTGTGGCGATGTTCTTGGCGAGGGGGTTCTTGATGTGGAGATGCTCCACCACCCAAAACTCGCCGTAGTTGATGGCGAAGGCCGCCAAGGCGATCACGATCTTGGCTTCCCAGGCGTAGCTTGTTAGGGATCTAAGGAGGTCCATTGTCACTTGGTGTGATTCTCCCCCACCGGCAATTTTGCACACGATCTGTTATTGAGGTGGGGGAGGGAAAAGATTAGGTGTGACGAACTCAAACCTAGAAAATAATAGACAGAGTTTTTTGGTATATATACGTACCTCGCATGAGACCCTGTTGATGGGACAGGCTAGCACTTTGACTATCTCTGCCTCGAGATACGAAGTTTTGTGGAAGGCTTTCTCATCGCGATAAGAAGGCTGGTGGTAGGCCTTCTCATCGCAATAGGTCGTCTGGTAAGACTTCTCGTCATAGTATGCACCACCGTGAGAAACCTTATCGGTCGACTTGTCCAAGAGAGGATGAGCCTGAGCCACCTATAGGAAAACAAATTGAAAAATTGAGTAAGTATGAACTTATAGTTATAATGAATGTAGAGGAATGGAGAATTTGATGCAATCTTACATGAGTAGTAGCAGTAATAGTTGTAGTAGCATGAGCGTCGCCTGAAGGCTGGGTGAGGCGCATGATGTCCTCGATGATGATGAGGATCGGCCTCACGTTGATATCCTCCATGTCGGGTAAGTGAGTCGCCTGAATCTGGTTGTTGAGGGCACTCTCGTCGGACAAGAAGAAGCCGCGCTCCCCAGACATCGGGTGGCGCCGAGTAGTCATGCCCAATCTTAGGGAGAGGGGCTTCGTGGAGACGTGATCGAGTTCGTGGCTAGGCCTCAAACTGTACGTGATCCACTATAGGAGTGTGGATCCTGTGATCGAGAAGGTTCTGAGTGGATGCTCCTGATCCACTCAGAGCCGGGGTTTTGGCTCCCTACGGCAGCTTCTCCCCCGGTCAATGGGGGGTTCTAGGTGGTTGCCGCGGGATCGCGACTCGCCATCAAAAAAGGAGTGGAGATGTGTGTGTTGTATTGAGAGGAGAGGAGAGTTGGTTGTGGTTCATTTGGTTAGTTCTCTAGGCTTTATATAGAGTTCGAAGTGTGAGTTCTTTTCCTCATGCATTAAAGTAGATGGGATCCTCTGTCACACTATTTTGTGTGTACCACCGTGTACCACTCTTAATTTATCTATTTTATAATTGTGTTTTATACAAATAAAAAATATTATTATATTATGAACTATAATTAATATTTATCACTAAAAATTGAAATTAAAAAAAATTATATACCCTAACTTTGAATCAATGAGCCCAAATAATCAATTATTAATTCAAATAAATATATAAAAAAAATTATAAACCCTAATTGGATGAGTGAACTCTTTTAAATTATCTTTTTATAATATTAAAGCATAATAAATTAAAATTGAAGAAAACGTAATTAAAAACTATAATAAATTAAAAGTGGTACACGATGGTACATACAAAATAGTGGGACAGAGGATCCCATATATCTAGCATTAAAGAGAGTGAGAGATTTTGATAATTAGAAGAATAAAGTGGTGATGCATCTTGTTCTTTGCTTCCATTCTGGACTCATAGTATATGTTTTGAAATTCACTTACTATATATACCTGTCAACAAAATTAATTTAGGAAGTGATTGGTATAATAAAATGGAATGATAGTGGAATAGAATTGAAGTTGAGAATGGAATCGGGGTAGGAAAGGAATGACCAACTTTAGATGATTCATATGCTTGGTATGCACAAGGAATATCAAATGAATGAAATTGTAATTCTTTGTTTAATTCAATTCATATGATTGCTAGCTAGAAATAAAGTTTATGAATGAAATGAAATTATTTTATTTTATTAAATTACTTTTTACATCACTTTAAAAGTATAAAAATTATAAATATAATTGAGTAGATAAATATTTTATTGGTTTACATATTTCACAAAGAACATTTGTAAAAATTTAAATTAAAAAAAAATCGATTGTCGATAGTTAGATTTAAGTATTTGTAATTCTACTTTTTTTCTTTAACTTCATAGAACTTAAATTAAAAACCAATCTTCTTTGACAGTTAAATTACTACTCCCTCTGTCCCATATGGATAGGCTGATTGAGATTTTCACAAAGATTAAGAAAAATAATTGGAAATGAAAAAATATAAGTAAATTTCTTAGTATGCCCATATTTATTATTTAATGATGTATTAAAGTGGGAGTAAATTAAAGAATTAAATAAGGATATAATAGTAAATGAGTAAAAAAACATTATTTTTTATGGAAACAAACCTATATAAATGAGACATTCAAAAAAGGAAAACAAGCCTAAGCATAAGGAATAGAGAGATTATGTTTTATTTTGAACGAGTTGTGATCACTATTATTTTTCTTGTTTCAAGAGGAATGAATCCCACAAAGTGATTCATGTTTGAACCTTATTCTTTGCTTGTTGTCAACACTATCCCAAACAAAATCTTGTAGTAGGATCAAGTTTGTTGTTTTCTTGATTCTCCCAACAAATTAATTACTCCTACATTAATCCGTTCATAAGCTATCATTTCTATAAAAGGATTTCCTAAATAAACAGAGTTCTCAATGTACAAATCACAACCAGAATCTGGCCGAACACCGACGGAATATTCCGTCGGTAAGCATCAAAATTCCGTCGGTAAATGGAGATACCGACGGATTACCGACGGATTTCACCCGTCGTTGAAACGCTCGTCGGTAAATGATTTACCGACGGATTTTTTCTGTCCGTCGGTGGGTACCGACGGATTACCGACGGACATCGCCGTCGGTAAGTCTCCGACGCCGGCGTTGGCCGTGATAGGTGGCGCGTTTACCGACGGATTACCGACGGAATTTTCCGTCGGTAAATTAATTATTATTTTTAATTATTAATTTTCGTTTTTTTTTTTTTATCAATCTATCTTCGTATTCTACAAGTATTTCGTATTTCTAATGTATTTTGAATTTAATTGCATATGATTTGGCCAACTTCCCAGTGGGTCACCCATCTTACTAGTGCTCTGAGTCAAACACGCTTAACCTTCAAGTTTCTTTCGAGTGGTCGCCAGTAGAGAACACGCGTATTATTGATATAACTAGCACCTATTAATTCATTTAAACTCTATTTCAATATACAATATCATTTATTCATAACCTTAGAATATGTCGAGATGATATCTAAGACTTGTGGTGCCGGCGAAAGAATAACGGTAAATATATGATCGAATTTAAGATAATAAAAAAAATTAATATTATCGTTTATTAAAAGGAGAAAATATTATTGCTAAAAATTAGTATCAATTTTAAAATATTTTCAATAATTTAAAAATAATAATAATATAGAAAATTAATTAAAAATAATTTAAAATAAAAAAATAAAAAATAAAAATAAAAAGTAAAAATAATAAAATAATAAAAAAATAATTTACCGACGGACTTTATCCGTCGGTACTAATTTTAAAAATAATTTAAAATAAATAAAAAAAATAAAAAAATAAAAAAAATAAAAAAAATGCAAATAATAATATTTATTGAAATTACCGACGGAATATTCCGTCGGTAATCCGTCGGTAAAATATAAAAATAATTATTAAATTCAAAATTACCCAATTTTCCGACGGAGTTTAATCAGTCGGTAAATATTCCGTCGGTATTCCGTCGGTAAAAATAAAAATAATTATTAAAATCGAAATTATCGAATTTACCGACGGATATTGTCCGTCGGTAGCGATTCCGTCGGTAGTCCGTCGGTATTTTCATCGAAAATACCGGCGATGTTGCCGGATGACGGTCCGTCGGTGATCCGTCGGTATTTACCGACGGAAATTAGTCCGTCGGTGATATCCGTCGGTGTTCGACCAGTTTTCTTGTAGTGAATAAATCAAGACATCCCATAATTATACATCTCTTATATATAGGGTTATTTTATAGTGAGAATGACCATTTTCATAAAATTGGGAATTAATAACGAATAAATCAATATAAATCAATAAATAAGTTGTTTGTAATGCATGAACAATATATTCAATTAATATGATGAAATTTTTGCCCCTTCAGGATTCAAACCTAGGTTTAAACGACTATTCATGTCTTATAAGTAGCTTATTTTTAGATTTATATTAGCGAATTTGTAGATTTATACTAGCTTATTTGTTATTTTTCTCCTACACACGATAAAATTGAATAAATTGATTAATTAGTCGTATAGAATTTGAATATCTAACTTTCCATATCATACATGAATATACAACTGAAATAATTTATACTAAATTGTAAACACTGTCAAAGAGATAATTTCACTCTCATAAAAATTCAAAATGATCCATATATAGAGTTTATTAAGGTGTAAATTTTTAAATTAATGAGATGTAATTAAGGCGCTTAAGAGTGAAGAAAAATAAGTACATGTTATTTTGTCAAATACCAGCACAGAGAATTGAGCTTTCTGCATCAATATACTCCCTCCGTCCATGAAATGAGTACTCATTTCCCTTTTTAGCAAATATACCACACACAACTCTTTAATTAATACCCTAAAAAAGTGAGACCTTTATTCCACTAACACCACACTCAATACATTTTTTAAAACTTGTGTCGTCCACAAATGGGTACTCATTTCGTGGATGGAGGGAATACTATATATGTGGCTCTCATTTATTTTTATCAAACTATTTAATACTCCCTCTGTCCATTACAAACGTCTCATTACTTTTGGGTACGGAGATTAAGAAATATGTAAAAAGTCAAAGTGGGTTGGTGAAAATTGTTTAAATATTAGGTATAGAGAGAGAATATTTTGTCAAAAAAGGAATGAGACATTTGTAACGAAACATCTCATTATAAAAAAATTGAGACATTTGTAATGGGAGGGAGGAAGTACTAATTAAGACAATATAAACAGCCAAAATTTAAAGCTCAATGTATATATAAAAGAAATCAGACGAGAGAGACAGAACATAACAAATTATTTTAATAATCGTAGAATTAACACTAATTGCTTAACATTTTGCTGTATTTTGTTATTTTTTTTTTTTTTTGATCAAGCAAAACTGAATAAAAAGATAAAAAAAAGGTTATGGTACCAGAGGTACCCAACAAAAACTTACAGCACTCGTGGCATTAGCCCGTTAGAGTACTACTGAGCGAAATCCAAATCAAAATCAACCACACCAAAGATTTTATTCCAGCTCCACACTCTAACCTTGATTTCCAAAATCAAATTGTTAACCTCCCACGTTTTTCCTTCGAACCTAATCTCATTCCTCCTCTTCCAAAGAAGCCAACAGCAGCTCATCCAAATTGCCTTGAGTAGCTTCCTACCTTTCTTGTTTTGTCCACACTCGCTGAAATTTAACCAATGTGCAGCTGCAGCAAAAGGTTGGGCCGTGCTGATCCCGGTCCACCGTTGGATCTCGTCCCAGAGCTCCTGGGTTTTTGGACACGAGATGAACATGTGATTTGTGTCCTCCTCGTGATCTTGGCAGAAGCAACACTGTAGATCTTCCTCGCTCATATTGATCTTCCTTTTCCTCAGATTGTCGCACGTTGGAAGACGATTGCGCAGCAGTCTCCACGAAGTAACAATTGCTTTCTGTGGGGCAGGCGTCTTCCACACCGACGCCAGAACTTTCATATCAGACCGTTGAAGACCATTTTCACTCCGTTGAGCTTTAATCACCTCATACACTGATTTAATGGAGTATCTTCCATCCTTGGAAGCTTCCCATATCCAGCCATCTTTAGTACCTGCAACAGGAACACACGAAAAAATAACATCCGTTAGTTGTCTGACCGCCTCCTCCTCTCTCTCCCTCAAAACTCTGCTCCACTGCAAACCCCAGATCCACGCCCCCTCAACCCATCTTCCCGCCTCGCCAACACTGATCTCTCTATTAGCACACAGCCGGTAAAGCCTAGGGAAAGAAGTGCTAAGAGGTTGCGTGCCCGCCCACAAGTGCTCCCAAAACTGTGTATCAAACCCATCACCAAGACTCCGTCGGATATGCTCCCTAAACCAAGATCCCGACTCCCTCCCCCCCACTGCCACAATCTTCAACCACCACCCATTTTTCGTCCCTCTATTCCCCTCAGATTCACACCACCCTCCCCCCACTGGACAACTCCATAGATCGAATTCACCACCCTAGTCCACAATAAACCCTTCCCCTCCCAGCACCTCCAAATCCATTTCATAATAATTTGTTATATTAATTTGTTAAATTTATGTTATTTTTCTCCGTTTTTCTCTCTTAATTAATTTTCATTTCTCAATTTGAATCAATTCTCTAGTTCAATAAGATTGTGAACTAATAATGACAATTAGTTTATTTTTGTAGAAGAAAGAACAATTTTTAAAAAAAAAACACATAGAGGTGGCTATTTATGTGATTTCAATGTATATTTTGTTGAATTAATTAGAAAAAAATATTTATTATTGCAAGTGATTGAGCTCTAACCCTAAAACCCGCTACGATTCCACTTGTGCACAAAAATCAAACTATACAAACTGTTCCAAAAAAATTGGCTCAAATCTCGATGACTATTGTCTCCGAACTCCCGTGCAGGTACCTTCAAATTCAATTCCCCTGTCATAATTCCTGAATCCGCCCCTTATAATTTCCGCAATCCTCGAAAATGAATCGGAAACTTTAACTATACATTTAGCTTTATTCTCTTTCACATAAATTCTTACATTATAAATATAGATGTTTTCCCGATCACCCGATTTAATTTTTGGAGAGTAATGTTTTCCCGATTTAAATCAATGTGAACATCTCAAATTTGTAGGGCAATACTATATTCATATATACATATAAATCTAAGCCAAGTTGCAAAAAGAAAACGTGAGGGGTGTCTACAAAATATGCATGGAAATGAGGGACTTGCATGGCAATACTTTAGCTGTGCATGGAGGGTTTGTACATATTCCTCCGACCTGTAAAAATAGTCATAATTTTTTATTTTGGGACGTCCACAAAAAATAATCCTGATCCATGGCATACCCCACAATATATTATCCTCCATATATTAACTTATTTACATATTCTACCACATGGTGGGACCATCTCTCCACTCACAATACAATTAATTATCATTATTAACACTACCTTTATAGTGAGACCCTTTCTTCACTCATAACATACTTAACCACTTTTATTAAAATCCGTGTCACTCCTTCCTAAGACTATTTTTATAGGACGGAGGGAGTAGACTACTTAATTATCAATACCTAGATATAATTGGATTAGATTTTAATTGACTATTATTTCTCACTACAATATTAAGACATATACTATGAGAAGCCCACACAATATTGGACTAAAACTTATATATTAGCCCATCCCGTGCCCCAAACAGTACCACTCTTTAATCATATTTCATTCAAATTTTTCGAGATGAGAATTAGTGTTTTGTAATTTTCTGTGTGCCATCATCAATGTAATCGAGTCGAGTCGAGCCGAATAGTGCCTTGTTCAAGCTTGGGTCGTTTAGCTAATTGAGTTGCTTGCTTAATTATCGATCGAGCTTTAATCGAGTCGACTAAATTGCCAAATCTAATCGAGCATTTTAAATTAAAATTTTTATTTAAAATTTTAGTTATTTTCCTAATACATAAGTTATTTTTCAAATATATAACTTATTTTATTCACAACAACGTAATATATTTACTATCTTGTAAATAAATGATGCTAATTAGATATTTAATCCAAATATTACTAATTTTATAGTATAAAATATAAGACATTTAATTAATAATATTATATTTTTAAGATAAATCACTTAACGAGCTAACGAGTCGAATATCGTCATGCTCAAGCTTAACTCGTTTTAGCTAAACGAGCTGCTCATTAAATTACCGATCGACCTTTTATCGAATCGAACGTCGAATAACTCACGAGTAGCTTGGCTCATTTACAACATCCTACTAATTTATCTATTATATTAATAATATTTTTACATAAATAAAATATTTTATAATATTATGAATTATAATTTAATATAAGTGGATTTAAATTATTAAAAAATAATTATATACCCTATTTGATGAAACAAATAATATTTTAAAATATTTTTACACATTCTCCTTAATTTCCGTGCCGAAAAGTTTTGAGCCACTTATAGTGGGACGGATGGAGTAGTTAATAATCACAAAATTAAACTAAAGCATATAAAATTAAAATTGAAGAATTTTTTTTAAAGAAGTATAAAAATTTGAAAGTAAAACACAAAATATTACGTCAAACATGATACATTGAATATCAAGTGCAATTTTTTTTCAGCACTGCTGATACACATCAAGTATATGCTGATCATATTTAATAGGAATATATACGTTCTAATCCCATCAACACTATCTAGAAACATTATAAAAATGATTGAATAAAAAAAAGAAAGAGGAAAATAAACATTACAAGAAAGAATTAAAACAGAATGAAAGTGGAATAAATCTCACACAAATATGTAGCAAAATGCAAATGAAAGAGAGAAATGTAAACAAAAAACAAACAATGCAGATCTTATTGATGGATATAAAAATAGTAGTAATACAAATCACTCAGCAGCCACCAACAGCAACACTCTTGAACAAAAGCGCAGCAATAACAACAACAATAATAATAAATAAAAAAAACACCTTCAAATTTTTATTTCATCTATATATCTCCACTGGCCTCGCGAGGCGCTCCCTGTCCTCGTCCTCGTCCTCGTCCTCGTCCTCGTCCTCATCCTCAGTCGGTGCAGCAGCGGTACATAACATATTTGTCCATAGTCTTCCCGCATTCGGTGCACGTCACCGTCTCGGGTATGTACCCTGCCTGCCCCGGTAGGATGAGGCGGTGGCAGTGGTGCTCGGGGTGGAACCCGGACAAGTGCTTGTCCAGCACGGGCACGAACTTGTCCGGGTGGTCCACCTCGTACGCCCAGTCCGCGTACCTCTCCACCACCGGCAGCACCTTCTCCCCCATCCCCATCGTGATCTCGACGTTCCCCCGGCTGAACACCGCCCACCCCTTCTCGCTGCTGTCGTAGGTCAGCAGGTCCAGGATTCCCTTCATGATCACGTCGTCGTCCACGGTCCGCCCGATCTGCTTCTTCGAGTTCCACATGCTCGCCAGCCGCTCCCAGAAGTACCACACGTAGTCGTAGTACTCCGGCGCGAAGATGTGGCTCAGATTATCCCGCGTGATCGCCTCGTGGCACTGCCGGACCTTCTCTCTCGGGTTCCGTTTGCCCACGTAGAGCATCTCCAGAGTCACCCCGACGGTCCGGGCCGCGGCCCGAGCCGCCGTAGTGAAGCTCCGGATCCAGACTATGTCGTCCCCACCGTACAGGCAGATCACCTTGTTCCCATTGATCTGCCCAGAAACAGAGTCAGGGTAAAAGGGTAAAATAGTAAGAATGACTATTTTGCTGGTCAGTTGACCAAGCCATTAATATATAAAAGATAAAAGAAAATTGGCCACTCTTACTATTTTACCGCTTTGCAGCGAAATTTTTATAGCTATTTTTTATTTTTACAATATGAGAGCGACTATTTTTCGTGTATGAACTCTTACCCATTCCTGGATGCGGGGATCGATGTGATCTGCGAGGAGCTCGATGTTCCAATCGCTCTCCTCCCAGAGCTTCCTCTCCCAATCCTTGGTGAAGGGGAAGGCCTTGGCGCCCCAGATCCACATCATTGGGAGGGCGTCGTGGTTAGAGAGCTTCCCGTGCGGGTCGAGGACCACGAGCATCGGCCTATGGGTGAACTTAAGCTCCTCGCGGGCATACCTGATGGCGACCGGGTTGACAAGGGACGGGTGGTCCGCGGAGTACCAGGGCATGCTGTTCCGGAGGTCGTAGAACTTCTTCTCCTCGAAGGCCGTCATGACGTTCCCCGGGGCCATGATCGGGAGCCACAGGACATCGTAGTCGTGCCTCACCGACCGCTCATTGTGGATGATGTGGAGCACGTGGAGCTCCTCCGGGGGGAGCTCCAGATCCGAGATCAGGAGCAGGACGTACTTCATCTTCAGTACCGTCAATTGCTCCTGTCGTTATCATTCAATTAAAAAATAATTAAATAATATAAATGTAATTCAGTTGGTAAGACGCTTCTATTTTTATTAAAAAAAAGGGCAACTTAAATTTGATGTGATTAATTATAGCAAACCAACATTAGTCCTTCTTGAGCCGTCGTAGAGCGGCCTTTGATCTTCTTTGAATCGGAAGAGTTCGGTAAGAACTCGCATGTTGTCGATGTGAGCTGTTTCTAGAAGCCTCTTGAACTTGATGTAGGCATCTTCAAACTTTTTCCTCTCTGCACATCAACATTTTTTTTTATATATGTATATATTCAACTTGATTGGATAACATAAAAATTTTCATTAAAATATATATGAATAATTATTTTCAATACTTAGATCACGAAGATTTATAGTGAATTTATAATTTTGTTGAATGAATTCGCAGATTTATTATCATGTTTTCACAGTTCGGAATTCCTATTTTAATATGAGTTTGTATTTTAATCATAACCTATATATTCATATGTGTGTATATATAAAGTTACTAATTTTAGCAGTTTTTAAGGTTTGAGATTCTCACCAATGATTTCCTTGCAAATCTTCATTTGATTCTGTAAGTGGTCGAGTATGACTTTGAGCTTGTGGGCCAGATTCAGTATCTCCCACGAGGCAGAGGTGGAGGTGATGTACCTGATCAAATAAGTGAGATAATTCAATTAATTATTCAATTTCTAGAGAGAGAGAGAGGAGATGCAATTGCTTACTCATGGCCGCCGCCGATGAGGTTGAGGAGCGTGGCGGCGCAGACGAGGAGGCCCCGGATGCTCCAGTAGACGGCGGAGGGGATGTGGGCGGTGGCAGCGGTGATCTCGGGCGACTGAGTGCTGATGTAGAGAGGGGGGAGCTCCTTGAACTCGATGATGCAGTGAGTGACCTTGAGTATCTCGGTGAGCAGGTCGATCACGGCATCGAACTGCTTCCTCAGCTCGCCCCCGCCGGCCACGGCTAGGGTGTCCGGCAGGTCCTTGAGGGTGGCGATGTTCTTGGCTAGGGGGTTCTTGGTGTGGAGGTGCTCCACCAGCCAGAACTCGCCGTAGTTGATGGCGAAGGCCGCGAAGGCGATCACGATCTTGGCGTCCCAGGTGTAGCTTGTTAGGGATTTGAGGAGGTCCATTGTCACTTGGTGTGATTCTCCCCCACCGGCAGATTTGCAGACGATCTGTTTTTGGTGTGGGGGAGGGAAAAAATTTGGTGTTACGAATTCAAACTTAAAAAATAATAAACAGAGTTTTTTGGTATACGTACCTCACATGAGACCCTGTTGATGGGATAGGCTAGCACTTTGACTATCTCTGTGTCGAGATACGAGATGTTGTTGTGGTAGGCCTTCTCGTCGCGATAAGAAGGCTGATGGTAGGGCTTCTCATCGCGATAATTCGCCTGGTAAGACTTCTCGTCGTGGTATGCACCACCGTGAGAAACCTTATCGGCCGGCTTGTCCAGAAGAGGATAAGCCTGAGCCCCCTGCAAGGGAAATTAAACAAATTGAACAATTGAGTAAGTATGAACTTATAGTTATAATGAATGTAGTGGAATGGAGAATTTGAGGCAATCTTACATGAGTAGTAGCAGTAGTAGGAGTAGTAGTAGTGTGAGCGTCGCCTGAAGGCTGGGCGAGGCGCAGGATGTCCTCGATGATGATGAGGATCGGCCTCACGTTCATATCCTCCATGTCGGGTGCATGAGTCGCCTGGATCTGCTTGTTGAGGGCGCTCTCGTCGGACGAGAAGAAGCCACGCTCCCCGGACATCGGGTGGCCACGAGCAGTCATGCCCGATCTCAGGGAGAGGGGCTTCGTGGAGACGTGATCAAGTTCGTGGCTAGGCCTCACACTGTGATCCGCCATGGGAGTGTGGACCCTGTGATCGATCACAGGGTTATGCATCCTGTGATCGAGAGGGTTCTGAGTGGATGCTCCTCCACTCAGGGTCGGGGTCTTGGCTCCCTGTGGCAGCTTCTCACCCGCCAATAGGGGGTTCTTGGTGGTTGTCGGCATGGTATCGCGACCCGCCATCGGAACAAGAATGGATATGTGTGTGTTGTAGTGAGAGGAGAGGAGAGTTGGTTGTGGTTCATTTGGTTAGTTCTCTAGGCTTTATATAGAGTTCCAAGTGTGGCTTTTTTTTTTCTTCATACATTAAAGAGTGAGAGATTTTGATAATTAGAAGAATAAAGTGGTGATGCATCTTGTTCTTTGCTTCCGTTGGGGACTTATGTTTTGAAATTCAGTTACTATACCTGTCAACAAAATTAATTTAGTGTGATAGATATAAATCCTATTTCCTTGAAAGTAAAAGGCAATCTTCCTCGACAGTTATGTTTTTTTTGTTTGCATGAGTTTTGATCACTATTATTTTTCTTGTTTCAAGAGGAATCAATCCCACAACGTGATTCATGTTTGAACCTTCTTTGCTTGTTGTCAACACTATCCCAAACAAAATCTTGCAGTAGGATCAAGTTTGTTGTTTTGTTGATTCTCCCAACAAATTAATTACTCCTACATTAATCCGTTTATAAACTATAATTTATATCAAAGAATTTCCTAAATACACAAAGAGTTCTCAACGTACAAACAAAATCAAGAGATCCCACAATTATATCTAAAATTCATGAACTTATGACAATTTTATCTATTTTTGATCAAAATAAATTAGGTAGAAAAGTGTGCTATTAAGCTAGTACTATTCCCCCTCAAAAAAAAAAAAGAAGAAGAAGAAGAAGAAGCTAGTACTATTATAAAAATGTGCATTTTTACAAATTTAGATATACCTATAGTATCTTTACTTGGTATATGATTTATTTAGATATAAGGTAAAAATATTTTTGTATCTAAAATTCCTTCAAATTATGATAAAATTTCTCTACATTTGGGACGTAAACTTATATAATTAAATTCATGACATGCTCGTGTGTTGCATTTACAATTCAGCTAGTAATTATAAATAGAGATTATGGCAAAAAAATACACGAACTTTGAAAAAAATTGTAATTTTCACATGAATTTTCATTTATGTCAAAAAATATATGAATTTATATTTTTGTTGCAATTTTCACATAAGTTTGACTTTCAACGAAATTAGAGCTTAATTGACAGTCGAAATTAAATCAAATATATTAATCTTTGTCTTTTTAGACCTCCGAGCTTTTAAATACTCCTCATCGTTAGAAGTTAGACCAACATCAGGTGAACTTCCGACTGCCAACTAAGCTCTAATTTATCCGAAAGTCAAACTCAGGTGAAAATTGGAACAAAAATAAAAATTCATGTATTTTTTTACTTGATTGAAAATTCTGGTGATTTTTTCAAAGTTCGTATATTTTTTTGCCATAATATAAATACATCAAACCTATTAATATTTAAAATTGCCATCTCTTATGAGTTATGTCAGCAATCTTGCATTAGACAAAGAAGTAGATGTGGATGGGAATAAAGGAGTGTGTAAAATCTTTATGTTTTGTGTATGCTCAAACAATGCTACTTTGCTTGATACTTTAGGTTATTTTAATGGTCCCTATATAGAGATTCTTTACTACTTAAAGTGCAGTTCAAGGAAAAGCGCATTCCATTCAATAGTTTCCTATTTTAAGCTCCTCGCACCAGTCTCGTGCTCTAAAGCTTTCACGCTTTATATACTAACAATACCATATTGTATTCTACGCTTTTCTCTTTCTTACGACTAATTTCATACCTCAACTATCATTCTACTATATGTAAACATATAGTTTTTTGGGCAATTCATTTCATATATTTTTTTTTGAATTACAAAAGGTATCAAATATATAATCAAATAAACAACCTGCACGTAAGCGAGACATCTACACCACACAAAGATGAGAAAATTACCTGCACGCAAACGAGATTGAACCCAAAATGTATCACAAAGAAGAGTCGTTGGGTGCCTCAGCTTTGCCACCGGAGCTAGGCTTCATTGGGGCAATTCATTTCATATTGTTTATGTTAATTCTACACCAATTTATTTCCAAGTGTTAGATTATGGAAAATATAATTAATTTTCATATCTTAATCCAATCATCATTTAACATCACGAGTTCTATACGTATATATTTCCTAATTTCTTATAATCTTTTGAAGATATACATACTTTTTCTTTTTCCCTTTTAACATTTTTGCAATCCGGATAAGGATTAGGTTGTAGAGCTTCAAGTTATTCCAAAGTGTAACTTCATAACCAACCTTATTAAAGCAAGTTTATTTTAGAAAATAAAAATGGCAATGAATTTGGATTTGGACCTTTGAGTGAATAGCAATAACAATTTTAGAGGTGGTCTTGGGTACAATCGGGTTACACCCTCACTTAGACGCACCCTAATCCAAACTCGTACCCTGTCCTGAATCTTATATATAACACTATTTTAGGTACGAGTCAACTGGCTTGTATAGTACACCCGGTTGTACCCAAGTTTTTGTGATAATTTTAAGGGGGTTTGAAACAAAAAAATCTGATTTTAGTTTTCAACACGTTTTGTAAATTAATTTAATAATAATAACACCATGTTTCCATTCCTAGTAAAATATATAGAGCTCAAGCAAGTTTTCAAGAAACTGCTCGAGTTTTAGCAAAAGCAGCTCTTCGGGGTCGAATTGATTGGTTGAAAGGCCTGAAAGAGAACGTTGTTTTGGGGGGTATGATACCTGTTGGTACAGGGTTGAAAGGATTGGTGCCCTATTCAAAACAACACAACAACATGAGTCCTTTTATATGATGTAATTTGTGGGTGATATGTCAGACTTTCTGTCAATATGGAAAGGGGAAAAAAATGTAATTTTCTCAATTGTTGTAAAAGTTTGAACGTATCTGTTTTATCTATACTATATTAAAAATGGAGTTTTCAATTTTAAATTGATTTCAAATCAATTTCAAAATTGAATGGCAATTTTGTAGTTAGAATAAAATTGGAGGTTTATTTATAAGCCATACATCTTTTTTTCTTCTTTTCCTTTAACCTCTTATTTTTCTATTTTATTTCTTTTTTTAAATTGTGAAATTCGACTAATTATAAAATATTTGATATGCATATCAAATTAAATATCATGACAAGAGCTTTAATTTGGTATATGTTATGTAAATATTGGATTTAAAATATAAAAATTTTATTTATTTAAAGATTAAAACTTAAGAAAATTCTCTCTCCTCTCTCCTCTCTCCTCTTTTTTTTTTTGAATAAATCTATTTTTTTTCAATTATCTTTTAACTTATATTGTTTTCTTTTTTTAAAATATCAATTTTTATTAATATGAATTATTCTTTATTATTTTTATATTAAACTAAAATATGTTTATCTTAAATTATAGTATTTTAAATTATATTTAGAATTTTTATATAATAATCAAATTAATATCAATTTTTATATAATAAAATATAAAAATATTTTTCGTGCGTTGCGCGAGTGCAAATGCTAGTTACAAATTAAAAGGTAGTGTTATCATTGCAATAATTTATCAAACGTATCAAAACTTCTCAATTTTTTAGCAATTAATCTAATAGACATCAAAATGAGTAAACTTTTGGGTCGGACCCAAGCCCATCAGCCCAAAGTAAGATATTGGGCCAAAAATCTACCATGTCTATAAATTTTGGCCCAACCCATTTTTGAAAGCTTTAAATGGAAGTAAATAAAGCCACAAAATGCATGTTATCTTTCATTTCGAAGATTAAACAAAAATTAGCTCTCAAACAACACTTAGAAAAGGAATAAAAAGAAAAAGAAAAACACCAACAACAACACCAACGTATGCAGCTTTCATTTAATGTTATTTGTCTCAAAAAGAAACATTCATACACATAAAAACATTCTCTATGCTATGCCTATGCCTCACATTTGTAGACAACAAACTTCTCCATAGGAACTCTGCATGAGCCACAAATCTTCCTTTTCTCAGCCAATCCTTCTTCATATTCCACCACCTCATCATGCCTGCATCCCCCACCACCAACCGGGGCCTCGAGGGCGGCCCGGAGGGCCCCCGCCAGGCCCGTCTCCGTCACATTCCCACGCCACGTCTGCAGGGCCTCGAGCCCTTGCTCGAGCACCCCTTGCTCGAGCATCACCACGTCTGTCGAGGACCCCCTCCCGATCACCCCCCACCCGTTTCTCCCCCCCGAATCCAACAGCTCCCCCGCCCGGGCTGCAACCTCGTGCTGCTGCCCTATCGATCTTTTTAAGGCCTCGAGCCTAAACCAGAAGAAATCCACACTGCTTAAGGTGATGGAACTGCTCAAATCCTCTTCATCAATGGTGTGTATGATGCTCCTCACATTTCTTTCACTAGGATTCTTGCACCCTACATACACTGCCTCAAGATCGAACCCTAAACCGCGTATTTTCTTGATCTTCCTGCTGAATTTTCTGATCCAATCTATGCTGTCACTCCCATAGATGCAGAGGTCTCTGCCTTGCTCAATCTGAATTTTCACATCATGAATGTTAAAATTTGAAGTGTTAAGGCAAAATGCACATTGCTTCAAAAGGAATCTTACCCATTGAGACAGCAAAGGGCTGATCCCATCAACCATGAGGCCTACTGTCCAATTTGCTTCCTTCCACAGCTCTCCCTCTCTTGAATCTGTGAAGGGAAATGCTCTAGGCCCCCATATCCACACCATATCCATCGCGTTCGCGTTGGAGACGAGCCCATCCTCGTTCAACACGACTACAACCGGGTCATCTCCGAACCCCCACTCCTGCCTGATGAAGCCCACCACAGCAGGGTGCAGCGACCACGGCCTTGCCACAGAGAGCCATGGCACGCGGCTGGAGAAGAACTCGAAGCTCGCCTTGGCAGCCGAGCTCCACCCGCTCGTGGACCCCACCGGCACCCACAACACAACACAGTTCTCTAAACTTCTTGTTTGTTGCACTAGAAAATAGGCCTTGTCCAAAGGGAGCAGCTCAGGCTTTGTGATCAAGACAAGAACTGTCTTACCCTTCAGTTCAAGAATCCCAATCTGTTTTTGATTCAAACAACTAATTCAAACAAATATAATCTCAGAATTTGTTATCTGCAACAAGACTTAGATAAACTCACCTTCTCTTTTGATGAATTCTTGAAGGGAAACTCATCCTTCCAAGCGAAGAAGGCGCGCAGCGCCTTCTGATTGTCGTCTCCCTTCTGCTTAAACACATGAAGCAGCTTCTCATACAGCCTTGTTTCTGCAAGAAAACAACCTTAGATTCTTCTCAAACATTAATATAAACACTTTTTCCAACACAAAAATGGAAATCAACCTATTTGCTGCTGGCATTTCTCAATGCATTCTCCAAGATCACTGCACAAACAGCTCAACTTGTTGCCTAAACTGTAAAGCCCCCACGCTGCAACAACACTTCTGTCTGAACGCCTGCAGAGAGAGAGCGGTAGAGAGAGTTTACGCGTCTCACAGACTGAAACAACGAGACAGAGACGCGAAAAAAAGGAAACAGCTCAAGAGGAATGGAAAGAACAAGCACTTGCTCATCAATGCTAAAGTTTCTCAAATCTGCAATCTGTGAAGAGCAAACCAGTAAGCTTCTACACATCCAGTAGCTTGCCAAGCAGATCCTCGACCTCGTGATCTCCCTATCCCGATCATCCACCAGCTCGTGCTTCACGGACAAGGACTCATAGCTGATCAGCAGCCTCACCAGCCTCAAAATGGTCCCAACCAGAAGATTCAAGGCCGTAAACCTCCTCTTCAAGAACGTGGCCGTGCTAGGGATTCGTCTCACCACTGCAAGCGAGAGGGCTAATGCATTCTTCGACTGCAGCTGCAGAACGAGCCAGAACACGCCATAGCTACGCGTGAAGGATGCCAGAGCCACCACCATTTTAGCATCCCATCTAAAAGGGCCTAGCATTTCAAGGACTTCTAGTGTGTTTCTATGCAGATTTTCGCCCCCGTTGCAACGAGCAAGCATCTGGGATCGCAAGATCACGCGTTAGGACACGAGATCAGACAAAAGGGTGCCTAGATTTTGCAGTTTTACCTCGTTTGAGATCTTGTATATGGTGCGAGCAAGTGATGGATCAGTGTCGATTTCTTGATCAAGATCCTAAAAAAAAAAACAAGAAAATGTGTGATGCAGGAGGTGAAGTTGGATGCAAAATCAAGAAAAAACTACAAAACAGAAGGCAACCTACGGTTGGATTCTCTGCAGTGCAATTGAAAATAGCCTCTGCTAGATTCAGCAGCAGCTCGGAATCGAGCTGCTGCTGATCGTCAGGGTCGTGCGTGAGCTCGACCTCCCTTATCAGAAAATCACCAACATCTCTTGTAGGTGAAGGCATTGATGCATGAATGTATGAATCAATGAAATGATGCTGTGGTGCAGAGAAGCAAAAGATCCTCATTTGAAGAGCACACGCAGCAGCTTTTTTGCAAGATTCGGCCATCTTGTGTAATCTTGAAGAAACAAGAAAGTTTTTGTACCATTATTACATTATGGCTTAAGACACTCTACTTAAGTTGCAATGAGGCTTCAATTTGGTTAGTTTTTTTTTTTTTTTTTTGGATTATTTGCGTGTAAATACACAAATATTCAGTGTTTTCTGATTTTTTTCCACAATTTTTTTTAGTCCAAATACACAAACTTAGTGCTCGTTTGATTTTTCCCACGGCGAGCAATTCTAAGTGGCATATTATTGTCTACATGGCGTATGCGTGTAAACATTATGGTTTCCACACTGCATATAATCCTTCTCTCTCTCTCTCTCTTTTTCCCTTTTTCTTTCACTATTGCAACTTTATCTCATATATATTTGTTAGTGATTATGAGCTGAAAAAGAAGTGATGTTTATGGGTGAGACATGTAGAATCTAAGTGGGTCAAAAGGGCAAAATGTGGTATAGACAACAAGAAAAGCACATAATTTGCAAAATTGTTGTTAAATTAACAATGTTAATAGTGTGTGTTTTTTTATTGTTCTTGAAGAAAGTGAGTGAAGCTTTAAGTTCAAAAATTTGTTTGAAACTAAGCAAGTTGGAACATTTTCTTCTTATATTCTACTAATAAATTTTGAAATTCAACTAGATAAGTTAGATAGTTGATTTATAATAAGTTGATCATCTTTTTGAAAAACCTCTGTTGTTGTTGTGATCACTACAAGAATTTTGGTAATAGACAATGGTCAAAAACCGTTGTCTATTAGAAAAACGTCTGTCAGAAATGAAGGTGTAGTCTATGTAGAGGCGCTGATAGACAACGGTTTTCAAAATTTGATGTGATGAATATTTGCATCAAAATTTCCTCTATATTTGGAATTATGTTTGTGTTGAAATAAGATGGCAAACTCAACAACTCAAAAATCCTAGAAAGAGTTCCTTTCTATGTACAACAACAAATCTATCAAAATTACAGAAAGCCAAAAAATAAAACAAATGAAGCTTTCAATTCTTACAGTAGAGAGATCTTCCATCTCCATTAAAACCATGTCTTCTGCTTCATCAAGATATTTACAAGACTAGCAGCAGTTGATCATGGCTATGAATACAGCTTTATTCTGGTTGTGATTATGCTCCTGCAAATGGGGCAGTCTTCGAGGTCTACTCCACACTCACAACATGTCTGTTTTTTACATGAAAACACACACAATGTTTAGTGTTTTTAACTACTTTCTCTCACACACACTTAATGGCTGCTCTTCTTACCTGGTGTCCGCAGCCAAAAGCCATGTCCTTCGCATTGCTGAGGCATATGGGGCAAATCTGTACAAGAAAAACGCGATCACGGCTCATCAACACGAGCTTAAGACAGCTCTATATAGATGTGATCACCTCATGTTTGGGAGGCTTTCTTACCTTGCTGTCGTAAAGGGAGGCGGGAGCTGCCATTTCATGTTGATCGGGGTGGTTTGAAGCTTGTCGGTAAGGGTTGTAGCGGGCGCTGCTGCCTCTAGCCGAGGAAGGCGGCCGCAGAGCAGCTCTGTTCGAATCCTGACCCGTCACACGCCTGTTCAAAAACACACACATCTTGTCTCAAGGTAATGTACTATGATGGTGATGATCATCATGTAGGAAAATTAGGGGTAATGGCGTCTAAATACACGAGCTTTCACATATTTCAGATTTTGCACGTGAACTTAAAATCTTACCTTTAAATGTGAACTTCTTTTTTTTTTTCTTTTTTTTTTCTTTTTTTTTTTCTGATTTTGCACACGAGTAACATTTTCTGCCTTCAAATACATGAACATAAGTAAGAACTGTCTACGTGGTTTAAACGGAAGTTACCCTAAAATGTTGAGCTCTAGTGTAGCTTGATACTGTGTGGGGATCTCCATTAGAGCAGACAGAGCAAACTCTGCCTCTTTTCTTGATTGCTCCACATTTCTTGACATTATGTCTGTGAAGTTGACAAACTGAAGCACCCAAAATTGTGAAAAATTGATTTAAAAAGAAAGGGGTAAATATCATTTCTGGACTCGAAACTATTTCCGAACTATCAATTATATATTCAGAACTATCGAAAATATTTTTTTAAACCATTAATTATCGCTCAATTGTACCCTCCAACCATTTTTCGGCTCCGAAAAATTGACGTGGCATTAGGCGAGCTGCGTCAATTTTCCGGAGCCGAAAAATGGACGGAGGGTACAATTAATGCAACATCGATAGTTCATGGTTTATAAAAATATTTTCGATAATTCAAGATATATTTAATAGTGCGAAAATAATTTGCAGTTTAAAGTGATATTTACCCTCCAAAAAATGAATGTTGTGATGAGTGGATTACTTGAAAATTGTCGAATGCTCTCTGGGGGAGGTTGTCGTCGAACTCCTTCATCATGTCCCAGGGGCCGTCGCCGACCCCGACGACGACGATGGACAGCGGATAGTAGCTGGCATTGTTTTGTTTGAAGATTGTGAGGATTTGAAGACATGGAAATGTGTTTTAGTTTTAGGCTATGGTGGAGAGATTGTTGTTACCTTGCTCTAACAATGGCATCTACTGTTTGTCTCTCTTGAGGGCTGAGTTGTCCATCTGGAGTGTCAACACTTCTCGTTACCTAAATCAACACCAATTTTTAGATCAAGATTGTGGTTTTGATTGATGAGAGGGAGGAATGATCACCTGTCCATCGGCTATTATGAGCAGAACATGGTACTGGCCGCGGCTTTTGTCAACAATGCTCATAGCCATCTCGATCACCGGGGCGAATGAAGTCGGCCCTAGTCAAAATATTTGAATATGAGTTTCTCAATATAACGATCGGATCGTCTCTTTTGAATGATCATAACTCTTGTAATGGTTGGAAAGAGGATTTAATTGGGTTTCTAATGCTTCTGACCGTTCGTGAATCGGAGTTCTCTAGAAAAAGTTATGACTCGCAGAATTCGAGATAATTATGGTACCTGAAAGGCGAAGTTGCGGGACTAGTTCCCTATATCGTGTCAGAACTTCCTCGAACCCCTCGCAAAACCTCCCATCCGCGTAGAAGCTGAAGACGTCCTGATCATGCGTCGAGGCTGCAACAAACAAACCCGAACAAACACACGTCACGTCGGATATGAAATTAACTACTGTTTATAAATGGAGCAGTGATATTTGGTTACACTGTGGTCAACCATAAATTGATCAAATCGATTTATTATTATTATTATTATTATTATTATTATTATTATTATTATTATTTGACCAATTTATGACTAATTTACTGATACTATTTAACAGTATAAACGTACCGTCTCCAAACCCGAAACACGGAATTAGATTATCGTCGTCAAAGTCGGATAACGTTTTCCCTATGATTGATATGGCTTGCTCGTAGGGATTTAGCCTACTCCCAATTGTGTGTAAGCTTTTCCTATTGAATGACCTTGCCCCTATATATGAAAAAATCATCTTAAAAACATAAAAATATATTATAAGGTTTTAAATTAAACAAGTTTGATGAGAAATTCAACCTGTCCACTCATTGCTCTTAGTGAAATCAATGCCAACTATTAGATTTGATGATTCCAATCCTGACCTAGAAAGAGCATCCGTAACCTAATATGTGACAAAAAAGATTATTACAAATTAATGTGAAAAATTTGTGTTCCATATGTTTGTCATTAATCAAACCATTAATAGTAAAAAAAAAAAAAAACATGAAAAATTGACTTGGGGTTGACTTCATGCTAGCTAACCTGATTGAGGGTTTGGTAGTTATCAGCAATCCTCGAGAACTTCCGGTCGAGGCGGCGGCGGGGCGGCGGAGACGGGGCGTAGCTGTAAGCCGCCGGGGCGTGGTGGTGGCGGGGCGTGCAGCACGGGTGGCGCGGCGTGCTGCTGTAAGAAAGAGGCGGCAGGCGGTAGGCATGATCAGAATCATGATCAAATGAAGATGATGAATTGAAGAATAATCTTCTTCCACTTGAATTCTTGTTCCCCATCTTCACCTCTAAACTATGCAAAAAAACAAAAACTACCTAAAACTGTGTGTGTGTGTGTGTGTTTTATGTGAAACTGAGAAAATGTATATTCAACTTGGAGAATGATTTTTTTTTTCTTTCGTTTTTGCAGAGTTGGTTTGTATGCTTGCTAATATATGCATACATATATATAATATGTTTTTTTTTTCTTTGTTGGAAGAATTCAACTTACTTATCTATATATTGTTTACATTAATTCGGAGCTTATATATAGATTTGTACTAATTCAGATCTAAAATAATAAGTACTTCCCATTTATGTTTCACACGATTGAAAATATTAAATTGAAGCTCAAGATCGTACATAT
Source organism: Salvia miltiorrhiza (assembly GCF_028751815.1). Taxonomy (NCBI): domain Eukaryota; kingdom Viridiplantae; phylum Streptophyta; class Magnoliopsida; order Lamiales; family Lamiaceae; genus Salvia; species Salvia miltiorrhiza. The sequence continues at coordinate 56,706,308 of NC_080391.1, read as the reverse complement.
TTCAATTTGATATTTATTAACTACTCCCTCCGTCCCACTAGACTTGGCACTTTTGAGTTGGGCACGGAGATTAAGAATAAAGGGTTAAAAGTGTAAAGTAGGTAGGGTCCACTTATTTTATGTGAGTAGAGAAAGTAGGGACCACATACTATTTTAGGAAAGTGCCAATTCTAGTGGGACAAACAAAAAAGGCAAGTGTGCCAAGTCTAGTGGGACGGAGGGAGTATTATTTTATTTTCAAGCTAACTCGAAATACTTAAAATGGTTAATCGTGTTTGTGTCCCCAACTTTCAATGTTTTTCGGAACAGTCCTCTAATTTTGCTTCTTCTTCTTTTTTGACTTGGGGGAGGAGGGAGCGATGAGATTTGAACCCTAGACCTCACTGTTCATATGTTCATAGACAAGAGTTCATCACAATGCTTGGTGTCCCCTTGGGGATTCTAATTTTGTTTCTTATGTCCGTAATAATGTTGTTTTAAATAAATTCACTTAAGAATCCAACAATATAACTTATCATTCCGTCGTTGAATTTTGTACCATGAGATGTTTTTTGAACAACGCTGAAAGTTGAGCAAAACTTTATCTCCAAGTATTAGCAAAGTAATGATTTTTTATTATGATTATTTTTGTAAAAAGTAAGTCTTGAAAATGCAAAGTCTTGAGTCAATGGAAATAAACTTAATTATATATGACTAATTCATAAAATTCATTCACTATCAACTCTAATTCCTAGAAAGTGAAAGCTTTTCACTCTCCATGCAATTTCCTATAAATTTAAATAGTCGGAAAATTGGGACAAATAGAGTTTCTAACCATTAGGCACCAAATAAACAAACATGGTCAGACAAAAATTATTACTAAAGAGAAATTAATGTTAAAAGTCGTTTGAATTTTATGCAAGAAGTGAACATACTGTACGTAATCGTTGAGAGGGCACCACGACAGCCCATTTAGGTCAACTAGCTAACTGCAGTTAAATTTAATTTAATCAATTTAAATATATTATATTATATGGAGGAAACGTCTTGTCTAATCTTTCTCTAATCAAAGGGAATCCCAGAAAATTATATATATGTAATAATGTGGTAGTTATAAATTTGGATGACTTGCTTGTTTGTTTGTAGGGATTTTTGGGTCCTACTTAGATCTAATCTTTGTCGAAAGAAGAGGGTAAAAAAAGAAATAATTATATGTCCCTTAATTGATAGTATTTCTAATTAATCCCCTAATTATAATACTTGATATTGTTCAATTTATACTTAATAATGTCATTATCTTGTAGTAATTACAATATAATGTCACAAATTTTATAATTTGTAAGTTGATTTGCTTACATAACCTTCTAAAATGTTTCATCCATCTTTTAATCAAATTAAATTTGACTATCATCAACGTTTTTTAAATCGAACTTTATCGAATAATAAGTGTAAAGGAAAACTAACTTTCTATATAGGAGTTGACAATACATAGTAACATAGGTAAGAAAATCAGCCACCAAAATTGTAAACACATAGTATATGTGTAATTTGGGCTTTTTAATTGGGCTCGTATGGGCCTGGATCGAGCACAAATGGGCCAGAAGCTTTCGTCAAATTTCAATCACTGTAACAATTTAAATTATAATTGGCTTATCCTTTTTTTTTTTCTTTTTTTTTTTTGAGATAATATCACTATTGATTTTCAGCACATTGTAAACGGTATTTGACATGGTCAAGGTCGAAAGTGACTCACTATTTTACTTTTCTTTTGCTTTGATGCAACCTGTAACCTTTAATTAATTTGTTTAAATAGTTTCAATATTTAAATCAATTAATCAACTTAATTTAGTATCAATTAATAGATTTTCAATTTTAATTTTAATAATTTGTGTAGATAATTGCATATTTCTTTATTTAAAGGTAATTAATTTAAATATAAAAATATCAAAATTCACTAATAGTTTGTGGATTTACAGCCAATTAACGTCTCAAAAAATATGTTGTGAAATATTGATCTATAACTTTGTAGTTAATTATAGAATTGAAAAAAAATACCAAAATTCACTAATAGTTTGTGGATTTACAACCAATTAACGTCTCAAAAAATATATTGTGAAATATTGATCAATAAAAAGTAATTAAAAGTTCCAAAAACTCTTGATACACTAATAGAAAATTTGAAAGAAAAAATATCTTGGTATTTTGGTGAAAACTTTAAAGAGATAATAGTGTTCATTAGATAAAAAAGGTTTTGTCAAAATCTTGATCATTCATTTGATAAGGCTACAGCTATAAAATAATTTCATCTTCATTTTAATGCTATTATTTTTGTTAGAGCTATTTTATATAATATAACAAACTTATAAAGTTTTATTTTCTAAATATAATATTCTAAAAAATATAGATTATAATAGAATTTAGCTTGGGATAATCCCCGAACCCTCATATTCCCTCTGTCCCATTATTCATGACACGTTTTCCTTTTTGGGTTGTCCCAACCTACATGGCACGTTTCTATTTTTGAAAACAATTAGGGTTCACTTAGCCTTAATTTAATCACTTGTAAAACAATAAGGCGAAATCGAAAAACACAGCACACAGCAATTACGTGGTCCGGCAATTTCTTGCCTACATCCACGGCAGAAGGATAGATCACGCTTTTATTGATGACAATCAAAATAGTACAAAGTGTTATGCTTCGAGCTCCTTAACCATGGCTACGCTTAGCATCTCTCAACTCTATACAACAGTGTATTTTCACTATCTCTTTTTGAATGACTAACACACCACACACATGAAAGTAACTGCTGAGTATTTATACTCCTAAAGGAAATACATAGATTAAAACTAGATACATGATCAACGGCTGTAGAAAGCTAACTCAAATAACCAATCTGTTATAAGAGCTCTGCTCGTGTACATGCAGTCCATGCAGCCAATTGTATGCACCTCCATTATTGTGAGCATACTCAACAATCTCCACCTTGCTCACATGAATGTTGATCCACCCCTCTACACAACTCCAACTTACTTCACATTCACTAGTTCGAGGCAGTGCTCTAACTTGACCTTCGGCAATGCTTTGGTTAGGCAATCCGCAGCATTGTCCTCTGTTGGAACCTTTGATACTTGAACAACTCCTTTGTTCACAAGATCATGAACATAATGAAACCGCACATCAATATGCTTTGGTCGCCGCGATGTTGGGTGGTGGCAGAGGCGGTGCTGCCGCGGATGAGGGAGGCGATATATCCATCTTGAGCGCTGCCGGCGTGCCGCGACCTCTGGTGGTGCCGCCCCTAGATTGTTCTTCACTGGTTGACATTTATCGGAGTTGCCTAACAATTTCTGAAACACAACTTCTTGATTAAACTGATAGTATAGTGAGTGAGCTAACTTCATGCACATAAATAAATATATATTTGCTGAAGACTATAAATCGCGAAAAATAGTATATATATATATATATATATATATATATATATATATATATATATATATATATATATATATATGGTTGAGATCTATGAAGAAGGCCCTTAGATTAGAGATTTAAGAATAAATCTAGACCATTAATCTAGTGAAAATCAATGGTTGGGATCCCAATTAATCTCGGTCCAATTAATGAGAAAAACGCAACAAATTATTACAAATTAATATTAAAATACGCTTAAGGGTTTTTTGGAGAATGCATATTTACTGAATAACAGCTAAAAATATAACTAAGCGGTAATTTCGGGATTTACTACCTCAACAAACCCACGTCTGAAACCCTAGGTATACCAAACTGACGACTCACTCCAACCACTGTGCAGCGGCGATTTTCCCAAAAGCTTGAACGGCTGATTGATTCCAGTGATTTCCGGCGAGGACACGATAAAAGAAGGTGATTTATCGCCAAGCAAATCGACGTGCCATTCTGTTGGGAAAATCGGTTTTATGGCTTTCTAAATTTATGTTACTTCTAGCAGAGATAATGTCGTTGGTTTATGGCTTAAATTTTGAGCAGTTAGCTTTCTTCTTGTTGGACTGCACTATCTTTTCTGTTGATGCTCTTGTTAATTTGGGTTTTGGCTGAATGTATTTGAATGATTAGTTCTTGTAATTAGAGCCCAATTGGTAGTATATGTTGTGATTTCGATGTTTGAACAAGATGAGATTCTTGTTGTTTTTAATAGCATTGCTAAGCTGAAGCTGAATTCTTTTTTTCTGATTTGTTATCTATCGATCAGGCTCCATTAGGTATATGGAAGAGTCTGATTCCATGAGCAAGACAAGATGATTGTTTTAGTGAAAGTTGTCAAGGTGGGTGAGCGATCGTCCAAAAAAGGGATATGCAAGCAGGATTTGTGGCTTCGGAATGAGTTGAACAACTATTTATAATGTCAAAGTAGATATTCGATTCTTTTGTTTACTTATTCATAATATGTTCATTCATAAAAATATGTAATATATTAATTTAATTTAACTTATTGTTCAGAATTTATTGTGTGATATTCATTACTGAATAATATTTATTCAGAACTTATTCATGTTATTCAAAATTTATTCATGTTATTCAGTTTCATGTTTCACTTATTCGATTAATAACAAAGTGGTATTCGATGAATTTTCAATATTATTTACTATAATTTTAGTGAATTATGCAGTTAGCTTATGTGTTATTCAGTATATATTGTAGTTTATTTGTTAAATTTATATATTTATTCAGTATAATTTATAGTTGTATTTGCAAAATTTATTATAAATCATTTTGCACCTAAAAATATATATATGTGTACTTATATCAGGATATAATTTCATTTTATAATATTAGTCTTACTGAATGGATCTATATTAACATATAAACTTTCAATGTTTGAGAATAAAGAGAAAAATATATTGAATATGTTACAAAATATGAAATACAGACCTGCTGAATGAACCTTTAACTGATCTGAATAATTTAACATATTGTATTTATAAACTGAATAAACTTTTTTATAAACTGAATAAACTTTCAATGTTTGAGAATAAAGTTAAAAATATACTGAACATGTTACAAAATATGAAATACAGACTCTGCTGAATGAACCTTTAACTGATCTGAAAAATTTAACATATTGTATTTATAAACTGAATAAACTTTCAAGTTGTGCGAATAATGTGAACAATCTACTGAATATGTTTCAAAACGCGAATAATGATCACTCTCTCTCTCTCTCTGAACCTTCAGCCGCCATCTCCATCATCCACCAGCCACGCCGCCGCCGAGCACCGTCTGAGGACGACAACATCAATACTCGTGCAACAGCAGCAACCGCTGCCAAGGATTTAAGACTTTTCTACAATTTCCTTTTTGGAATTTTATTGTAGTGAATTTGGTTTTTTTTAAGACACGTCAGGTAAACATGTGGCATGTGTTAAGATACGTCGTTTACATTGTGCCACTTAGATTAATTACAGACACGTCGGGCAAACATGAAGCATTTTTTAAGACATGTCAGCTTTCCGACGATCGAACATTAATTTTATAGAAAAATTGAAACAAATGCAAAGTTTATGATTAAAAATGTAAGTTTCAAAGTTCGTGTGCAGAATGAAAAAGTGACTATAGTTCATGTATTTACATGCAATTAACCCAAATTAAAAAGAACATTAAAAATTACAAAAAAAAAAAAAAACTACAATGTGGAGAAAACAATAAAACTAACTGTTTTTTTGTTTCCAACCAAAATTTTTAAATAAATCTATTTTTTAAAGTATATAATCATATTTTGTCTAAATAATACTACCATTGAACAAAAATATCTCAAATCACATTTTCCACCATCAAAATACTTATGTGTCAATGTCAGGGGCTAATCCAGTCCTTGCAACTTGCCTAGTGCCACATGGATTAAGAAGACATTATTTTATCTAATTCTTCCTTCAATTATAGTAAATCGTTCATTTTTCAAAAAATTAAACAGAATGATAATCAAAATTAAAATCTTTTCAACCTTAACTTAAATCAATCTTTTCGAAAAGAGAATCCCTAAATAAACTCTGAACATTTTTATTACAATTAAAGAAAATTGAGTGCATGCCTTTGAAACATGGAAATATTTTTTTTATATTCATTATCTCATCTTATTGTAGTAATTCATTAAAATGACTCATCAAAATCTTCAAGGGTCATAAAATGATGACGTGGCATTTGACGACTTATGTTCCAGATTTATGTAGTTTGCCAACCTGTAATCTTCTCTCTTTCTCTGGCTTACTCTCTCTCTCTCTCTCTCTCTCTCTCTCTCTTCCCCAATCGCTCTCTCTCTCTTGAAAAACAGCAACCCTTTGTTGAACGGATCTTTTATAATTTTGTCCCTTTTTAATTTTAATAATAACAATAAGAAAAAAAATTCCCCCTTTCTCACTTCGCAGTAATCAAATGTCTGCTGCTCATGCCCAACGACCAATTCACTAGTTCATGTGAGTTTTCTTTTTTAATCTATTTCTGTTTTCAATTATTGATGCGGTTTCGCGACTTTTTTAGTTATTCTATAGTATTTTAGCTCAGATGGGTTTTTGTTGAATTCAATTTTCCCCCTCGATTGTAGGCAGTATTTTTTTCGATTTAAAAAAAAAAAATTTTTTTGGTCACCTAAAAGCTATGTAGTGGGGTTTTCTACTGGGTCGCAGTTTGTGTTTGATTTGACTTCTGCCGTTTATGCCAAGTGGAAGAAAGGATATATCTTTTTTGGTGAAGGGTTTAGGTTAGAAAAATTGAATGAATTATTTGAGATTGTTGCTATTAATTATTGAGTATGGGATGCGTTTTTATGTTTTGCTTCTGTGAAGTGTGAAGAATTGTAGTGGAGTTTAATTGAATTGGGAAAGTCTGTGAAAAGATTGGGGTTCATGGCCCCAATTTATGGTTAAATACAATTTAGGGTTTCTTTTCTGGAAGTGTGAGTGGGTTGGGCTCTTGTGTTCATGTAATTTTGGGGCTTGATTTTAGTGTGGTTTGGTTTGTTATAGGGTTATCCAAAGAAAACCCTGCTCAATTAGGTTTACTTGGTTTTACAGAGTGGCAGCTTAGATTTTGAAATGTTAAGGGAAGAAGAGAAAGATCAAGGATCCAGTGTTGGTTGGAAGACATTCTCGAGGTCGGTGTCGTGGACTGAACGCCCACCAAGGAAATCTAATTCAAATCCGCAATGGAACAGCAAGGCGCGGGCGTGTTTGCCGCCCCTTCAGCCTCTTTCTATCGTCCGACCAAGCATTGAAGAATGGCCGAGAGCTGGGTCAGATGATCTTGGCGTATGGCCTAATCCTCCAACTCCTGGTGAAAGGCCTGGATCAAAAACACCCCGTGGAACCTCGACTTCGGAGCTACCTCCAAGAGAGTTTGAATGCAGGAAGGACAAGCTTGCTTTTTTTGACAAGGAGTGCTCGAGGATTTTAGATCATATATATTTGGGAGGTGATGCGATTGCCAAGAATCGTGAGATCCTCCGGCAGAGAAAGATTACCCATGTGCTCAACTGTGTTGGGTTTGTTTGCCCGGAATATTTCAGTAACGAGCTCGAGTATAAAACCCTTTGGCTGCAGGACAGTCCATCTGAGGATATTACTAGTATTCTCTATGATGTGTTCGATTACTTTGAAGATATTCGTGAACAAGGTGGGCGTGTTCTTGTTCACTGCTGTCATGGGGTGTCTCGATCAACCTCATTGGTCATTGCATATCTTATGTGGAAAGAAGGACAGAGTTTCGATGATGCTTTCCAGCATGTCAAAGCAGCCAGAGGAGTGACTAATCCGAATGTGGGATTTGCTTGTCAACTTTTACAATGCCAGAAGCGTGTACACGCTCTGCCTGCTAGCCCAACTTCTGTTCTTAGAATGTATCGCATGGCACCTCACTCACCATATGACCCCCTTCATCTTGTACCCAAAATGTTATGTGAAGCAGGTGCTGACAGGCTCGATTCCCGTGGAGCATTCATAATTCACATTCCGTCTGCTTTATATATCTGGATAGGGAAGAACTGCTCCTCAGTGATGTCTGACAATGCAAGGACATCTGCTGCCCAAATTATTCGTTACGAGAGGGTTAAGGGTCCAGTTATAGTCATCAAAGAAGGTGAAGAGACGCTTGAATTTTGGAATGCTTTTAGCCATAGAAAAGGTCTGGCTGAAGGCTGTCATGTGAAGTCTGTGGAGGAAAAGGGGTCCAACGCGGCTACCATTGTTCCATGTCTGGATCAAAGGAAACTTGATGAGTATGATTTAGATTTTGATATCTTCCACAGGGCACTTGCTGGTGGGGTCGTACCACCTTGTCCATCATCTGAAGCAGGATCCAAGACGTGCATTCCTTCCAGAGAGAGTGGTTGGAACAGATTAAGAAGTAAGTTTGCAGATGGTATTATGAAGGAATTTGCCACAGACTCTGGCGTCTCGCAGAGATGTGATAAACTGGAATCAGTGGATGCATGTTCAGTGGAAGGCACTGTCTCGTCTGCTGATATTTCAAGGTCTTCAATTATCAAGACTGATTCCCAAGATTCATTCACTTCTTGTGTATCCAGCAGCCTAGGTTCTGATCCTTCTGTAGTGGAATCTCCGTCATTCAATCTGGTGGATTCTTTTTCTTCATTCTTTGTTAGTAAACCAAAATCGAATTCAACGTCACCATCAATCTCACCTTCGACATCTGATTATTCAAGTTCATTTAGCTTCTCACCCTCTTCATCTAATTGGTCTGACTTATCATTTGTATCTGCTCAACCATCGCCTCACACAAATGAATCAAGTGATAATGATCCTAGTAAAAGAGGTCCTACAGAGGAAGGCCTTCGTTCTGTAGCTGAAAGTACATGTTTACATGATAACGCCACTTCTCCTCTATCAGGAGAAGCAACCTTCCCTTGCCATGTTTCGAGAGCGGCTGGTTTATGTTCAACCTCTGGACAAAGTTTGCCCTCCCTTGCAGAGCGTAGAGGTAGCAGTCTTCCTTCTCGGATGATTTTGCCCTCCATTGATGAGGAGTCGCATATTTCAGAAAACTTGCCAAGACACTTGGAAGATGATGCCATGAAGGATGTTGACTGCGAAAACCTCCATCCTGGCGTTTCTCTGGAAAGTGAAAGGGATGAGGCGATTCGAGATGCAAACGGCCATGTGGTTGACGGTGAGTGTCCAACCACATCACCAGTTGAAAAGAAGTATGAAAAATCATGATATAGCTGATGTTTTGACTGATAAAATAGCATTAAAAGCTAATCTAGTATTCTTCAAGTGGTCTTCTATGCATAAATCGGACATGCATTAAGGGGCATCTTGGGGTTCTAGATTAGTTTGTATAATACCTTTTCTCCTGCGGAAATTCCCTGAATCCTGATTCCTTTTATGTGTGGATAGGGCGTGATGGGACATTGAAGGGAAGTCATAGTTAGATGATCGGGTACAAGAGCAAATACAAAGATTATTGTGTTCATTTGGAGACAAATTGGTCAGAATCTTCTCCTTGAGGAGGGCTTCAGCATAGGTGCTCTAGTTAAGGTACATAATTCTCTTCAAAACTTATTATATGTACATAGATGATTGATCATGATAGACTGAAAACTTTTATGTACACATTGGGTGATGAACTCCTGAGATAATTGCAACTGGATAGACGATTACTCTTAACTACCTCTTTGTTTGAATGGGGACGTAATTGTGAGCAATATAAGTCATACTATATCGGTTTTATGTGTTTAAAGTGTTTCATAAATGAAACCAGTGCTCTACCAATCACAAATGATCAGTATATGCAAATCTTGAATTTATCTATATGACAAGTGCTTAAATATTCAGGTACAGCTTTCTTAATATGTCAAAATTTGTATATGTGAGAGATGTATGTATGTAATGAATATAAAATGTGAACTATTTGTATTTATCTAAGTAAGAGAGTTTTATCTAAATGCATGTATAATGTGAACTATATATGTATCCTTTATATGAATCTCTAATATATAGAATCTACCGCAAATGTTCAACAAGATAAGTTGTATATAATCTCTTTGAGGGCAAAGTCGTTATGAGCAAATATTGTCTGCATGAAAAAAGGATGGGATGTAGGATTAGCTATTAGAACTACGTTTCTTCATTCAATCAGCAGAATTCAAAGTCAAGGACGGAAATAATGGGGGTTTCGGGGAGGGATTCATGGGTGCAGGCGGCCCTTTTGCAGCTTTATGCCCTTCTTTCACATTTCTCATCTTCTTAGCAGTCCTTCACTAGTCCTCCTCGTCATAGAACGTCAATTTTTTCATTAACATGAGAAAAAACTAATATTGCAGTAAGTTGGCTTATTTATTTTTATTCTTTTCTTGATATCCACATCAGAAGACAAAATTAGGTAGGGCATATATGATGTATGCTTATTGAAGCTATCAAATCAGACGGAGTTTGTCACCCTACTTAAGCCGGGCCGTCTCATTTTTCCAACGGACACTCTTGATGATAATTTGCTCTGCAGTAGCTAAGTTCTTGAATTTGCCTTTTCCACAGATAGTCAAGGAAGGTGAAGAACCATATTGCAGCTCCTCAAGCATCTGAGGTGCTTCTTGTTAGACAAGTATCTAGATAGTGGGATCGAGCAACGGTGAGAACCATACAGGTAGGCAGGATCTTTAGTTTTCCCTTTTCTTTCGAACCTTTGATCGCAGCTCTAATGAGTTGCATTGGCATCCCAAAGCAGGAGATGTAAGGACAGAATTCATTTTTAATTCCTGATGTAATAAGTGCTATACCGCCCTTTTCCTATAATCATCTTCGTCAAATTATATCACCATCTCTCACCGTACATGGTTTTCCTCAGTGACACGAACTCGTGGAGCCACGGCTCACTCCACTCCAGCTTTGTTTGGTAAAAAAGTTTACATTTAGCTTTGTCTGAGGTTTTGAGCTATGATTTAATGATTCTAGTGGTGTCTGCCTCAACGTGCTCGTGGGGATATTGTCTATTCGTCGTATAGTTCTTGATTTCAAGATCTGCAAAAATCCATGCTTCTGCAGGTCCGTGATTTAGAGCTCTCTTGCTGCAAATATCATCTAGTTCTCTTTTTACCTTATTTGGATCGGAAATGTTACACTAATAGTATTAATTTCGATAGTCAATTTTCATCTGTAAAATGTGTTTTATACTCAAATGCAGCAACCAGTGAAATGTGAATATTGCACGAATTTATATTTTTTTTCATGTCTATTTCTTGGAGTGATGAATTATGTCGCGACTAAAAGCGGAGTTCGGGTTAATTTGGAGTTCCTATAAGGGACAAACTCGTTCTTGGCCAAGGCAAGTATTAAAAAATTATTGATTGATATTGAATTAAGTTGATTAATTAATTTAAATATTAAAATGATTTTTAATAATTAATTATATATGAATATAGTTATAAATAATAATGTAATTAATAATTAAATTAATTATTATTAATAATGATATTTATGAAGTTTTGGTGGGAATTTATATATTTATAGAGATATTTCGCCGGCTTCTAAAACTTTTAGGATTAATAATACCTTAAAAGTATGATCTAAATTTGATACTACATGCTAATTTGATAACATAATCTCGTCTCTGTAAATGGTAAATGAACTACGATTCTATTATTAGCAAAGGAAGTCAAATTTAAATGATTTTGCTTACAACCTTTAAAAATAAATAGAGTATGTAGTATGCAGTGACGCAGCTGTAACAATTATTTATTTTTTGCAGAAAGTCAAAAGGAATCGTAATAGTTAGACAAAAATATTAAATAAGGCAAATAAAGTGCATGGACAAATAGAGAGGTTAGGTGGATATATCGAATTCATGATCTTTTTGGAGATTATCTCTCTAGTCGAATATTTAGGACCTAAAATTTGGAATTAGCATGGTTTACTAAATGAATAAGAAAGAGATAAAACCGAATATAATTTTCCTATAATCGAAAAAAAGTCATGTCTTTACTTCATCATTTTGTTATCTTATACACATCACAAGTTAAGAAAAATAGCCATTTTTCCATGAAAATTGATGTTCTTTTTCTTGCACGCCTTTTCCTTGTAGTATTATTCTAAGAAGCTTTCACGCAACCTCATAAACACTTCTAAATTAATTTTGTTACGCATTTTAGTTTGTAATATTAAATATTGATGATCGTGCATAGAATTCTTGAGCTTAGTCCAGCACATAAATTCTTTTGTAGATTGCTGTCACGTGACTCACACAGTCACACTTATATATAATTAAATACTTCATCACATAAGTAAAAAGGTTAAATGTATCTAATACACTTATATAATTAAATAAATATATTCATCACATAAATAAAAAGGTTAACTGTATCTATGAAAGTCATGGAATCAAATTGAATATTCACTCTGACTAAATCAAAGTATATCATAAAAAAAGAAAAAAAAATCGTCCATCATTTTGCTGACGGCTAGTGTGGTAGACTATAAATAATAATAGCTTTTTTTTTTTTTTTTTTTTTTTTTGATCGGGCAAAGTCATGTTAGATGTTAGAATTAGTTCCCCATCCACTCCAAGAACCACCTTATCTCTCCATTCACCAACATCCACCTTATATCTCCCATCTCCAATTCGCTCCCAAGAGGGATCGAACCCGGGTCACTTCACTTAAGTGAGGACCCGGTGGCCAGTGGGCTAAGCCCCCTGGTTATAATAGCTGTCTCCCCATAAAATGTCATTTTCAAGATTCATAGCAAACTTATGTCACCAAATCTAGAATAGAAACTATAGTTATCTCTATATTCTATAAAATATTTATCCTTACAAAATTGAAAACAATATGCTCATTTTATATTCAAATAAATTGTTAGGGATTTATTGATTGACATTAAATTAAATAGATTAACTAATTTAAAAGTGAAAATTCATTTAAGTAATTATATATATATATATATATATATAATTAATAAATAAATTTGTCCTTATTAATGATGATATTGAATTATTGATGAGGTTTTTGTGGAATTCTTTTACAATTATTTTAACTTTTTATTTTATTATATATAAAGGTTTTGCCGCCTTCTATGGTGCAAACGGAAGTATAATCTCTCTCTCTCTCTCTCTCTCTCTCTCTCTCTCTCTCAAAGCAATTCCGCAGTTCGAGGATCTCTCTCTCTCCCTCTCTCCTCTCCCTCTCTCCTCTCCCTCTCTCTCACTCTCAACTAACTAACTTCAACGGTTTACACTCGCAGAAACCCACACAGAAAAATGGGATCTTTCACAGTAAGAACACACCTCTCTCCATCTCCGCCATTCTTCTTCACAAACCCAGTAAAAAATTTCATGGACGCAGCAGGCCCCTCACACATCCACCTCAATCCGCAAAGACCCATCTTCAAGAACCCCCCAATTTCGCGATTCCCCTCCGATCCCACCTCGAAAAATCCAGCCTTTCCGCTCTCCTGCGTCACAATCCACCGCTGCGCCAAGGTACAACCGCCCTCAAGCGTGTCGGAGAGGCTGCAGAGATTAGGGCTCGAATTCCGGTCGCTGCCGGCGCCGATCGACAGGGTGAAGCGGCTGCTCCACTACGCGGCGATTCTGCCGCCCTTCGACGAGGCTCGGAGGGTTCAGGAGAATCGCGTGCTGGGCTGCACGACGCAGGTCTGGCTGGAGGCGGCCATGGACGGGAATGGGGCGATGAGGTTCAGAATCGACAGCGATTCCGAGATCACGAAGGGGTTCTGCTCCTGCCTGATTTGGGTCCTCGACGGCGCGGCGGCGGAGGAGGTTTTGAGCGTGAGGAGCGACGATTTGGCGGCGATGAATGTGGGGCTGCCCAGCAGAGGGAATTCGAGGGTGAATGCGTGGAATAATGTGTTGGTGAGTATGCAGAGGAGGACTGAGGTTTTGGTTGAGGAGAGGAGGAGAGGGGGATTTGGACATGTTTCTTCCTTCATTTGTTGTAATCAAACTCAGGTCTGAAATAAAAAGTTTTTTAAAAAAAGATTACATCTTGCAAGAAATTGCAGTTTTTCTTGATCACTTTTGATGGTGTTTTGTTTCTTGATTTTGAGATGGTTGTTGCTTCTGATTTTGGTGGAATTGAATGTGCAACAGTTGGTTTGACTTGTTCTCTCTGTGTATGAGAGAGAGAGAGAGAGAGAGTTTTGTGATAAGATATTTGTTTTTTACTGAGGCTGAGCTCATTAGGGACTTCTATTATGATTCCATAGATGATGATTATGCAGAGAGAGAGAGAGAGTTTGTGAAAATATCTTTTTTTGTGATTAGGGACTTCTATGATCCCATGGACGATGATGAGAGAGAGAGAGAGAGTTTAGACCCCATGGCTAAAATGTCTTTTCTTGAAGATCCATAGTCATATTTGATGCAATAATTTAGGAAGACCAAAAAGTGGAATGGTGATTGTTTTTTAGCCCAACTTGTTTGATGATGGTGGTGGTGATTTAGGGAAAATAGAAAGATGTTGTATCAATTTCAATATATATCAAAAGACATGAGGTCCCATCTCCAACTTTCTTGATGTCTATAGCTCCAAACACACATTAGCAATTGCAAGAACAAGATTCTTTTCCACAGTTTGGAGCTTTTGATCTCACTAATAGCTATGAACTACTTGGACTTCTTCTGCAGATGCCCCGCGGAGTAGCAGTCCGCGAGCTAAGCTAGGGCGCCTCGTTGGAGGTTTGCACGAGCATCTCTTCGTGCTGATACGCTGCAGCAGTCGTGTGCAGACGGCCCCTCCAATGCCTTTGCTCGTCTCAGCTAACCTACTAATTCGCGTTATCTGTGATGGGGAAAGGCCTTGCTATTGGAGGCAGGGGAAATGGTGTTTGTTTGGTGAAGAATTGCTTGAATGAATCAATATTAGATGATGTGATCAAATGATGAAATGAATGCAATAAGAGAAGCATTTTTAGATAGGTGATAGAAGTAATTTTTTGTTATACATAGCAACAACAATGTGTTTCTTGATGAATCTTGAATGTGGATTTAGAAAGAGAGCTAATTTGCTTGCAATAACCTCTCAAAAAATTTGTAAGAATGCAAAGTAATTAGCTAGCTGTAGACATCCTAGCAATTTTTCATTGAAAGAAGGAAACAATGATACCCACAAAATATGTTTAGGTAAGAAAGTGACGATACATATGTTTAGTCTTGAAATAGTGCAACACCTTGATTTTTTAATCAATATGTATATTTATAATTTTAAATTTTTATTTAGAGTGTTATTTGATTTTCAGCATAATTGGGCCTATTTGCTATTTCCAAGCCAAATGGATACCAATAGGGGAAGTGTGTTTTTTTTGTTTCTGCAGAAGTGGAAAAGATGAGAAAAGTTGTCCCTTTCACAAACATTTTAGAATTTCTAAATTATGATTAAATAAGAGAGGAAAAAGAATTAGTTGAAATCCACCATCACAATATTTTTTGGGGTTTATATGATGTTGAAGTTTCTAGTCTTAATCAAGAATTTATTATGAATTTGACTAGTCCAGAATCTTTTTTAAGTTTAGGTGTATTTCACAAGATCACTAATTTAATCCTTTTTATCGTTTTTTTTTTCAATTTAAAAGAGCAGCAATCTATTTTTCATCAAAACTCATCCCACCGTGGGCAGCAATTTAAGACAACTACTATTTGAATCTCAAATTAGATGTTATCGTAAATTAAATTTAAATTTTAATATGTTTCAATAAAATAATCCAATCCTTTTGATTTGTAATATATTCAACTCTAATATTTTGCACGAGTACATATCGTTTCGTTCACCTATCCATCGTGGGCACGCGTTAATGAATTGAGCTAGAAATTAATGCAGTCAAACTAAAGCTTATAAACAGTATACGTCCGACGATAAAATTGACAACACTGAAAGATAAATTAAATAATAAATTCTAAAAACCTTAAATCAATTTGAAGTTTACACGTAAACTCAAACGAACAAATTAAGAGAGAAGAATAGACTTATACAAATCGAAATATTGGGTCATTATTAAAAAATATTTGAAAATTGGAATTTAATTAAGCAATAATGTCCAAAATTTAAATTCGGGTTTAAACATCAAAGAAGCCGATAATGATATTCTGATTCGCGGTCCACGTGGACCTGCAACAAAAGGTATAAGTATGATTTTTCCACGCCCACAATTGAAAGGTCCATCCAATGAGATCCCCCCACGTCATCAAGTTCATGTGGAGCACCCTGAAATCTGCTTCTTCCAGAGCCCTCCCCAAAAACTGGCCCACCAACTCCCACGTTGGGGCGTGCTCCCACGCGCCTCCGCATTCTCGCGTTGGAGCGGTATGCATCGCTCCTTTTCTTTAATTTTTAAACCCCTAAAATATGTATATAAATATAATTTATATTTTCTGAAAATTAATTTCTTGAAATTTCCATGCAATTTTGGTAGTGATTCAGACCGGATCCAGAGTTGCAGAACCGGCCATCTCCACACGAGAAGAGAAGATTTAATCCAAGTTTTTATATATCTCTTTCTCTTTCTATATTTAAACTCGCAGATTTTGGGGGAAACGAGAAAAAAAGGAAATAAATAACTTTCACATTTAATTGCGAGAGATCTTTGGAGAAATGTCGAAATCGCCATGGGGAATCGGCGCATGGGCGGCCGAGGCCGAGAGGGAGGAGGCCGAGCTGAAGGAGGCGGAGGAGAAGGCGGCCGCTGCGGCGGCGGCGGCGCCCGCGGCGAGCTTCCCTAGCCTGAAGGAGGGCGTGAGCACCGCCAAGCAGAAGAAGAAGACCAAGATGACGCTCCAGGAATTCAGGGTCATGCCGTCTCAGGGCCGCGGACTGACGCCGGAGGAAATGCTCCGCCTCCCGACGGGCCCCAAGGAGCGCTCGCCGGAGGAAATGCAGTACGGGAGATTGGGCGGCGGGTTCTCCAATTACGGGTCGCGCGCGGGATCCGGCGGGCCTAATTCGGGCCGGAGGGAGTACGAGGGCCGGAGATCTTACGGGTTCGAGGATGATGGGCGGAGGGGCCCGTCGCAGCAGCAATCTAGGGTTTCTGAGTTCGATCAGCCCTCGCGAGCTGATGAGGTCGATAATTGGGCGTCCATGAAGAAGCAAACCCTACCCGATCACGATTCGCGTGAGCCCCGGGCCGCCGGTAAGTACAGCTCACTTGGGGGAAGTGGCGGTGGCGCGTCGCGGGCCGACGAAGTCGACAATTGGGCGTCTATGAAGAAGCCTGTTTCACAGCCACTGCCGCAGCAGGCTAGATCTTCAGGCTTCGGCTCGGGCTTCTCCAGGCCCGAGACTGATCGTTGGAACCGTAATGAGAGCTTCGGGTCTGGATTCTCCAAGCCCGAGGCGGATCGCTGGACTCGGGGCGAGCAAAATCCCAGCATGAGTGTAATTTCTCCGAAAATTGAGGGCGCGGAGGCGGTGAAGGTTATAAAACCGAACCCTTTTGGGGCGGCGAGGCCGAGGGAGGAAGTGCTGGCGGAGAAAGGTTTGGATTGGAAGAAGCTGGACTTGGAGGTTGCAGAGAAGAAGCACTCGGTTAGTGGTGGGAGTAGGCCCACAAGTTCGCAGTCGAGTAGGCCGGAGACTCCACAGTCGAGCAGGTCGGAGGCCCCTCCTGCACTGGCAGGAACTGGTGGTGAAGCTTTAGTGAGGCCAAAGCCGAAAGTAAATCCGTTTGGGGATGCCAAGCCTAGAGAAGTTCTGCTGGAGGAGAAGGGCTTAGATTGGAAGAAGATTGATCTTAAGTTGGATAGACGTGTGGACAGGTAGTTCATTAATTGTGCAATGCATTTTGTTACCATCATTTCATTTTTAGAAAACATTTTTAGAAAGATTTAATTTCATTTGCTTTGTTACTCAATGCCCATTTTGGTGTGATAAGTGCAAGCATGGAAATTGTTGGGGTTTTTGTAGTTATTCTTGAATTTAAAGATAGGGTTTTGTTTGAGAATGATAATGATAGAGAAGGGACAATTTAATGTTTTTGTTGAACTATGAGAATATTTGGAGAGGTGATATGGTCTCTGTTGTTTCGGATCATAGAGGAATCGACTCACATTTTGATCCTTCTCACGGACAAAATGTTCAATTGCTTTGTTGATTCATTCATTGACATCGGGTAGCGGGAAGTGGGAAATTAGAATAAATGTTTAAATTTGGAAATAAATTGGTGCATCTTATTGAGAATTTGGGACTTTAGTAAAAGATAGAAGGAAGTTAATATACATTTAAAGCTATTGCAATGATTCAGCCTGTTAGGATTATGAGTGTGAAATGAATTTATGTATGAACGCAATGAGAAATGCAACAAATACGAAATATGCTTGGGAAGTGTCTTTATGATGAATAAATGGAAAACTACCATAAATCTTATAATCCATTGAGTGGAGCATTTATTAGATTGGTCATACGAAAGTGCGAATTTGTAAACTAAGTGGAGGTGTGGACAAACATTTGCTTGGTTTCTGCTCTTAAGGAATTAGAAATTCAATACCAATTCAATTTGATTGATTTATAGAGTAAGAGAGATATGTAAGCTAGTGGTGGATGGGATGGAAGTTATCGGCTATAGTTTCAATTAACATAGGATTAGCAAGTGTTTCTAGGTGTCAAAATGTAGGTATGGAATTTAGGTGCAAAGAAAAGGCCTGGAGGAGTGCAATTCATTTGGTTTAGCCCAACTAAGTTCTTGATTTCTGCATAATTCACATCAATTCAGATGAATGCAGAGGTTTCCCTTAAGGCTTCACATTGCCTTTTAAACTCTTGCATCATGTTCTGGTTGGCAACACTAGTAGCTAGCTATATTTGGATGTTATGGTACTTTTACTGTTTTATGTTCTTGATTGTGAATTGTGATATGGGAGAAGTGCTGATAGTGTACTATTTTTGATAGTTTTAAACTGTTTCTAGTATCTTTTTATTCATGCTCTTGTGATAGTACTAAATTGGATAGATTGGTTTTTGTTTAAATTGGCGAAGACGATGTTAGCTTGCTTACCTATAGTGATACTGACAAAAATTGAAATAGTAAAAGCTTTAGCATGGGTACAAGATGCTTTTATTTTTAGCTGAAGAAATGGCATTTTCAGGCCTGAGACAGAAGAAGAGAAGAATTTGAAGGAAGAAATTGAGCAACTGAAAAAGGAATTGCTGCAAAAATCGGGTGAAGAACAAGCTGGTGTGCAAGATCTAATACATAAAAAGGAGCAGGATTTAGAAGTTTTGGTCTCTCAGTTGGATGACAAAGTTCGCTATAGTCAAAGAAACTTTGAGAGGCAAAGTCCTGGAGCTGTTCGGGGTGCTGGCTTTAACGATAGACCTCCTTCTCGAACTGGAGTATATGAGGGTAGATCTGGCTTTCATGATCGACCTCCTTCTGCGCCTGGGCAATATGAGGATCCTAGAGCAGGCTATCAAGAGAGACCTCCGTCTCGTCCAGGTGCATATGAGGATTCAAGAGCTGGCTTTGCTGAGAGACCTCCTTCTAGACCGGGGGCATATGAAGATCCTCAAGCTGGATTTCATGATAGACCTCGTTCGAGGCAGGGAGCCTATGAAGAGGCCAGATCTCCCTATTCTCAGAGATCTTCATTCACAGATGGAGCATATCAAGATCCCAGAGCTCTAGATGGCAATGAGAGACCTCGTTCACGTGGCTCCGTGAACTCATGGGCGAGACCAAGTGACGACAGAAGATATTTTCAAGGAAGTGGAGGCAGGGGATTTTCAGGCAGCAGAGATGTTGAAAGGTACTATCTCTTTAGATTTTTCTGTATTTCATATGTTCTACTATAAACCTTTTGAAGCTTCTTCAAGTTTGCGTTTGCTGATGCTGATTATTAACTAGCTATTTGCAACGAATGATTGTTACACGTGACATTATTGTAACTTCTTCTCACTCGCTTAAGTATGAACTCATATGATCACCGTGTTAGGATAGAAGCCCGTGAGATAGCATACGTGACAATATAACACCACGATTGATCGTTGTGCTTTTGTCATTTGGCAGGTCAGGGTCGAGGTGGTGAATTCCCAGGCCGGATTCTCCGAGGACCCGATTCTTCCAGCCGTCCTTTACATGCTCTCTGACTAGTTAGATGCAATAATACATTGGCACCCCTATTTATCATTTCATGATTTTTGCTGTGAGGAATGGAGCTGGAATATCTTAATTCTGACAACATACAACTCTTGCATTAATTGTTGTTGCATCTTGATGATGTGTAAAATTCTCATTCCCCCCCTTTTTTGTTTTTTGTCTATCTTTTTGTAGTGGGATCAAACTTTCCATCTTCTCCAAAAAAGGGACATTGTAATGCACAACCCTGCCCTGGTTTTTTTTGGTCTTACTATGTGTTTTTACCTCGGAATATATTTGTTTGTTCACACTCTCTTGTGCCTTAAATCCTATGTTGTTTGATGATTCTTACTTTTAACAGGCGCTGTCGTTTCCATTTCCTTCGATCTTCGATGCTAAAAATAGTCAGAAAATCGTGCTGCTATGCTTCTTCGTCTTTGTCTTCTTCTTGTTCTTTGTGATGCAGCAATGCTTGAAATTAGGTTATATGTTTGAACATTGTACAATGATTTTCTTGTTGGAATAAAGGGGCCATTTTGGATGACTTTGTATGTGAGTAAATCTAGCTGAATTTCATTTGGGAAAGTGGTATATGTCGCCATACTGTCAAGCAACATACATACAAATATACATCAAGTGTGATAACTTTCAAAGTGATTATACATTTGCTTCACTTCTATAAATCCAATAATTCAGCTTCAGACAATGCTAAACCCAAGCCCAGCTCTTGGCTCAAACAACTGCATCAGTGTGTAGGGAGAGTTTTTATCTTTTAATTTATTAGTTGTTATTTTGTGCCCAATCCTAACTGTACTGGCATTTATTTAGCCATTTATTCAGGCAATGAAATTTCTACTTTTCCTCCTATCTTACTTTCTCTCTATCTTATCTTAACTCTATCAAAAATAGTAACAGAAGCTGCTCAAGGATGGCATTAGGCCTTCCTAATGATAATATCTTGGCTCTATTGTTCAAAAATAGGCCAAGTTTCAACTATTAGTCAGCAATGAGATCTCAGCCGAAGATTAGTCAACGATAAAGAAGGTCAGCTGTCATTCAAAAAAAAAAAAACTTAGCTCTGACTAGTCTTTAGCCTCATTGATCAACTCCAATAAATAGAAAATTCTAAAAAATCTTGTCAAAAACCACCTCAGATCTCATGGAGTTTAAGGTTTGTGCTTTGCATTTCCTGCTAATAGCTAACATACTTCTTGTGCAAAGCTCAGTTCTTGGCTCAAACAAGTGCAACTTCCCAGCCATCTTCAACTTTGGCGACTCGAATTCAGACACCGGTGGCTTCTCCGCCGCCTTCAGCCCAGTTCCTCCTCCCTATGGAGAAACATTCTTCCACGCCCCGGCTGGCCGTAACAGCGACGGCCGTCTCATCATAGATTTCATAGGTATCTTCTTGATTCTTGAAATCACATGTTTGTGTTGAAAATTTATATGCTTAAGAGTGTTGCTTTTGTCACAGCTGAGAGCCTAGGATTGCCTTATCTCAGTGCTTTTCTTGATTCTGTTGGCTCAAACTTCAGCCATGGGGCCAACTTTGCAACTTCTGCATCAACCATTAGGCCTCAGAACTTGTCCCTCTCCAAGGGGGGCTACAGCCCGATCTCCCTCGACGTGCAGCAAGTCGAGTACTCGGGTTTCGTGGCAAGATCACAAGCTGTGAGAGCAAAAGGTTCCCATTTGCAGCAAGTTTTTTCATGTCCAAGTTGGTCTGTTTTTGCTTCATTTTACAGTTCATTATACTATGCAGGGCTGTCCCTCGATTCGCTTCCGGAGAAGGACTACTTCTCCCGGGCGTTGTACACGTTCGACATAGGCCAGAACGACATCACTGCTGGCTTGGACACCAACTTGACCTTGGAAGAAATCAAGGCACAAGTTCCTGATATGATAGGACAGTTCTCCTCTGTGATCAAGGTATGGTGCATTCTTCTTTTGGTAATGATACCAAGGTGTTGTTCGCGCATTTTTGAGAGGCGAAAATCGTGTTTTTGTGAGGCAGGAAGTCTACAGTTTAGGAGGGAGATCATTCTGGATACACAACACAGCACCATTAGGCTGTCTGACATATGTGCTTGATGCTCTAGCTGCCACAACACCTGAGGTTGATAGGTATGGCTGTCTGATCCCGTACAACGAGGCTTCGCAGCATTTCAACGCGAAGCTACACGAGGCCGTGGTGCAGCTGAGGGAGGAGCTCCCCCTTGCTGCAATCACATATGTTGATATCTACTCAGCCAAGTATGCTCTCATCAGCCAGGCAAAGGAGCTAGGTGATCAGTGCTAAAAACATGCTCTATCATTTGTAGATTTTTCTCGAGTTGTGCTAACTAAAGCTCGTTTCGTGGCAGGATTTGAGGATCCGTTCCGAGCCTGCTGTGGCTACGGAGGGAAGTACAACTACAGCAGGTTTGCGAGATGTGGGAGCAAGAACGGGGCAGGGGACGTGCTGGCCAAGTCGTGCAAGGATCCGTCTGCTTGGATCAGTTGGGACGGGATCCACTTCACTGAGGCGGCTAACGAGTGGATCTTTCACCGGATTGCAGACGGCTCGTTTTCAGACCCTCCGGTGTCGATTGAATCCGCGTGCAGCAGGTGCAGCTGAAGATGATGGCATTAGGCCTTCCTTAGTTGTTCCATTTTGATGTTGTGGTGAATGGAATTAGGCCTTTTCCTACTGTTACATTGATGTGATGAGTTGTTTCTTGTCCAAATTCAGACATCAGTGAAAAAAAATACTAATGTGAAAAATCTCTATTGAGAAATTACATAGTGGAAGAGCTTCAGCAGCTGAAATGGACTAAGCAGAAGTTTTTGTTTTTGATAAATCAACACTTGAAATTTGGAGTCTGAAAAACTAAGTCAAAAGTCAATCTTGCCTTGTTGAAAGTTGAAACCTATATATAGATTGTCTATTTGAAAAAAAGTGGAGTAATAATCTTGAATGCTTCTTTATTTTTATTTTTCTATTTTTATTATTTATTTTTGTTCATTTAGTCCCATTTGAATGCTTCTTATTTTTATTCTTCTCCAATTTGCATTAGTGAACTGAGACATCATACTACAAGACACAACTAAAGACAACCTCAATTTGATTGGACATTGGCCTAATTTAACAACTGTATTTGATGCTATAGTCATCAAATATATTACTGTATTTGTACACGAAATAAGTACTCATATTTCCTTTTTCGTCTGTCTACGAAATAAGTACTCATTTTGCTTTTTGGCAAGTGTATTCCACACAATCTTTTAATTAATACTCTAAAAAAGTAGGACTCTTATTTTATTCACACTATACTCAATATATTTCTTAAAACTCTTGTTATCCATAAATGAGTACTCATTTCGTGGACGGAGAGAGTATTATTATCACCATAAAAATAAAAATAAAAATTTCAGCTTGTCACATGCACAAAATTATTTTATTTCTTGCACTATGCAGCAACAACAACCACATTTCTGTTTCTACTTTTTTGAAAAAAAAAGATACCAAAATCTAAAAAGATAGCTGCATTTGCTAAAAATTTAATGGAGTTGAATGTTTTCACACTTCAATCCCTAGTTGTATCAACTGCGCTAATTCTTCTGTCAAACTCAACAACACTCGGCTACAAAGACTGCAATTTTCCCGCCATTTTCAACTTCGGCGACTCAAATTCCGACACCGGCGGCCTATCGGCGGCGTTCGGCCAAGCTCCTCCACCCAACGGAGCCACATTCTTCCACTCCCCGTCCGGCCGCTACTGCGACGGCCGTCTCCTAATCGATTTCATAGGTCTCTCTCTCTCTCTAAACCTCTCTCTCTCTCTCTCTAGAGTGATATTTAGTTAGTGTGGACTGTGGATTGATTGCATTGCAGCTGAAAGTGTGGGATTGCCTTATCTGAGTGCGTTTCTGGATTCGATTGGAGCGAATTTCAGGCATGGGTGTAATTTCGCGACGGCTGGATCGACGATCAGGCGCCAGAACACAACCATTTGGCAGAGTGGGTACAGCCCCATCTCCCTCGATGTTCAACACCTCCAATTCTCGGATTTTCTAACCAGATCACAAATTTTTCGAAGAAAAGGTATTATTTTCTCATGCATGAGTTGTGCATTTGTAATTTATTCTCTTTTTTTGATGCTTCACTACTATGTTTTTGTGGGGAAGCTTCTTGCAATGGGAGCAGTTTCATTTTGAAGTAGAGAGAGAGAGAGAGGAGTGTGCTGATAAATGGAGTTTGATTCTAAGATTATTTCAAGACACAACATGTTTCTTTATTGATGTAAAAACAAGGGATTTTCTGTGTGTGTGTGTGTGTGTGTGTGAGAGAGAGAGAGAGAGAGATAAGTGTGCTGAAATATGGAGGTTTAAATCAAAATTGATGTCTTGCCTAGGATTATTTCGAGACAGAAGGTGATCATTTTTACTGCACATTAAGGGGGCGTTTACTTTCGATGATTAGCCTAGATAGGCTAGTTCGTTATTTACTAGGATGGATTGGAACTTTGGGATATCCCGAGACCCTTAATAAGTTCTATCGTTTGAGCTAATTTTGTAGATATTCTTCGTTAAAGGGTTGTTTCAGAAGGTGTTGCCGGAGGAGGATGATTTCTCCCGAGCTTTATACACCTTCGACATAGGCCAGAACGATCTCACTGCTGGTTACAAACTCAACTTGTCGACTGAAGAAGTTAAGGCTTATGTTCCTGATGTATTAGGCCAATTATCAGATGTAATTAAGGTAAGAAAACAACCTTAATCCCTCCACGGTTAAGCTTTAACCAACCATCGTTGACAGATGCAAATGATGCTGTTGTTGTTGTTGTTGTTGTTAAACCAGCTAATTTACAGCCAAGGGGGAAGAACATTCTGGATACACAACACGGGGACCGTTGGTTGCTTGCCGTATGTCATGGACAGGTTCTTGGTCACTGCAGCACAGGTTGACAGAAATGGCTGCTCGGCTCCATACAACGACGTCTCACAGCATTTCAACCTCAGACTGAAGGAGCTCGTCTTGCAGCTGAGGGACGAGCTCCCTGCAGCTGCAATCACGTATGTGGATGTCTACACGGTTAAGTACTCTCTCATCAGCCAAGCAAAGAAACTAGGTATATATAACTCTTTTGCTGTTTGTTTCTGCTGAGCTTGTTTCGTGTGTCACTCGTGCTGATGGTGAAATAAAAATGGCAGGATTCGAGAATCCATTCGTTGCTTGCTGCGGCCATGGAGGGAAATACAACTACAATAGGTTCATCAAATGTGGGAGCAAGAAGGTCATCAATGGAACAGAGACTGTTCTTGCTGTTTCTTGCAGGAATCCCTCGACGAGGATCAGCTGGGACGGGACACACTTCACCGAGGCAGCAAACGGGTGGATCTTCGATCAGGTTGTTTCTGGTGTGTTTTCGGACCCTCCCGTCCCGTTGAAGTTTTCTTGTAATAAGATGAGCAGCTCACATAAGTAAGTAGCTGTGAATATCATGTCCTCAGACACAGATCTTCACACATTGTTTCACAATGAATAAAATTCCACATTGCTTGCAGTTTTTCTTTCTTCTTTTAGTAGATGTGAATGAGCATGAAACCTTAAATCTGTCGAAAAAGAACACATTTATAGTATAGATCAGAAGCTACTTAGCAACTACTAAGGATTCATGTTATAATGGTTCAAATCAATGATCATCACAGTTATGTCATCCAAACTACCCCTATCAACAGCAAGATCAGCAAGCTTCTTGCACGCAGCTAGAAGCCGTCTCTCGTTCAAGGCTCTGTTCTCGTTATCTGGGAAACGGGCCTTCATCTTCTTCGTCTGCTTCGCCACTGATATCCTCCTGGACTTGGCCGGAGGGCTTCCATCCCCACCACGTATGCTGGCCATTCTCCGGCCGCTAGGGTGGCTCATCCGTTGCTTCTTCCCACTCGAACACGACTGCATCACGACACCCACTGCTTCCTCATTGCTCACCTATCACCACCATTCACAACACAAAACCAGCTTGATGATGAGCTTCATACACATTCTTGCAGAAAATACATCAAAACCGCGATCTTCACTCACCTCTTCCCAGAGGCCGTCTGACGCCAAGACGAGATACTTCATATCCGGATCCAAGCATACGACCTTCGTGTCAGGCTCCGCCATCACCCAGTCCTTGAGATGAGCATCTCCGATGCTTCTGGACACCGCGAGCGTGCCATGAACCCTCCAAGTTCCGCGATGAATCTCCACATATCCACCCTATTTCTCACACGAACATCAAAATAAGCTACTAATCATTTCAAGATTCACTCAGTTTGAGAAGTAGAAACTACCTTATCCTCTATTCGCCTTCGCTCCTCCTCTCGAGTCGGTCTGTGGTCCGTCGTTAGAGCCTCGGCCGAGCCACCTCCCATACACAGAACTGCTCTGCAGTCACCCAAGTTTGAAACCACCATTTCCCTCCCATCAATCAGTGCAGTCACACAGCAAGCACCACTATCCAACCCCTGCAATTTTCCCACTCATTCATGAAAAAAGACTGAATTTTTCCCATCAAAGAAGAAGAAGAATTACCTGTTTCAAGAATTCCTCATCTGTTTTCAGATAGCCTGCCTTGCATGCTGCTTCTTTCTCTTTATTTTCTGAGATGCTTTCTAACATCTCAAAAATCTTCAGATGCAGATTCTCTTTCACAAATGCTGCTGCCTTGCTTCCTCCATGCCCATCATAAACTCCAAAGAATCTCTACATTTCACAACACTATCACTTTCCAAAATCACACACACACACCAAAAAAATCCAACTTCCTAAGCAATAAACAGAAAAGCAGAAAAAAAAAAATCAAGAATCGATTTTTACGAATACCTTATCACCATTTGCAGAAGCAAAAACCTTGTAGGAATCTTCCATGAACTTCTTCTTACCCTTCAACGAATAAACGCCGACCCCAGAATCGGAATCAGCGAAGCACACGGGATCATCAGATTCCTTAAAAACATCGACGGGAATCTCGGACAATACAGCTGGGATCTCGATCTTGAGCGGCCGCTTTCTCTTCAACGAGCCGCCGCCGCCGGAAATCGGCCCTCCAACGATTTCTGCTGCATCATTCATTTCTTGGCAGATTTTGAGTTTGTCGCAAAATGGGAAAGGCCAAGTTCGGATTTTTGAGCTCATATGAAGGCTGTAACGGCTGGGAATGTGGGGTGGGGTCGAAGAATTAGCTTTTTTTGTGGGAGTTTTTAAGGTTTGGCTTTGATAAAGTCAGAGGTGATTGGTCGGAACTTTGAATGTTTGTTACAGAGCCGTTGGGGATTATGTCAAAGCTATTCAATATACGTAGTAAATTATACATCCATTCGTTCTAATTTAATACCCCTTCCTCCCATCTATCTTGAACCAATTTTTGATTTGAGCGTCTCACCTATCTTGAGATATTTTTTTATTTTACAAAAATTTTACCCTTTATTCATTTTTTCACCTATATACAAAGTATTTTTTTAATTCTCGTGTCAAAAAAAATCTCCAGATAATAAGCTTTGGATACAATTTTTTAAAAATAAATAGTTTATAATAAAATAAAATAGTTAAGTGTTTTTTAAGATTATGCTTATTACAAAAGTAAGAAAAATAAATGAAGGTATTCCTTTTTTTTTATGACATATTGATTTATTGGTTTTTGTATATTATTTTTAGAATGTAAAATTCAATTTGAATTATGAACTACAATCTTTTTCTATATAATTTACAGTTATCATACATTTGTATATTAAATTTTTGTAAATATAATATATATTTTATATATTATACATAATACATTTGTATGAAGCACAGTCTGTTGGTAAGACGCTTCCCCTCCAACCAATAGGTTGGGGGTTCGAGTCACCTTAGGAGCTAGAGTGTGAGTGGATTTTTTCCTTTTTTTGGTTGTATCAAATTTAAAAAAAAAAAAAAAAAAAACACTCTCTCTGTTCCAATTCAATATGTCATGATGATTACGTACGAATATTAAAAGAATAAATAATTTATAATAAAATAATAGAAAAAAAAACAATTTTTAGAAGGTTTATTTATCAAAAATATGAGAAAGAATGAAAATAATATTTTTTAAATGAAAAAATAGATACTCATAAACCACAATATTATTTAGGGTTAAGTATCAGATTAGCCCCTAAGGCGGAGGCCCCTATGGCATTGGGCCCCTTATGGCAAGGGGTGTGTCAAATAAGCCCCTATGGTAATTAAAATCGAACAAAATCACCCTTAGCCCTAACGGTGAGTTAACAGCCGTTAACTATTTAAAAAAAAAAAAAAATCTTTGTCTACCATGTGTTCGACGAAATGACTGAGACTCGTCAATTCGCCGCAGCTCAGCCTCCTTAATCCGGAGCCGCCGTTACCGCCACCACCGCTGCCGTCGTAGCCCCCGCTTCCTCCACCACCACTTCCGCCACCACCGCTGCCGTCGGAGTGAGCCTTAACTCATAACTCAGAGCGACGACTTTTGAGTTTTCACATCACATAAATTTCAAGCTTGCTCTGTTTGCATCACAACTTGTTTTCCTTTTATGTTTTGTTTTCTCGAAAAAGCAAGAAATCCAAAGTCAAAAAAAGGGCAAGTCAATGGCCGAAAACGAATCCCCGCCGGCGGCGTCGACGACGGCCCCGATGACTCTGCTGTCGGGCTTCTTCCCCGAGAATGACCCCGACATCTACTGTCGTTCGTTTTCCCAGCTTCTCATGCCCAGCTTCGGCCAGCCGGCTGACTTTATGTTCCAGCAGAATAGGCCGGCGGGGTTGGTGGTGTCGCCGCCGCTGGCAATGCTCATGGTTCCGCCCGGTTTGAGCCCCGCTAGCTTGTTAGTAAATGTTTATTGGAACTCTCGAGTCATGGTTATGATTGGTGATCGAGGAAAAAGGTTTTAGTTGACTTAAATTTAGCAATATTGCCTTCTCTTGAGACGACTATATATATATATATATATAGATATTGGTTTCACTTTCAAGTTTGAACTTTGACAAGCAATTTTAGTATAAATCTATGCTTCATTTTCATGGCATCGTATCTGCATGCTATATATATGTATGCAGAATTGTCTTACAAAGGAAATTACTAAATGTTTCCTTTTCACACTTGATTCTTTCCACACTTTGATCCATTTCTAGTGTAACATTATTCTAACTTGCTCCTATGTTCCTCATACGACTTCCACCACTTTAATGCTATTCCAATCACTCGACATCCTCCGCGCCGTGGTGGCGGAAGTGGTGGTGGAGGAAGCGGGGGCTACGACGGCAGCGGTGGTGGCGGTAACGGCGGCTCCGGATTAAGGAGGCTGAGCTGCGGCGAGTTGACGAGTCTCAGTCATTTCGTCGAACACATGGTAGACAAAGATTTTTTTTTTTTTTAATAGTTAACGGCTGTTAACTCACTGTTAGGGCTAAGGGTGATTTTGTTCGATTTTAATTACCATAGGGGCTTATTTGACACACCCCTTGCCATAAGGGGCCCAATGACATAGGGGCCTCCACCTTAGGGGCTAATCTGATACTTAACCCTATTATTTATTCTAAATAATGAACTGTGTATTATTATACTTTATCAACCCGCTACCCACTAGGCGAAAAAGAAAAAGAAAAAAAAAAGCAGAAACGAAAAAAAAAAAAAAAAAGCAGAAAAGAAAAGGAAAGCAGATATTTGGAGAGATTAAATAGAGAAGAGGAACATAAACCCTAATTCTGCTTCCAGCCACTCAATTCTCACACTCCTCCCCCTCTCTAAAACCCTACTTCCCAACCTCCGAAATCCCAACGCCTCAAATTTCGCTTCACTCTTACTTTTCGGATTATCGGAGCAAAACCATGGATGTAGAAAACAACGTCGATGCGAATGCCAGCGGAAGCTTGGCCGCCACAAAGATCAGGTTCCAATACGATGAGGACGAAGAAGCTGAAACCATCGAGCAAGTAGCTGCCGAGAGCTCGAATCTTGATGAGGATTCCACCATGTGCGAGCGGGAGGAATCCTTGGTCACTGGGGATGATAAGACCAGCGCTGATTACTACTTCGATTCCTACTCGCACTTTGGTAATTATTTCGTGTTTTTGAGCTCGTATTCCCTTGAAAGATTGCATCTTTTTCGCTATTTTCTTTGTGTGAATTGGTAAAATTTGGGGGTAATAGTTCCGTTTAGTTTTTGTTTTTTTTTTATTTGCAGTGGTAATTGATGATAAAAGAACTCATAATTGGTTGTTTTTGTAATTTTTTGCAGGCATTCATGAAGTAAGTATCAAAATTTGGAAGTAAAGCTGTTGGCCTTACAGTTTTGTTACCTGTGGAAGGCATTCTCTTTATGTTCTTCACGGCTTTACAATATGATTTATAACTTGTTGAATGCAGGAAATGTTGAAGGATGTGATTAGAACAAAGACATACCAAAATGTGATTTATAAGAATTCGTTCCTTTTCAAAGACAAAATAGTTCTTGATGTAGGTGCTGGGACTGGAATACTGTCACTTTTTTGTGCCAAAGTTGGCGCTAAACATGTTTATGCGGTAATGAAGCCAATCTAATCTTATCCTTTATTACAAGTAGTTGGCGTTTTTGTTTGTCGTATATCTACAGTTTATGTTGGCTTAATTGCAATGAATATGTGAATCTGGTCTCTTACATTCCTATCACTTTTTGTATCTCTTATGTTGACTCAATTGCAGGGGATGGTTATGGTAGAACTGATTGGTTAACAGAAAAATAGGAAAAGCCAATTAAAATCTGTGTTTTGGGCTTCTTTGAAAGTGAATATCTGATTATGTGCATGTGTTTTTCAGGTGGAATGCTCCAGCATGGCCAATACGGCTGAGGAGATTGTAAAGCTAAATGGATATTCAAATGGTAATGCTCTTTTGGTGTATAATAATTTGTGAAATCTGTGGCATTATTCCGTTATACCTTGCCTATTTTGTTGTTTCAGTTGTAACTGTTCTTAAGGGGAAGATTGAGGAGATTGAGCTTCCAGTTGCTCAAGTTGATGTTATCATTTCTGAGTGGATGGGGTATTTTTTGGTATATGAGAACATGTTGGACACAGTGCTTTATGCTCGTGACAAGTGGCTAGTAAGTTGTATTTCGATTCCCATCTATATAGGCCAACGATGTTGGTGGATATAGACCAGTTTTGTACAATGTTTTACGTTTTCATGCATTCTATTTGCAGGCCAAAGATGGAATTGTATTGCCGGACAAAGCCTCTCTTCATTTGACTGCAATTGAAGATGCCGACTACAAGGAAGACAAGATTGAATGTGAGCTTTAGAGAACATATTTTACTCCCTTTATCGGTTTCTTTCTATTCGTGGTGCTAAACTTTCTGTTCTGCGTGTTCACTCTGTTGCAGTTTGGAATAATGTATACGGGTTTAACATGAGCTGCATTAGAAAGCAAGCCATAGCAGAACCCCTTGTAGACACCGTTGAACAGAATCAGATTGTTACCAACTGCCAAATGCTCAAGGTTGGAGCTTCCTTTCGATTGTTTAATCCTTTCTTGAGGTTATGCTCTACATTCCTAAATTCTTTGCATTCATGATTTCAGACCATGGACATTTCAAAGATGGATTCAGTAGATGCTTCTTTCACTGCCCCCTTCAAGCTCGTGGCTGAACGAGATGACTACATCCATGCCCTGGTCGCTTACTTTGACGTTTCTTTTACCAAGTGTCATAAATTGATGGGCTTCTCTACAGGTATATCTCTACATGTTCAAAGCTTTTCATGAATCTTAGGATATCATATACTGATTAGAGCTCTGCTGGCTTACTTATCTGAACTAGAACAGTAACTCTACTTATCTGAACAAGAAATTCTTAATCATACTGTAACTCCTCCATTATAAAGGGCCAAAGTCCCGTGCGACTCACTGGAAACAGACGGTCTTATACCTAGAAGACGTGCTCAGCATTTGTAAAGGGGAGACATTGACGGGGACCATGACTGTGGCGCCTAATAAGAAGAATCCTCGCGACGTGGATATAACCATTAAGTATTCACTAAATGGGCAGCACTGCCAGGCTACAAGAACTCAACATTATAGAATGCGCTGATCTCTTGTGTGTTGTCTTTTCCCTTGCGCTGCTCATTCTATTGGGATCTTTGTGTAACATTACAGTAGGATTTGAATCCTATTTATATTGGAATTTGGATATTATTAATTTTGTTGTCTTGGTTTTTGCTTAGCTCCTCTTATAACATTGTGGCATGGAGTTTGAATTGTTGAGATTTCTCATCATTAAATAATTCATGCGTAAGCACAAGTCGATGAGCATCCAAATTGGCATTTTGGTCTGAATTTTGGTTTTGTTTGTTTTTTTTTTTTTTTTGGTTTTGCTTAGAGTAATTTTGTTTGCCTCAAAATCTCTGCTTGCCTTCCCACCTTTCTTACTGATTCCACAAGCTTCTTTGGGTCCATACTTCCCTTCACAATAACATGGAATAAATATCAAAATAACAATTTTAAAAACATTTTCGAAATAGTTTAAATAAAAAAACATCTTCGAAATAATTAATTATATATTTATATGTTCTTTTTGAAGCGAACATAACATATTAATAATTAATAAGGGAAATGAATCAAAAAAATAATTAATAAGGGAAAGATGTATATATGCTTACGAAGTTATAAGTTCGAAATCCACAGATGTGATCCTTTGTCCCATTATTTTGTGTGTATCACTATGTACCATTCTTAATTTATCTATTTTATAATTATTTTTTATAAAAATGAAAAATATTATTATATTATGAACTCTATCACTAAAAATTAAAATTTTAAAAAATTATATACCCTAACTTTGAATTAATAAACCCAAATAATCAATTATTAATTCAAATAAATATAAAAAAATAGCTATAAACCCTAGTTGGATGAGTGAACTCTTGTTAATTATTTCTTTTATAATATTAAAGCATAATAAATTAAATTTGAAGAAAATATAATTAAAAATTATAATAAATTAAGAGTGACACATGATGGTACACACAAAATAGTGGAACAGAGGATCCCATGTGTGAAATCCACCTATCCAATCTAAAGCAAATAATACTTGATTCAATTAATATGAGTCGTGTGGGTTCATGATTAATTGATTATTATTATTATTCAAAAAAAAAATTACGCCTGATCAATATTTACCAATATTACTTTGTCACTTTATCAAACAATTGCTTCAACAATCACAAATTATATTTTATATACTTCCTACAAAAACAATGCAAAATCAAATCTCATACGTCCGCCTTCATCGATCCCATCAAATTAGCCCACTTTTATTTTTCACATATATTTAAAAAAATACATTTAATATTATGCAAAAATTATAATTATTCTATTTTACCCTTATTTATTAATTATTCCACATTAATTTCACAAAATACTAAATATTATTTTATTAAAAGAATTTAATACAATTCAAATTAATTAAGAAATAAAACTAATTTCGTGGGATGGAGGATTTTTTTTTTTGTTGGACGGAGAGGGTTATTATTAGTGTTCTTAAAATTAATCTATGTAATATACTACTCCCTCCGTCCCAAACGAAATGTCCTGTTTTTCTTTTTGGGCTGACCCAAAGGAAATGTCATGTTTCCTTTTTTGGCAATACATTCTCTCTCTATACTTAATATTTAAATAATTTCCACTAACTCACTTTATCTATTTTATACACATTTCTTGATCTACGTGTTGAAAAGAAATAGGACATTTCGTTTGGGACGGAGAGAGTAGTAATTACGGGGAAATAAGGAATCACAATTATCCTCTTTTCATCTTGAAAAAAAAAACACAATAAAAATGATTTTCTTAATATATAAATATCGGATAAAAAAACTAATCCACAAAATATTGTTAGCTCAATCTCCTCCACTTAACCACCTCCGCCTCCCAACCCCCATCTCCGCCTCCCCTCCGCCGCGCTATCCCATGCATCTCCACACCCCACCATGCAACCTCCTCCTCCCTCTCCTCCTCCTCCTCCTCACCCCTCTCCCTCCATCAAAATCCCAATCCCAAACCTTCAAATTCCTCTCCGATCCCCGCTCCTTCATCCTCCTCCACGACTTCGGCTTCGCCTCCCCCGGCTTCATCTCCGTCTCCGTCTCCTCCGCCTCCGTCTCCAACCCCTCCCGCCTCTCCTCCACCGGCTGCTTCTACGCCCCCTCCCCCGCCCGCCCCGCCCTCGAGCAGGCCCTCCTCCGCCGCGCCTGCATCGCCTCCCACCCCTTGGTCTTCCCCATCTTCACCTTCGACGACAAATCCAAGCATTTCAACAAATCCCTGCTCGTCACCATCCCTGATTTATACTTCATCTTCTTGCTCAACTGCGGCAACACCTCTTCAATCTCAATAACCCTAAATCTCGAAACCTACAACGTGAAACCCAACGGCGATAGAGACTACATAGATGAGCAGTTTTCCAGCCTCCCCACAACCCTATTCATATTCTCATTCCTTTATCTCACATCCCTCCTTGCATGGTCTTACTACTGCAACAAAAACAAACAATTCGTGAGAAAAATCCATGAGCTCATGGCCCTCTTGCTCTTCTTGAGACTATTCGAGCTCCTCTTCCACGCCGGCAGCCTGCATCGCATGAGGCAGGCTGGATCTCCCCATGCATGGAAGTTTTTCTGGCTGATGATTTATTTTGTGAGGAATTTATTATTCATATGTGTGATCATGCTGATTAGGGCTGGATGGTCTTTGTTTAGACCTAATTTGCAGATCCTGCAAATTAGGGCTATCTTGATAACCCTTGCACTTCAATTTGTGACTAGCTCTTGCTTTGTGGTGATCAATGGAGTGGGGCCCTCGGGGGCCGGATACCGGGTGTGGACGGTGATGTACTACGCCGTGGACTTCGTGTGCTGCGTGATCATGACGCTGCCGGTGAGCCCCTCCATAGATAAGGTGGTGGTGAGTGCCAAGATCAATGAGAAGGAGGAGAAGAAGTGGGTGTACAAGAGGGCCTATGAGAGCTTTGCCCTAGCTCTTTATATCTATGTGGGGTTTACGAGGTTAGGGATGTTCTTGATTAGGACTATCACGAGCTACAATGTGTGGGGTTTGAGCATTGCCTTGGAGCTGACGATCGAGCTCATATTTTATGGTGTTGTGTATTCCATGTTTTGGCCTAGTGAGAGGTATGATTATGTTGTTCTTGAGGATAGAGAGGAGGATCATGCTAGTTGTGCTGCTGCTTTGTCTGATTTGAGGTTGTTGGAGTTTTGATATAGTTGATTATGATGTTTTCAGACAAAATTTGATGATGATGAATTCTTTTTTGTTTGTACATATATATTGGAAGATGTAATTCCCTTAGTTTCTTGTTCAGAAACTAATGTGATTTATGCAGAAGAAGGCAGATTGTTGTTCTTGATTAGGGTTGATGAAATTAGAGTTTTGAAGTTAATTGATGAAAATGTTGATGATTCTTGTGGTTTTGGTCGTGTTGTGTGGTTGTTGCTTGCAGATTCGAGCTCTGAATGTGAAACTTGTGCGTTAAAGATTCGATCTTTATGTTATTGGGTTGAATTTTTGTTTTTGTTTTTGTTTTGTATCTTGTCCAATTAGTTACTACTTATGCATAACAAGACGGCTTATGGTGAAAATATTAAATAAAATGTTAAAATGATATGATATTCCTCTCTGCTTAAGTTTTGAATTGAGAAGATGATTTAACAGCTTCTTGCATTTAGTTGGGTGTATACATGAGACAGAATGAAAGACAAACCACTCTCTCTCTCTCTCTCTCACATCATATTTTTATATGCAACATTATTAAATGTCAAGAACATATATTTCTGCGATTTTCCCCATGGTATATATATATCTTGATCAGGTAAATATTCCCACCTTGATTTATCTTGATTCATTTTTGGGGTATACATTACTATGTTTTGAAGCCATAGATTTTGATTTTTGTATATATAATTCTTTGAATTCAAGGAAGCCCAGTTGTTTTTGCCTTGTTTTTACACACGTTTCGACTGAGTTCTTGAGGTGGAGGTTTAAAGAAGCAACTTTTTTTGACCTAGTGCCCTATTTTTATGGGCACCCCAAAAAGATTTAGATTCATTTGTCACTAAAAAATTGCAACTTTTTGGTAATATAAGTCTCTGCAAATGTCAAAGGGTTGCACATGGAAGGTTGCTTGCTTTAAAAATGGTGCTAGAAGCTATTTATGGAGTAATTGAAATCAGTTTAATATTGAAGAGCTTTGCTCATTTTTGAAGGGAATTAATTTCATATGTAAGAATATAGTATATAGATTTACTTGCTTCTCATCATTGAGAAGCAAGTGCAGCCATCTTGGTAATCACCTTTTTCTTTTTCTTTTTTTATGTTTTTCTCCAAATTAATCTCTCTGCATTTTGTGACTCTTCATCTACCTGTTTTCTCTTACCGGGCAGCTCGTTGCAGCCGTTGGAATCGCGAGCATGGATGCAGTGAAGGGCAATAGCAAGGGATACATTGGGCACAGGTTGGTTTAATTTCTGTTATTGATGCATAATTTCTACTGTTTTTCAAGACACGAACGACTTTTCTAAACTTGTGTGTGTCTGTGTGTCTGTGTGGTTTTTGTCTCAGCACAATGGCTAAGAAACCAATTGAAAACATCAAGTTTCTAATCAGTGTTAGTGTTGGAATCATGTTTGGCTTCTTCATGGGAGTGTTGATTCCCAAACTCCCACAAATCAAGGTGACTTTGAGTTTGTTTTCTGTTTGCATTTCTTGATCCATGATTTGATCCCCTCATGTGTTCCATCATGGCTGTGTTTCGTCTTGCATCGGTCAGATAAGCACGACGTCTGTCGTTCTAGAAGGTTCCGCGATCTTCGGGGGAAACAATGTCTCTGCTGCTGCTGCCTCCACAGAAACCAGCAGAAACATATCAGTTGGAAACCAGCCTATTTCAAAGGTTCAAATCTCTCTCTTTTCCCTTTATATACAAGAGCTAATTGAGATAGTTTATCCTCGTATCAAATGGTCCCGGTTCAGATTTGGGCGCCTTCTAATCCAAGAGGCGCGGAGAGGTTGCCCCCGGGCATCGTGGCATCAGAGTCGGACCTCTATCAGCGAAGATTGTGGGGCCTACCTAGAGAGGTTTACACAAGTTTTTCTCTTTGGTTGAAACATGTTACATTTTGATGTGTGAATTTATGTTTCTTGTCAATTTATGAACATTCTAGGACTTGCCCATTAAACCAAAGTATTTAGTGACTTTCACAGTTGGTTATAAGCAGAGGTTTAACATTGACAAGGCAGTTAAAAAGGTCAGTTAATTAAGCCTCTCTCTCCCTCTCCCCCCCCCCCCCCCCCCTCTCTCACCTCTCACTATCTGCATTCTTGCTTCAGTTTTCAGAAAATTTTACCATCCTTCTGTTCCATTATGATGGAATAACCACTGAATGGGACGAGTTCGAGTGGTCCAAGCGCGCCATCCACATCAGCGCTCGAAAACAGACAAAATGGTAATAACTAATAAGACTAACTACCTTGTTTAAGAGTTAAGACAGCAAGTGATTAGTCTGATCTGAGTGAAGCTGAGACATGTATGGTATGGCTTGTAAAAGGTGGTACGCGAAGAGGTTTCTGCATCCGGACATTGTTGCATCCTACGACTACATCTTCATATGGGACGAGGACCTCGGAGTCGAGCACTTTGATGCAGAAGAGTAAGAAGAAGCCTAAGTAGTTTCATATAAAAGGAACTGATATCTCACAATTCTTGAATTCTTGCAAAAATTTCAGATACATTAAGCTTGTGAGGAAACATGGTCTGGAGATTTCCCAACCGGGCCTCGAGCCAACCAAGAGCATGCCGTGGAGGATGACAAAGAAACGCGATCACAGTGAGATTCACAAGTACACTCCCTCTGCAAGAAAACACCATCTAATTTTAAGGCCACATTCTCTCTGTTTTTTTGAGGCTTCTTACACACCTTGTTTTGAATGTAGGGACACGGAGGAGAAACCTGGTTTATGCCCTGATCCACATCTGCCTCCCTGTGCAGGGTAAGACACCTCTTCTTAACTCAAAAAACTCTTCGTTTCCTTCGCCTACAACCTCAAATTCTTACCACTTTTTCACAACACAGCTTTGTGGAGATCATGGCTCCTGTCTTCTCTAGAGAGGCTTGGCGCTGCGTGTGGCATCTGGTTCAGGTAGTTTCATCATTGCTCGCTGCTGCCTATGACCGCGTTTTCTCTTATCTGAAAAAACGCGATTTTGCAGAATGACTTGGTCCATGGATGGGGTCTGGACTTTGCCCTCCAAAAATGTGTTGAGGTCAGTTTTTTTTCAACTTCCAATCTTGAAATCTTGCAAAATGCTTTCATATATCTCTCACTGATGATGATGATCATGCTTTGATCATAGC
Source organism: Salvia miltiorrhiza (assembly GCF_028751815.1). Classification (NCBI taxonomy): domain Eukaryota; kingdom Viridiplantae; phylum Streptophyta; class Magnoliopsida; order Lamiales; family Lamiaceae; genus Salvia; species Salvia miltiorrhiza. The sequence goes on along the minus strand of NC_080391.1, from coordinate 56,667,843 downwards.
CTGCACACGAGAAAATCGGAGTCGTTGATGAGCAATGGATTGTTCATCAAATTGTTCCTTCATTGGGAGGCCAGGTAAAAAAACATTACAAGTGATGAACAATAGCTAGAAAAAAGAAAAATAGACATCTCTTTTTGAATTTCTTGATGATGATATGATGTGTGTAGGGTGAATCTACTAATGGAAGGGCTCCATGGCAAGAGGTATGCAGCCTTTCTCTCTTTTTCAAGTATTTGATGTCCGGATCCTCTATTGCAAACTAGTGTTTTGTCTCGTTTATCAGAGTATATACAAGTGAAAAATGAGATAGAATACGAGATTAGATATTTTTTATTTATTTTATTTTATTTTGTACTTGTGTGTTGGGTGCTTAGGTGAGACTGAGGTGTACTAGAGAATGGGCAATGTTCAAAGCTCGGATGGCTATTGCAGAGAGAGATTATTACAACCATTTGACAACATGATGTGTTAGTTACATTATTTTTGTGATATTGGAGTGTAAGTAAGTTGGCCTACTTCAATGGGTATATGTAATTTTTTTTTATTTTATCTAATAATTAAAAAGGGCACAATTTGTTTTTCTTGGATTAAACTAATTTCCAAGTGTAGCAAGAGCAGGTTATGAAATCAAGAAACCCCTTCTATCATGTGACAAGATTTGGGCAATCAACAAGAAGAAATAGGTCATATTAATCATATCATATACATAGATAGATCATAAAACAAGTAGAGTTCCAACTTCCAAACACACACATACACATCCAATTATTTAGTAGAGGAATTTTAGACTTCTTTATACCCAAAATCCTTTCATCATATCATATTAATTATTCATTTTTGCAATCTTCATTAGTCTACAATGCTCTTTAATTCCCAGACTGAAACCTTCTGATGAGGTGGACCATAATGCCCCTGGTGGGCCCCATACCCACCATGCTTCATCCCTTCCTTGCTATAACCTATATGCCCATGATCAGCCCCATATCCACCATTCTTCATCTCCATCACCTCCTTATAATGACCAAAATGCCCCTGATCACCCCCATATCCGCCGTGCTTCATCCCCATCCCCTCCTTGTAATGACCAAAATGCCCCTGATCGCCCCCATATCCACCGTGCTTCATCCCCATCCCCTCCTTGTAATGACCAAAATGCCCCTGATCAGCCCCATATCCGCCGTGCTTCATCCCCATCCCCTCCTTGTGATGACCAAAATGCCCCTGATCAGCCCCATATCCACCGTGCTTCATCCCCATCTCCTCCTTGCTATAACCAAAATGCCCATGATCAGCCCCCCCATATCCACCATTCTTCATCCCCATCCCCTCCTTGTAATGACCAAAATGCCCCTGATCAGCCCCGTATCCACCGTGCTTCATCCCCTCATTGCCGCCGTGATGCACCTTGCCACCGAGGGCATAATGGTCATTATTCTTGGCGCCGCCCCAGCCATCCTCGTACCTCGTCTCGGACGCATGGCCATGGCTCTGATTGTAGCTGTGCTGTGCAGCAGCAGGCTTCATCATGTGCATGTCTGAGCCATTGTTGCTGTAGCTGTATTCATATTCCTCCACTACTTCCTTGTACATCTGCATTTTCTTGACTCTCTCTCTCTCTCTTGATAGATTGATTGGTGTTAGTGTCTACTACTTATAGTTTTTTTTTTTGAGATGGGGTTGCATCTGATTCAATTCCCATTATGGGGTAATATTGTTTTATATTTTGTGGAATTCAATTCCTTTTTGGTAATTTCTCTGAGGAATTTCTTACAGCTTTTGATCCCACTTGGGAAAGAATCTTGCATCACTTCTAATCAACAGTTGTGATTCTAACTGTCTGATTTTCAAAGAATAATTGCGCCTAAATACATGAAGTTCCAATCATTTGAAATTTTTCACAGTTAATACCATAGTGGCAAGTTGACATAACAAATTAATATCAACGTGACCAATTAAAATTGCATAGACATCCAACTATATCGTTTTGTCATCTATCGTTTAAGTCATGTAAACATTCTAGGCGTCCATATCGATATTAATTTGAGGATAATTGAGAACCATGTGAAAAATAGAAATAATAGAAAGTTCATGTATTTGAAGGTTGAGTGCCAATCTTGATGAACAAGCCCTTATTGATGTAGCCAATTATAATATGATCACAAAGATTTTGAAGTATAATAAGGTTTTAATTTAAATTATAGTAGTAACTTGCAAGTGTTGAATAAAGCAAATGTAATGAGCTGCACATCAGTGGCAATTAATGATTATATTTTCTTGAAATAGAAAAAATATTCGGACATGCCAACCTTGAACAATGACAAAAAACCATCATAAATTATTGAGGGAGGGTATCAGATTCTTTATTTCATTTGACTTTTTTCTTTAATTCTTTTTCTTCCCACACATAATTTCTTAGTTCATCAACAAACAAGAAACCAGCTATCCATCAACAAACAATGCTTCACAAAGCCAAGAATCCTCTGTTTTCAGACAAAACTTAGCTGTAAAAATTGAGGAAAGAATAGCAAGAAAATCTCAAGAACTCAAGAGCTGAATCATCACATCATATCTCCATTGAAAAAATAAAAAAACAGTTTGAGAGAAGATCCAAAATCAAGAAAGCACTACAGCATGTTTCACAATCTGCAGATGAATATATTAGCTCACACCAAAAATTTTCCTAGAGACGGAAAAACGGCCAGCAACAACGATGAACCAACCCCCCCGCCTTCAAGGGGGCGTAATGCACAGTCATAGCGCGTTTATGTATTATGGAAACGCCCTAGTTACAACAAGTAGTTCCTAGCAGAGCCCGTTTTCTTTTCTTTTCGTTTCTCTCGCTCAGTGCACTATCCGGTTGCATGAAAATCAAGTCTACGAACGATTATATACAAACCTCAATCTAGTAAAGTCCGAGATATGTCTCTCATTTTTTTTCTTCGTTTTCTCAAAAGCTCGAAGGCAAGAATGATATAAGTAGGCTGAACATGTATGTAGCATGGTTATAAAAACAACACACACTGCAGCCATGAATTTGGTTAAAGGTCACCCTTACCCGGGAGTCGAGCTGAAGCTTGCTTCCTCCACCTGTACAAGAAGATACACGGCCTCGTTCGTGTAGCTCAGCCACTCTCTCTTTCCCTTATGCAATTCCCAGGTAAGAGGAATTTGTATTGATCAGCTGCCTCCAAGAGATATGCAGGGAGATGAACGGCCGAATAGGAATGTGGGATCGGCCCCATCTTCCCGATTATCTCCTTGAACGTATACTCCTCCGGCAGCATGTCAAACAAATCAGCACCTTTGCAGATCACTTTCTGGATCCTCTTAGGGCTCAGAAAATGAGAGAATCTCACCCGATCCACGTGGCTGTAAGCCTTCATCTTGAATATGAATTCGCTGATGCGTTTGAAGCAGAAGCTACAATGCCACCCTGCATCAGCCAAGATCTCATCAGACTGTCGGTAGTGAGCATATCTCGTCTTGCCAGATTGGTATACATGGACAGAGGCTCTCCAACTGTTGTTGTCAAGGAAAAACTCGAACGAGTACAGATAGTTCTTGAGACGAAGATGAAGGATCGGGGGTATGTCATCGCACCACCTCAAGAGATTGATCGTGTGTCTACTTGGGATCTCATCAACATCCGACATTATCAAAAGGTCATCATCCTGAATGCCGGCTTGCTTGAGAAGATAATCCAACGTGTATCTCTGATACGCCTCCTCAACAAAAGGGTTCTCTCCCGTCTTGAATCTCCCCGGGACCTGCCCATAGGTCAAACGGGGCTCAACAAATTTGAACTGATCGCGGACAGTTGAGAAGAGGTTGGGCTTTGGCAGCCCGGTGAAGGTGGAATTCGACTCAAGGAGGACAAACTCTGTCACATACGGATACAACTCCTTCCAACGCATCTTGAGGATGTCTACCTCGTTGCTAAACAGCACTGCATCATAGACACGTCTAGGGTACTCACGTATCCCCCAACCATGAAGCTTACACAGATTCTCCATTGACACATTCTCGTGATAGTAGTGAGGTCTCTCGTGGAAAGGCTTGGGCGGGGACTCCCATAACGGTCTCAGAAAGTACGTGATCTTTTGGCCGTGGACATATATAACAAAGACACACGTCGGGATCAACACAAAGAGAAAGAGCAATGCTTTGAAATCCAGCCCCCGCAGAATACATCTCAATCTGGCCATGCTCAAAGCCCTTCCCGAATCCTGCAATTTTCACAAACACCAAATTTATTAGAAAAACTGCAACAATCATACATACGAGTCAACACGAACTCGAACCAACATATACACAACTTCCACAGCTAGATTCTCTCCATTGTGATGCTATTCAAATATGAACCTCGCAGATTGCAAATAAAGCAAGAATCTTACTTTCCCTACAACATTTTTAATGACTTTCAACAGATTAATGAAAACCATACAACAAATCACAGAATAATTCCTGCAAGGCATAAGATAAGAGCAATAAAATTGAAAATTCAAGCAAGTGCCAAATAATAATATTGAGAAAAGGACATTCTTTCAGATCCCACTACAATCAAATGAGGTATAACGGTAGATAAACCAGAAAAAAGCAACACTCACAAAATAATTCAAACGAAAAATCACAGGATCTTAAAATTTCTTCACGCTGATATATTCCCAGAAATAATAATTACATAAATGGGGGAATTTGATCTAATCCCTCAATAAAACACACACACACACACAAAACTACAGCTCAAAACTGCTCTAAACAAAAGGAAATTTCAAATGTTCCCTCATCCCAATAGTCCAAAATCAAAAATTTATCCATTGATGTTTCATCAATAAAATAAAAAGCAATTTTTTTTAACAGAATCTAAAAAGCAAACCACAATCCCCACCCAAACGAAAACCGAAACAAGACATTCAAGAATTTCAAAAAGAAAAAAGGCGAGGAAAAAACCCACACTCTTTTTATGCCATACATTAGCAAAAAACGCAACCCCCTAAAAAAAGATGATTTTTTTTACCTCACCACAGGCATCGCCACATATATCATCAGATTTCTTGGAACAATTCCGAGATCCTCCTTCCGCCATCATATTCACCTTCTCCCAAATTCTTGATACACCGCTCATCTCTCTCTCTCCCCCCTTTCTCTCTCTAAAATCACCAAACAATCACCCTCTTTATCTTGAGATCAAGAAATGCAGACCCAAATCAAACCAAACAAAACCCAAATGAGATCTCCCTCAAAGTTGGAAACTTGACGCCCCCGGCCGCAGAAAGGGAATGCAACAATATGACCCTAACGTAATTTCCAGACCCCTCGAATTATTTTTATATATCAAATAACAAAATAAATAAATAAAGCCACTTTCCGAATTTCCCCAAAAGAAATTTAATTTTAAAGACAAGGGAATAAAATTGGAAAAAGACAGAGGGATATATGAGTGTGTGTTGTGTGTGTTTTATATTAGCCCTGGTGAATGTGTGGCAGTTGTCAAGATTACAATGAAAGCCGTTTTCCTTTGTCTTCTAACAGACCAATTTATAAAGCTTCTAACGTTTGAAAAATATTAGGTCTGATTTCACTAAATTGCCCTTGTGAATGACGAGGATTATACGAGGCTAGGGATGGGTATTTTGGTCTTTTCGTGTTGTGGATCTTTCCCTATGGCGTGTCCATTGACTTGCTCAAGACCACGTCTCCCTACCGTGACTAGTTATAGCCTATCACTAATGCAAGAAAGTGACATCTTTATGTGTAAAACGGTTCGAACTAGTTAAGATTTGTTAGACGAGTCATTATCTGAATTTTGAAGCACTATAAAGTATTTTTGAATTATAAATATATATAATTGGATATGTGAGTGATAGATCTTAGCTCGTCAAACTGTCTTGCGTGAGTTTTTGTGCTGATTAAAAGCAAATCTCACGTAATAGGGCAGTTTCGTGCAATATGACCCGACAAGTTTTTAAAATTATTGAATATATGAGTGATAGATCTTGACTAGTCAAACTGTCTTACATAAGTTTTTGTGTTGATTAATTAAAAGTAAGTATCATGTAATACGGCCTGAATTTCGAGCACTGTAAAATATTTTAAAAATTATTAAATATATGGGTGATAGATCTTGACTAGTCAGATTATCTTACATAAATTTTTTCTGTTGATTAAAAGCAAGTCTCGTGTAATACGGCTCGATAAGTTAAGATCTGTTAGGCGAGTCATTTATCGTTATCTGGATTCAAGTGCTATAAAGGAAAGCATTGCTACATAAGATTTTGTGTTGATTAAACTTTTCGTATATTATGATTGTATTTAAACTTTTTTTTTTAAGAGTTATTCAGTTGGAGAAAACCTAGAATTTAGCTAGAGTTGAATTTGAAGTTTGGTTTAGAATTTGTCGGTGTGATCAATTAGGGAATTCGATTGTATATAAAACCCAAGAATTTTAGCATATTGTAATTGAATTGGCGTCTGCCAAATTTCATCTTTTCAAATACAAATTATTGTGTAAGATTTTTCCATCATGACACGTGTCAAGATATAGATATAAATTTATATTCAATTGTATCAGAATATCTATAATAGTATTGTTAGTGAAATAGGAGTTTGCAATCCAAATTATTGATCGTTTATGATGAGACAATCTAACATGATAATCTCCTTTTTCTCAAATTAATTTATTGTTTGGCTTGAGTAATTATGCTCTTACTAAGTCACTAGCTAGCTACTTCAAGTGTTCAACTCTTTGTCAAATACACGAATTGTTTGCTTATACTTTGACTAATTCAGCAAGTCAACCATAAAAATTGAGGTAAAAATAATATTGGGATATATATATTTTCAGGTAAACAATTTCCTAGAGTGACTAGGTTTTGTTTAACCATAAATCGAATTCGTGGTACATGACTTATAATTTGCAGGTGAGCAAATCAGACGTTAAAGAAATATATATATAATTTTTTTGGCCAAGATCAGATCTAATTAAGCTCGTATTTATAAATATTTTTGGTATTTATCATGTATGGATTTAGGAAAAAAACAATTTAACGCGTCTCAATATGAGATGATGATTAATTTGATTATTTATGTTGTAATAAAGGTTATATATATTGCTCAAGAGTTCGTGATATACAATGGAGCTTTGGATGGACCAGAATAAATTTTGGACAATATTTGCAAAGCTGTATGATTTGGACACTATAAATTTGTTGTATATGCATGGCACAGATAGAATTTAATGCTACCAACACTACTTTTCAACCCCCTCAAAGATAAAAAAATTATTTTCAACTATTAAAAATATATATATATATATATATATATATATATATATTAAAATGAGATCGCATAATCAGAACCATTAATTAAGATGAGATCGACAAATCAATATCAGCTTTTCAATCGTGAAGATCTACGATGAATACATTTTTTTGATGGATGCACGCAGCACTTAGATAATGAAACTTCATTTTTCTCTTAATGTGGCATATTTTATTGCGAATGCAGATTCTCATAAATATATGTGTCTAATGCAGTGCTTTCAAGATAAATGCAGTTATAATAAGCCAAATGCACTTCATATAAAATCATCAAATACTATATATAGGAGTATATTCAAATCAGGACTATTATTTAAAATGAGATCCATTTTTTAGAATTTTCGTTGTTTAATATTTTCTAAAACAGAAGTTATAAAATTGTTCAGATAATAGAGCCCCTAAATCAATGGCCGCACATGGCCTATTAATCATTGGCACATTGTAAAGTTTATACTAACATTTATTTTAGAATTTTCTTTTCCAAATGCTATGAGATTATTGAATTTGTTTATGCTCTAAATTTTCTTCTTCTTCTTCTTCTTATTTTAACGACAGCAGTTTCTCTCACTCCAATCCATCCAACTTACAGCTTGCGTGGCACAGAATCTTAATTCAATAACAATAAAATAAAATAGTATAATTTGAAATATAATATATATTAACTGCACTTATATATATATACATGTATCTCCACATCATCCGTATTGATATTTATAACATCATCTTAAAATAACATTTATTCTACCACTCCTTAAACATAGTTTGCTCATATCCATATTTTCTTAGTCCCATAATTATAATTAGGGCTGGTAAATCGGTCGGCGATTTACCGGTTAACCGGAATCGGTTAAGGGTCATTTCCCTAACCGGTAACCGAACCGGTTATTGGACCGGTTAACCGATCAAACCGATTAATCCATGATTTCTCAATTTGTCCGAATTTAACCGGTTAATTCAGTTAACTGGTTTTTATTTAAAAAAATTCAAATTTGTAGAATGTGTGTAATAGGATTTGAACTCTTGACCTTTGAAAGAAAGAATAAGGCTTTATCCACTGCACCAATTCATAACTTGTGATAATTTAGAACAAAAACAAATTTATAGATACTTGAAATATTAATGTTATTATTTAAATTAAAATATTAAAATATAAATTAATTAATTTATTATAAAATAAACTGGTTAATCGGTTTAACCGGTTAACCGACCGGTTAAACCGATTAACCGATTAGTGATGAACACACTAACCGATAACCGGTTTTTACCGGTTATCGGTTAACCGAAAATCGGTTTTTTCGGTTCGGTTACGGTTAAAACCGATTAACCGGAACCGTTTTACCACCCCTAATTATAACCCACTTATTTTTTTAATTAAAAATGGATTAAACATTCTTTTTCACTATAAATACGACTTATTGGGAGAAACTTTGTATGCTAGGATAGATGGAAAGATAAAATATATAGTTGAGTGTTTGAAGAATCAAACGGTCAAATAAGTTCATAATCAATTAATCCATCAAATTAAATATTTTAAAAGATCGTGCGACGATGATTTCGAATCCAAAACCTATTAACCACACTACTACCAAATCAACACATACACACTTGTATTTATTTTTATTTTTATTTTTTATCATTGTATTATATCACACAAAGCAACCAACCTCTAATATATTCTTTGTAATTAACAATCACAATGCATGAAAATAATATGTCAATTTTATTTTTTCAAAGGACATTAAATATATTAAGTGCATTATATATTCTTTATTTGTAGAATGGAGGAATAAGTATCACAATCCATATTTTTCATTGGATGTGAACTCACAAGTCATAATATATAGTAATAAATAGGTTTGCTGGTTGCCCCTCAAACCTTGACTGAGAATTCAAAGCAATTTAGAGCCTAGCTAGTTAATAACATTTAAATAATTAAGACAGTTGAGTAGTAGTACAAAAGTAGAAATCCTAAATTAATAATTGTAGTGCAAAACAAATATATACAAATAATTAATTTACTTTGTGGTTATTTTACAGCTTAGGATCGAGTTGAGACATTAATTCTTAGCATCTGCGAAATGAGTTGATTTGATCCTTGTGGCTGTATTTTCGACTATTTCAATGAGCATTGGCCACTGAAAATTTTAATTAATTTTTAATCATTTGTTTAATGATGCAATTAAAAAGTCAATCTCAATTTTGTACATTGTTGGATCCGGTAGTTTTAAGTCATATAGTTGAACTACAACGTATATACTTCATTCAAATAATGAAATCGAAATTATTATTACACACGTATACTTGTTTGATACAAAATAAGTAGTTGATAATATTTAAATATGACACATGTAATCTTTAAATTATAGTTTTTTTAAAGAGAATTGGTCTTGGACTCTTGAAAATGATTTATATTTCGATAAAAAAATAAGAGTTTATGATCGAAACTTAGCGGATACAAATCTAATTAGTATTTTTAGGTCGAGCTCTTCACACAAAGAATCATAATATTCTGATAGGACCACTTTGTGTGTGTAGTTTTTCCGTCTTTGTGTGGGTAGTGGGCCCGCCTGCGTGCAATTATTTTTTTTACCTTTATGCGGATGACTTATTTGATTATATAATAAATATCTTTTGTAATTCTTTAAAAGAAAGGGGAAAAAATGATAATTAAGTTACAATAGCGTGTTTGGTTGTGTAAAAATCGTGTAATCCCATCTAGGGCAGTTTTCAATAGGGTTTGCCTACTTAGTGCCTTGTTTGGGTCAACCAATTTATCTACTAATCCAATTACACAATCCCACGCCATCTGTACACGTTTTCATATACAGAAACGCAATGCAAATGTTGATTGCTCAGTCAAGTAAAATTTGCACTTTGGAAAAAATGCCAAACATGTCGCTATCTTTGGCCCTCATTGACTTGGTAAGCATATTATAGTATTAAAGTTGGGTTATCAAAGGGCATTGACTTGACAAAAGAAAAATAATTGAAAATTCTTGTTTTAGTCATTTCCTCGAAATTAATAGTATGCTATATATACTGTTCAAATCAAGTTGGGCATTACATAGTTTGCCACTTCTTGTCTTATTTTTTCTTCTCTCTTTGTCTTTACCCTAATTAGAATTTGGAAGAACCAATTTCAAGTTTCCAAGTTGCTACTTTGCATAAAATAAAAATTAAAACTTGCCATTATTAGGTCACGTACGAGTTAACAGTTAAATTTAAAGACTACGGCATTACAACATTTTAATCGGATACAGACAGACGACAGACTATTATGTCGTTAATGACAGATTATTATACCGTTAATGTTCATATGTCTGTCGACATTCGAGTTTACTGACGGAACTTCAACAGCCGTCGTGGTCTCCATTTTCTTAGTCGGTAAAAGCATGTCGTCGTCGATATGTTGGTCGGCGTCTGACTGCTTTTCTAATAATGTGACACGATAGACTAAAATATGAGAACTTTGGCATCAGAACTAAATACATTAATTATTCTACGCTTGCACACAAGAACCATAACTTCTATTCATAATTATAAATATTTTTTTAACTACTCCCTCCGTCCCACTGTATCTGAGACTCTTTTTATTTAAGGCGTCCCACTGTAAGTGAGACTCTTTCCTTTTTTGGTAAAGATTTTACCATTTAAACACATTTTCACTTTTTCACCTACAAACAAAATACATTTTTCTTAATTTTCGTGTTAAAAAAAAAAAGTCTCACATACAGTGGGACGGGGGAGTATTACTTTTTCAAAGTTGGTTATGTGCATATATTTATCTCCAACTCCGGTGTATCATTAACATATGACATTTCTTAATTTATTTTGGAGACAAATTAATGACCAAACCTAAAATGAAACACATTTAATTCGTAACAGAATCCAACTGCTTTAGATACTCTACATGTGCTTCAAAAGGCACTATAAAGAGAGAACATAATTAGGCCATAAACCAAAAATTTATTGCTTTTTGGACAAACAGCTCACGTGCTTTCATTCTCTTTCTAGTCTATAAAAATTGAATATTTTTTTCAGCCCATCAAACCTTCTGCTACAAGAACTACTACCTGCTTTACAACAAGACAAATAAATAAATAAATATAATATAGTTCCACCTCGAACAACATAAAATGCCTTTTAATTAGTTTAAGGTGAAAAATCAAAGTTAGGTTTTACATATGGTGTGTGAGATGATGGTTGGTGCATAGGGTTGTGTGTATGGGTAAATAGTAATACTACTAATTTTTTATTTTTTATTTTTTATTCTTGAAGACGTGTCATCAATAATCAAAATTTGTATTCTATTATACCAAAGCTATGTATATCATATTAGCATAAAGTTATGTAATTAGACATTTATTCAAGGATTAGATTAATCCTCAAACATAATACTTATTCGGAAATAGAGAGAATAAATAGATATGGGATGATCTCGAATCAACTGAGATTGTTACATACTCCCTCCGTCCATGAAAATCAATCTCTTTTCATTTTTCTGAAATTTTCTATCACATGGTGGATCCCTTTCTCTACTCACAATATAATTAATTATCATTATTGATATATCTTTTTAGAGATTATTTTTTATAGACGGGAGAAGTACGTTTGAAAGTGATTCGATTTTACAGCTGAAAAAATAGTTATCAAATGTTTAGAAGTCATAAAAAAGTTAAACGTAAAGTAGTAGAAAAATTAAAATGAAATTGAGTGGCCCAAGCGGCCCAATTAAAATCGATTTGGGATTTGGGCTTACAAATGACCAAATGAAAACGAGTATTGTTTTGAGTTGTTGAAAATGGGCTTTAATTAAATACTAGTACAAAATAAGGGCCCAATATTCTTTCGAAAAATATAAAATCTTCAGGGGGGGGGGGGGGGGGGGGGGGGGTATGAGTAGAAGAAGGCACATCGATTTTAGCTCGATTATTTGATACCTCTATATAATAAAAACGAAATCACGTGAAGGTTTGGATATGGATGAAGGTTTGCACGTGTGTGAGTGGAGACATATTTGGTAATGTGATTTTGTCCATGTCCCCTTACCAAGAGGCCATTTAAATCTCTCACTTTACATCTCCACAAAATCATGTCCACCTATTTCATTTTTGGGCCCCAAAATTTCAACATTTTATCACCCACAAAATCAATATATTTTTTATTTATTTATTTGTGGGTTATTGATGTGTATATTGTGAGTAATTATTTCGGATAAGTATCGTGGCTCGGATTCTCTTTGTGATAATTTGTGGAATGTGTTATACTCGCCAACATGCAGTGGTAGACTTTCTTTATATGCACTGCCGCGAGGCTAATCGAGATGCTCATGAGTCAGCTCATCGTTCATCCCTTTTTCTTGTTGTTATAGTCTGAAAGGCCGATTTTCCTTATTGGCTTCTAGATATTGTTATTTCGGATTCATCTTATGAGCATCCACAACAGATCTATCAAATTTTTACTTCTAAAAATACTCCTAAAGTCTTCCCTAAATTATTTTTAACCCCTATTTTATAATTGCACACAGCAGCTCTCCCATTTTTCATTATCTATTTTATAAATTTAGGTTTAGACTTAAGGGGGTGTAAATTTAGGATTAGATTTGAGGGGGTGCAAATTTTTTTGTGGACCCAACTTAAAATAGGTGATCTATTGGATAATCATTTTATCTCACTTTTTATTATTTTAGCTTAAATTTAAAATTAGGATTAATTTTGAGAGATCTGATGTGGATGCTCTAATATAAGTTCACCCTTTTCGTCTCAAAAAATTCTTAAAACCATGTACAGTTTCGAAAATTACCTATAATTCGTGTGTTTGCATGATACGTAAAAGAAATGGTATTGTAGCATTTTTTGTTTACTTTATTATATTGATTGGGTTTTATGAAAATAAATTTCGAATTTTACAAAACTCGTTCAAATATTGACCTATTTGATTGAATCTAATGTTGGGCCTCTGCAGTCACCTATATCTAATAAATAGGAAAAATGATTAGTTTATTATTATATCCTTCAACTTCCATTAAACAAGTAAAAAAGATCACTCTTCTAGTCAGAAATTAAATAGATAAATACAATGATTGAGTCATTGACAATGTGTTCTATATTTTTCTGCAATAGCATATATGGATTGTATTGTTTGTATATGAAGATTGCGTCACAAGATTAAATTTAATCTTATCTTTATATAATAAGTGCACATCTTTCGCCTTTAAAGTTCATCATTTTTTCCCCACTTTCGTAAAGATGATCCATATATAATTATTTAATTGATTATGATTATTGACCAGATCATAACTAAATTGAGGGTGCTAATAATAATGAATGATATGATTATTTTTGAGAAATTTGGAAAAATATAAGAATTTTTTAATTGAGGGAAGAGTCTGTGATGATTGAAAAAAAAATAGAATAGTACGAATAATGAAAATAGGATGAATTCTATGTGAAACATGATAAATTCAAAATAAAAATAAAAATAAATTAATTAAATTCAAATTCGAGACCATAAATTTGTTCACCAAAATAATAAATTCATTGTAATTCACGGTTTAAGGGTTTTAAATAAATTTTAGTTTATATTTTATAATAGAATGTGATTTTATCCAATCCCTTGTAATTAATTAATATGCCAAATGTGTTATTCTCTACCATATAAATTCAATATTTATCAATTTGTAAATTATGATAAAAATGAAAGATCGCAATTTTGATGTACAATAGAAAGCCAAGCTTACTTTACGCTGAACTAACGAGCATAAAAGATTATTAAAACCCACAAGAAAAATTATATGAAACAAAATAATTGATTCAATGGAGCTACAATTAGGGGTGTAATCAAACCGAGCCGAACCGAATAGTGGTGTGCTCAAGTTTGATTTATTTAGTATCGAATCGAATTCCAAACTTTACTTACCGAATACTTTGAGGCTCACGAGCAGCTCACGAGGCTAAACGAACTTTCTAAATTTATATTTATTTTCAAAATATTGATTATTTTATTTTAAAAAATAAATTATTTTATTCAAAATATTAAATATATTAATTATTTTCTTATAAGAAATAAAATTAATTAGAGATTTAATACAATTATTATTAATTTTAGTGGATAAATATAAATTGTACTATCTACTAATAATTTATATTTTTTAAGCTGAATCACTTGACGAACATGTTCACGAGCTAACGAGCCGAATATTACTAAGCTCAAGTTTGGTTTATTTATTTATCGAGCTTCTCTAAACGAACTTGAACGAGCTTTTTTCGAGTCGAGTTCCGAATAGTTTGCGAGCGGCTTGATTTGTTTACAGCCCTAGCTACAATCATTTAATTACACAAGTAATAAAGAAATTTAAACTCGAATTCAAGTATTGAGCATTAACCACCTACCGCTAGACCAATACATTTATACTCTGGCAACCATATTAGTTGGTCAAGAATTTGACATAGCCTGACGTAAAATAAATAAATAAATAAAATAAAATATTTGTAAACATTAAGTATTCATGTACCAAAAAAATTATCCGAAAAATATAATTTTGATGTAATGTAGCATCTACTTACTAGAATTGAATGTGTGGATATAGGAATGCGGTCAATTTGGGGGACAAGGAAACGACAAAAACCTCTTATTTTCTTTAACTCCATAAATGTTGTGCCATCAACAATGAACTTTTAATTCCTCCAACAAAAATAGTGAATTTTTTATCATTAAAAAGGAAATGCAAGTTGTTGAGAATAGGGGTAAATGTGTTTGCCTATATATAATTTGGCATTTTTTGTGTCAATCACATGAGGGTTTGTTGTGAACTTAAAAGGTCTAGTGGGTTACAACTTTCATACCATGGGCATGGAGTAGGTTGGAGTTAGTAATGATCATCCAAATTCAATTTCTACCTAGAGCAATAAAATACTTGTCAATGTATTAGTAATTGATTTGATAATTATAAAATGAATTGATTTTTATTAGTCGTTGGAGAAGAATTTTGATGATAAAACTGACAAAAATTTAAAAAATTGGGATAGATTTGATAAATTTTGAAAATTGATCTGTAATTGATCAAATGAGTATAGGTCGCGATAGATTTCATAATCAATCTTTCTAACTAAAAAAAATATTTATGTTGATCATTTCAATCAAAACAAGTACAGACATTTTAAACAAAATATTATAATATCCTATGTTTATAAATTTAAAGTGAACATGATAATTAATTGAATTTTGGACGAGTACATGTATATACGTTATAATCAGATTTGAACATTTATCGACATGCCTATGTGAATTTTTCTTTACTGTCGAATCTTTACTTATATTATTGTTTTTTAATTATAAAGCGGTCCAAACATTAATCAACATGTCCAAGAAAATATTTCATTGTTTGATCTTTATCGAAATACATAACCAATTAATGTACTAACAATTTTTATTTGTAAATTTAAATAGATTTGAGTATTTAGCGAGTATTACTATATAAGTTTGATATGAGAACGTGTGGTAAAATTATTTTTTAATCGGGTTTGCTATGGATACGGCTATATAGATAAACTTTTTAGACAATTAAGTTAAAAAAACAAAAAAAAAAGTCAAAGAAACATTCTCCTTAACCTATTTTTCTACACTGTAATTTTATTTATCTTCGAATACTTCTTCCAATAAGTTATCAAATATTATCACATTAAAATAAAATATTAATTTATTTTTTTAAATCATACTTATTAAAATTTTGATATAATGTAGAATATTTTTTTACTAGGTAGAATATTTTATATGCCCTCAATGATTGCACATATTTTCTTTTCAAGGTGAATTTAGGTCTTGTCACACTCACCACATGAGAATCTTTGACAAACATTAGATGTTAAAAATTAGCTTGGGAATCGCATGCAATGCACATAACTGTAAATTTATAATTGGATAAAAAAAATGATTGTTAATGTCGACTAATTTTTTTTTTTTGCGCGTCAATGAAAATCATTAAAGTATCCATAATGCGCAAGCAATTATTCAATATTAATTGACTGTTGAAATCCTTACATCATTAGAATTTGGTGAGGTGGAAATTCCACACCCACTATATATTTTGGTTACATTCTTTTATTAATTAATTAATTCCCATATAAGGCATCGCTCGGTCCAAAAATAAATTCATGCAATAACATTTTTATTGAAAAATTTGTCTGATAATAAATTTACATAATTCTCTATGGCTTAAATATTAATTAATCATAATAAACATTTCAAGATATAGTAAAAAAAAAAGGGGGGGGGGGAGGCGATAATTTGGATATTTTTGAAAATTTGGTATTTTTTATTAATTTAGAAAAAAAGAGGCCCACAAGCGGCCCAATGGAGAAAATGATGCAGCCATAATGGGTGGCCCAATTGGGAGGGTGACTGTTGCATGTCTGAGTTAACTCAGTAGGCCGACCAGCACCCGTCACAGACCAATCACCGATGTTTACAACTCAAAACCTTAAAGCAAAATACGAAAAGATACGCACACAGCGGCGTGACAGTAGCAGTTACACATCGATTTCAGTTGTGCATGTGTGCACGCTCTTATGCATGCACGAATCCACCCCAAAAGTGAAGTTACAAGCACATATCAAATTTGGGATAGACATTTTTCTTTGCATAACTTGCTTTGGGCCACCCATATTGAAATATATATCTCTCTCTACATATATACGGGAGAGATTCGAGTAAGAACCACTGAATAAAATAAGAACGGAGAATCAACTAATGCTATATTCAACCATATATAGTATATACATACTGATTTATTCATTTTTCTCACTCACGAAAATAGTCATTCTCACTATATATAGGGTTCGTTAAAATTTAAAAAAAACATCTCTTAAAATAAAAATTATGAACCATTTTCAACTTTTAGATTATCAAGATCTACGGTTGATTTCGTCGATTTGTTAAATAAATCCATGGTCCTGAGTTCGAATCTCACACAGGTAGCGAAAATTTGAATTTTCGTACACGTATAACGAATTCATACACATTCTACATAGGATTCAGACATTTTAATCGATTCACATTTTCTCTTAAGAGGTGTTTTTAGCATAACTTCCATATACATATATCTACATATATATGAAGTCGACAAGGGGGCATTTTTTATTCTTATAAAATATTAAATTGCCAAGTATTTCTTTCTTTTGCCTCCGCCCTTATATTGAAGGTTAGAATAGAAGAAAACTAACAAAGCCATACCTTAAGGTTATATATACTTATATCTATTACAAGATTCAAGAAGTTACATATCACAATATAAAAATTCAAGATTTTAGCTCCATTTATATGTATAGTCTTTATGTATATACATATGTGTTTGTGCTTTCGAGTAGATGTGACCAAATAGAATTTTTCTCTCAATTATAAAATGCATTTTTCGACGGCAATCGTAACTCATATAATTATCAATCGTAACTTTTAATTTGTTCCTTTTCTTAGCGAATTCTAAATGAATCTACATTGGGCTTAAAGATCATGATTTCAACTCAAAATATAGATTTCACACTCTTTAATTATCAATTTAAATTTAAAAATAATGTATAGGGCAAATTAAATATTGTGTTTCATGAAATGTCTTAATACATGACGACAGAGAATTGAATTCTTGGCTATAAATTATATCTTAGCCCGGACCCTGCTCTACTTTGATATCTACTTCCAAACACAACGGTTGAAATATTAATTATAATTAAAAGCAATTCTAAAATAATAAAAATAAAATCACAAGGATGATAAAATACATTAATCAATCAATGTCTATCTCCACCATATAGTCATAATCAACATGATGTATATGTTCTTGTTACTGATTTTTATCATTTCTTAATTAGTGTTGACATTAAAGTTAAGGCATTTAATAATATTTGTTTCTTCTTTATTTTTTTTCTTGAAATACTTGGAGTCACCATTAGATTAGTGGACCCCACGAGGAAAAAGGAAAAAAGAGTTTGAAGTTTATCTACGTGAAAATAAGATATACTCTATCCTTTCAATATGCAAATTGCTGCACCTAGTCATATTTGAATTGGTTTGTTTGATTTTGGACATGGGGAATGGTTTACCACAAAAATCAATATCAACTAAATTTTCCCTACAACTTTGAAATCCAAATTGCAATTTGGCTACAAGTGTGTAATAGTGAAAGGTGAGTATTTTGGCAAAGCTTTAAATAGACCAAAAAGAAGAGAATGGCCCATCTTTAAAGAATAAGGGGGTGTTTGGGGCCCTTATGTCGATTGGTAACCCCTTAGCCTAGCAAGGATTAAGACTCATCTATTGGCCTTAGAATGTCGAAATTGCCCCTGCGACCTAGCTCGTGGTCTCATGAGACGGAGCTAGATTAGTGATGAGACTGGCTTGGAATTATTATCTAAAAAAAATGTTTGGAGTTTATACGAGTTTCATTTGTAACAGCCCAATCATATTTTATAATATTTAATTGGATACGAAACTATTCACTTTACCACCAAATACTCCTTCTGTTTATAAAAAAATAGTCTTTCCGTCAATAAAAAAATGTCACAATGTGGATGACATAAGTTTCAATTAAATGTGAGTGAAGTTGTGTGAATTCTACTACTATCGATGAAAGTAGTAAATTTTTTATGGACATATCGAAAAGAAAATTATGATAGTACTTTTTTTGTGAACAAAGGAAGTAGAATTTTTTATAGTTGAATTGATGAGCAAAATGATGTCTCTAATCATCAACGGTTTATTTATTAGGATATATTGATTTGAAGATTCGATGTCATTATTTATTTTATGTTCTCACATAATATACTAACAAAATGTATCTTGTCGAATTAATGATTTATTCAAATAAATAAACTGCATAATTATGTCATCTGGGGGTGTAGCTCATATGGTAGAGCGCTCGCTTCGCATGCGAGAGGCACGGGGTTCGATTCCCCGCACCTCCACAATCTCTTTATTTTTAATTTCCTTTTTTTAAATTTTTTTTTTCTCTTTGCCTTTTTTTCCTTTTCCTTTTCCTTTTTATTTTATTTTTCCGTTTTCCTTGAAATCTTTATAACTTTTCGAGTCATCATGTATTCATGCTGCACTACACCAAACTAAGCTAATTATATATCGAGTCAGTTAATAAAATTATGTTAATTAGATCTAATATATTAATTTAGCTAGATTCAAATCTTAATCCATCTCACGGTAATTAATTAAGACGATCTAACACAAAATTCTCATTTTTGCGAGACCATCACACTCTAAGACACATGTCAAGATTTGAAATTAAAATTAGATTTATAATATATATTAATTTAACTAGATTCGAATCTCAACTCATTTCACAATAAGACGATCTGACATAAAACTCTCGTAATTTGTAAGCATGTGTTTATTTTCTATCAAGTGAAAGACTTTTATGTTTGTTGATTAATTCATAAAGGGACCCCAATTAATTGCAGCCTCAAAATTCCTCCACTCATTTGTTTTCTTGATTTTTTGCAATCAACCAACTTGTTCCATGAGATTACAACACATATATACATATATAAAATATGTTTATTGGAATAATGTGTTGTGTGTGTGCGCGCGCGCATGTGTGTTTTTGAATTCTGGTGCACACACCTTTATGTCTTCACCAAAAGAATCCAAGGCAGAAAATCGGGATCAGCTCCACCAACTGACAAATTACCTAAACTCCAACTAACAAAGTTTTAATTATTATGATATGATGTTCATGATTAATGGAGTATTACACACGACATGGTGTAGAAACACACGCTCACATATATTTATTATTTTGGAAAATATTTAATAATGTCATGTAATTTCAAGGGTAGTAAAATAGTGTAGAAATTCATTACTTTAGAAAGAACAAAAATGACGAGAGAATATTTCTGAAAATATTTAGATATTGAGGTCAAACATAACTACATAAGTGATTATAAGGCTTACTTGATTTTTTTTTCTTCCCCACTTTTAAATGTTGTCATATATAGAAATGCATGACAAATTAAACTGCAAAAAATATTAAATTGTTGCAGGTTACGTAATGTTAGCACCACAGATCATTAATTAATTATTATACCAATACTATACCTAATTGTAGACTATCTATTTCTACTTTGAAGTACTATTCAAATGTAATTTCAAGAAATAGTTAAAGGAAAAAAATTAGCAAAATGTTTTAGTTCAAACATACCAAGCTGGCAGCAACATGCTAGCCTATATATTGTCTCTTTCTTCATCTCTTTTTTAACTTAATATTTTGGTGCATTGCAACCAATTATTATCTGCATGTCCCCATGCATTATGCCGTGACTGCGTGGGAAAATGATCAAATTAATTTTAAATTATATTTGTAGATACATATGTACATAAATATGTTACTATCATAAAACCACATTTTGTTTATAAAATTTATTATACTTTAATAATTAACTAAAGTGAGTAGTCCTAGCTTGCGCGCGAGACAATGACTATTTAGTTACTTAGTATTTTAATTTGTTAGGATACGATTTAAATATATAAATTAATGTATGTAGTTTTCAAGTTTGTTTGTGTTTGATGATTATTAAACGGCATGAAAGAGGTGTAGATCTTGAGGAAGCTTCTAGATAGACAGGGAAGGTTCGAGAAGAGAAGGAGGGGAGAGAGAGGGAGAGGAAGGCTCAAGATTTTCTATAATAGTTTATCTTGTTTAAAATAATTAAATATAATCAATAAAATTTAATATAATTTTTTTTATTTAAAAAAATAAATAAAAAGTCTCATTTGCTCGAAAGGCAAACTCGAAGCTCGAAGTAGTACGAGAGATTCGAAAGGATTGACCTATAACACTTTTTTTTCCAACCATTAAGTTGAGGGTTCGAGTCACCACGAAAAGAAAATAAGGAATTGTTGATTCTCTTAAAAAAAAAAAAAAAGCTACTATGGAACATATATGCATACATATATACACGTTTGAATGTGTGACTTTTTTCAAGTTGAGAAATATATAACCCTTCATTTGTGAAAATATAATGCTCGTAAAAGGCGCACGTTATCGGCTAAAAAGCAGTGATTCACTAAGATAAACGGGGTGTGCGGTGTAGAAACTAGATGGTGCTCCGATCAAAAAAAAAAGAAACTAGATGGTGCTATAAAAACTGCTGTGAAAAATATGAGGAAGAGGGCACAAGTGGGCGCAGGATAAGCACGTGCGCACCCTCTCTCTCTCTCTCACTGCACAGTGCCATGGTGGCTAAGTCAAAAATTTATTCATTGAAAAAGGGAAAAAAAATTATATATATATATACATAATAGATACACACACATATTGAGGAAAAACAGCCACCAGAGAATGATTGTGTGAACCAAAAACAACAACCTTAAAAATATTTTTCACGATCAATCAAATTTATGCATTTTCATATAATCTTACTGCATAAGGCGTGACACAAAATTTGATCTTTTTTTTTTTTAATCTTTTGATGGGATGTAGATTCTTTTTATTGTTTCTCATGTCCATGTCAATTTGGGTAGAGAATTTGACTGAGGTGACATGAAATTTGTGGAGTGGTTTGATTATCTGGACTTCATATATTTTTTTTTTCACCATTTCATCATTATATATAATACATAAATATCATTAATATGGTAGCTAGTTATTACACATGAGTGTATTCTTGCAATTTTTCTTATTTTTCTATTTTTTTCACCTTTAGCTTCAAGTTTCCTCAAGGTAAAGTGGGATTGAGTTGTATTTTCCTTTTTCTGCAATTTTTGGTGGCTGGATTCCGAATGTCTGGTGTTGTTCTAACAAAGTGAAGAAGAAGCTTTCCCTTTTTGTCTCTTGTTCTTGTCTGAATCTCAAAATGGTGTGTTGAGTTGGATTTGGACAGTTTTAGAAATAGGAAACAGAGGTTCAGAGATGAAGTTCATGAAGCTGGGATCTCGGCCAGATACATTCTACACTACAGAGGCTGTGAGGTGATTGCTTTTTTTAATTTTTTTAAACTCAAATTTTTTCAGGAAATGATTGAATTTTTGAACCCTTTTAGCTTAATTGCAAGAATCATTGAGCAAAATGCAATCTTGCTGTAGTTTAATGGAATAAGGTTGTGTTTTTTCTTGCTTATTAGGTCTGTTTCATCTGATATTTCAAGTGATCTTTTGTAGTTCAACTGAAAGGGAGCAGACATTTAAAGAAAAAAAACCTATTTTTTTATCTTAATATTTTCAAGAAATGATTGAATCTTTGAACCCTTTTAGCTCAACTGCAAGAATTCTTGAGCAAAATGCAATCTTGCTGCAGTTTGATGGAATGAATGGTGTTTTTCTTGTGTTTTTGTAGGTCTGTTTCATCTGATGTTTCAAGTGATCTTATAGTCCAAGTAAAAGGGAGCAGATATTTACTCCATAAGGTGAAATTTCATGCTCATTTTCACTGCATTGAGCTCTTCTAGTAATGATTAAACCCCACAAAAATCTAAGAATTTATGGATAAATTTGATGATTTTGAGCTTGTTTGCAAGCACAGTTTCCCCTGCTATCCAAATGTCTTCGCCTGCAGAGGCTGTATGCAGAGAGCCCCGAGGCCGAGGTCTCGGAGCTCCAGCTGATCAAGCTCCACGACTTCCCCGGAGGCGTGGAGGCCTTCGAGCTCTGTGCCAAGTTCTGCTACGGCATCACCATCACGCTCAGCGCCTTCAACATTGTCTCGATCCGTTGTGCAGCAGAGTATCTCCAAATGACAGAGGATGTGGAGAAGGGCAACTTGATATACAAAGTTGAGGTGTTCTTGAATTCTTGCATCCTTCATGGATGGAGGGACTCACTTGTGACTTTGCAAACCACCAAGGCCTTCCCCTTGGTTTCGGAGGAGGTGGGGGTGACCGGGAGGTGCATTGAGGCCGTTGCCTCGAGGGTTCTGGCCCACCCGGAGAAGGTGGGGCTGGCCTACTCGAGGGGCGGGAGGGATGAGCTGTCGAGCAATGGGTCAGAGAGCCATCATAGGCATAGGGCTAAAGGGTGGTGGGGTGAGGATTTGGCTGAATTGGGGATTGATCTTTATTGGAGAGTGATGGCAGCAATCAAGACTGGTGGGAAGGTTCCCCCTCGTCTCGTCGGTGATGCTTTGAGAGCCTACGCGTCGCGTTGGCTCCCAAACTTGGGTGAAGCTGATGGTGGTGGTGGTGATGGTGAAGTAGATGCAAGAAATAGGCTGGTTTTGGAATCAATTGTTAGCTTATTACCATCTGAGAAAGGGGCTGTTTCATGTAGTTTTCTTCTAAAACTGCTCAAGGCAGCCAATGTGCTGAAAGCCTCTGCCTCATCCAAGGCAGAGCTGGCAACAAGGGCAGGCCTGCAGCTAGACGAAGCCACGGTGGGCGACCTCTTACTCCCCCGTTGCTCGTGTTCTGAAGATGGGACGAAGCACGATGTGGACGCCGTCTTGAACATGCTGGAGGAGTTCGTGTCCCGGGGCCAGAGCCCCCCCACGAGCCCCCCCAGGGGCGAGAGGCGGGGGGCAGAGAGGCGGAGGTCCCGGTCTGCGCAGGACGTTGATGTGGAGTTTCAAGAGAGGAGGAGATCATCCTCTGCCTCACACAGCTCCAAACTCAAGGTTGCAAAGCTTGTTGATGGATACTTGCAAGAGATAGCAAGAGATGCAGGTTTGCCTATGTCCAAATTCATTGCCATTGCTGAAGCAATCCCAGGCTTTGCAAGGCTTAATCATGATGGCCTCTACAAGGCCATTGATGTCTACCTAAAGGTAGCAAAGGGATTTCAAATTTCAATGGAAAAAAGAATATGAATGTGTTGTGACTCTTGTCTTGGACTAAATGTGCAGGTGCATCCGGAGCTGAGCAAGAGCGAGAGGAAGCGTCTGTGTCGAATACTCGACTGCAAGAAGCTATCTGTGGAGGCTTGTATGCATGCTGCACAGAATGAGATGCTCCCTCTAAGGGTGGTGGTGCAGGTCCTCTTCTTCGAGCAGGCACGGGCTTCAATGGCCGATGGCCAAGTGGCCGAGCTTCCTAGCAACATCAAGGTGCTGAAGTCTAGTGTTTCGACACTGAAGATGAAGCTGGCTGAAGATCACGACGTCGAGAAGCCTTCCAAGATCAAGTCTCTGAGCATGATGCCTAGCAGACCTAAGAGGATGTTCAGCAAGCTCTGGCCTATTAGTAGAAGTGCAAGTGAAAAGAATTGATGGGATTTTTTGGGTTCAATATGCTCTAGTTCTTGCAGAAATTCATTAGGAAATTTGAATTCTACCAAGATTAGATCATAGTAATATTTTTGACAGAAGTGAAAAAATTTCTGTTAGGGAAACTCTCCTTGTGCAAAATAACGTAGTGCAATTTGTATAATGAATGTATTGCTGGTTAGTTGTGATTGTAATTGTATGAATGCAGAAATTTGCAGCTGATTTAACTTTGTTGCTGTAAATTGATGGCCTTTAATCAGACATATATGATTGATTACAATTCTCCACACAAGATCAAATCTTGATTTTGGATCAAATTTATGTCCCAAACTTACTCATCTATACAATACACAGCATCTATGACTATTGAGCATCCACTGCATTACTCTGCAAAGGCACAAACGACGTCGTTTCACCTCTAGCTTTCGAGTCCTCGTAGGTGGGGGTGCCGATGCTCTTGGTCCTACGGAGGGTCGGGGAGCGGTGCAGCCTGCAACGGAACGAGCCGGCGTGCGTCGTGGGCGAGCACATACAAGTGGACTTGGTTAAGCTTCCCTTCCTTGCCAATGGAGATGGTGGTGTGACCTTTGGTATTTCCACCTTCATCTCTTTTCTCATCACTCCTTCATTTTCCATTGCATCAAGAAATAAAACAAAAAGAAGATGGGATTTCAAAGATGATTTGAGCAAACTAGGTTTCTTGAATTTAGAGTGGATTTGTGCAAGAGTTGGAGAAACTACACAACAACTTGTTTAGGGTGTTTAAATAGAGGAAAAATGAAGGGGTTTTGGTTCTTGAATAATTGGGGTTGAAGATAAGAAAAAGTGGACAATAGGAAAATCACACTAAAAAACATAGGTATACTTGAATCACACGAGATCTTGTATATATTCCATTTCAGATATTTTATTTCATAGCATTATTGAGTAGGTATATTTTATTTCAATCATCAATCTTTGTCAATCACATGTTGGATTGTAGTGACCCGCTCTTTTATATCTTTTAAATCCAGTAATGAGTGTTTATTTTTGTTCATCAGTGAATGAAAACGGTTATTATCCTGATATGAATTCAGCTTATGATCCTGAATTTATATTATTAAAGCAGTCAATGATATTATTTCAGAGTTATAACTGACTTAGCAAAGTCACGTTATTTATTTAAGCGAGATGGAATTAGAATTTATTTTTACTCAAATCGTGAATTATTTCCGACTCGTGAGTTAATTAAATCTGCGGATTTAATTTAGATATCAGAACGACGAACGAATTAAATCTACGGATTTAATTTAAATTCATTTTATAATTTATCGATTTTTAGCGAGATATCACATGTCGAAATTGGGATTTATTTAAATAAACAGTACAAGCAAATATGAGCACGCGATCCACTTTACAGTTATAGAATCACCGAGACAGAGAAAATACATCAATAATTCTCCTCTACATTTTTTTTTTTTCCTTTCTTTTTCTTCTCTTTTTCTTTCCATTAAATTTGTCCCCCAACTTTTCCCCACCACGCAATTATGCAACTAAATCAAGCTAATTCAATAACTCTCCCACTTAACTCACATCTCCCTCTATTTGCACAACTCCAGCCAAGAAACAAAACATTCCCTATCATTTTCACCGTGAGTCCTCTTCAAAGAGCAGGAAGTCTCCATTTCGTCCAGCCAAATTCTTAAGGTAAGCTTTGCTATAATCTTCCATTTTCTTCCATTATCCGCCTGCAATCAGCCTGCAATCACTGAGACAACAACACAAATTTATTTCAGTTCCAGTTCATTCACCACACCACAACCGAAAAGTGAGAGAAATCACTCATTCACTCCCTGCCAGAATCAATAAGTTCAGTCATTCCAATTCATTCAACTCCAACAGCCATCAATCAGTTCGATCATATTCAAGGTATTATACTATCTCGAATTTCAATCCAATCAAGCATTCATGTCAACATGTTCAAGCTATGGCATTACAACTATGTCGATTCATTCACTGTTATTTTACGCTTTAGAACGACAAACCATGAGTATTCTGCCCTTAACAACTAGTTATTGAAGTAGAAGAAGAATGAAAATAGAGAACTTAGCTTTAGGTTGAGTGGTAGTGGACTGTCGGAGCTCTGCGACTCACGACGACTGCGTCTCCGGAAGAGGCGGGCTGCTGGAGATCAGACCAGTGACCTCGATTCTGGGCGGCGGCGTTATCTCAGCAGAGGCGACGTCCGGCGAAAAAACTTCCAGGCGTGTCGGCGGACGGCGGCGGTTGCACCAGATCTTCACTGATCTTCCAGTAGCAGCGGTGTCGGGGCTCGGGAAATCGACGGCGGCGGTGGCCAGGTGCTCCTGCTGCCCGTCGATTCAGAGAGAGCAGTGGGTGGACGGCGGCTGGACGCGGGGCTGGTCGGCGGAGGAAGAGATGTCGGGCCTGTTTCAGCGAGAGAGAAGAGAGAACCAAGGAGCAGTGGTTGTCGTCGCTCGCTCCG
Source organism: Salvia miltiorrhiza (assembly GCF_028751815.1). NCBI lineage: Eukaryota > Viridiplantae > Streptophyta > Magnoliopsida > Lamiales > Lamiaceae > Salvia > Salvia miltiorrhiza. Next base: position 56,640,848 of record NC_080391.1, on the reverse strand, counting down.
GCGAGTTCCGACGGCGGTGACTTCGGGGAAGAGAGAGAGACGAACAGATCTTGAGAGAGGAAGAACGAAGAAGGCAGAGATGGACGTGAGGGAAGAGGTTCGACCCCCGTTCGCCGGATTTCGAAGGTGGAGGTGGCAGATTCAAGTGAGGGAGAAATTAGGGCTTCTTCTTCGTTCCTTCAATAGATTCGATGGAGAGATGAACGTTTGAAGCCGAGAGGAGATGGGCGAAGGGAGTGTCCGAGTCAGGCAGAGCAACGACCGGCGATCATTTGCCGTCCTTCCATGGACAGCGGCGACAGCGGCGATTTTAAATTGGGAAGGGAGAGTGACAGCTCTGTTTTGGAGAGGATAAGAAGGACGTTGAGGGATTGACGTTGACGAGGAGAAGCAGCGAAGCGTCGACCTCGCCGGGCTCCGGAGCTGTGGCGGCAGGCGTCTCAGCTGAGGCCGATTGGAGGCGGAGCGAGAGGAAGAAATAGAGAGAGAGAGGTCTCGATTGTTTTGAGAAGAGAGAGCTCGACTGGGAGAGATAAGGGGGATTTGGGCCTTTCTTTTTTTTATTATTTGGGCTAAGTTTAATTATCTTGGGCCAGAATTTATTTTATTTTGGGCCTCCTTATTTATTTTATATGGGCCGAACTCATTTAAATAATTGGGCCGAAATTTTTATCTCCTATTTATTTTCTTTGGGCCTTGTTGTATTTATTTTCATATGGGCCTTTATTATTTCTCTTTGGGCCGAATTTACTAATAAAAGCCCAACTGCATTCTATTTTAATTGGGCTTTAGTTTAATTCATCGGGCCTTTGTTATTAATTCAAATTGGGCTTTAGTTTAATTCATTGGGCCTTTGTTATATTATCTTAGTTGGGCCTCGTTTGATTTATTTAATTGAAGCCCATCTATTTTATAAGAATTGGGCTGAGATATTATTATTAATAGACATCTATTTCCAAATTCCATATGTATATTGTTGGGCCGGTTATTGTTTCATTTGGGCCGATGTTAATAGAGTAGAATGGGTTGAACGATTATTTCAGTTGGGCCTTATTTATTTAATTGCAGTTGGGTCTTGCATACTTGATTTAAAATTAGCCCAACTGTTAAGTATTTATTTATTTGGCCAAGATTTATTTAATTACTTGAGCCGATGAGTTATTTCAATTGGGCCTCTCATGTTAATTATTCAAGTCCACTTCTACTTAATTAATTATTAGGCTGCCTTATGTTGAGCCTTTTAATTATTTAATCTTATAACATTACTTGTTAAGCCCGATTAATTATGAGGTTATAAAGCGAATAAGTTGAAGTATTTATTTATTTTTTTATTGACTACGAGGAATGGGGTTTATTTGATTGGCGGATTAGAACACCCTAAGAGAACGGATTAATTTTTATTAATTATCCGGCTTCATGAGACGAGACTTAGCTTTTGTTTAAATCCAATAGCCTGGATTAACAATAGAAATTCCCTAATTATTATTTCAGAATAATAATTCATGCATAAGGATCATGCATAGTTAAATACACATTCTCATTGGAGGATTTTTATTCGAGCAAATATCTTATATATGTACATATATTCTCGTAATAAAGGTCAAGGGCGAGATTGACAATCTGTTGAGGAGCTTTTGTATCACAGAAAATCACTATCAGGTGGGCATTACTTTCATATATATCAACTGAGTTTAAATGTTACGTTCAAGCAAGTTATTTCATGACTAAATTAATTGAAGTTATTTCAAATATTGTCTTGCCATAAAATATTTAAATTTCAGTATGATATCTATCTGATGTGACTTTTATCATGTAATCGAATTCGGGTCTTGAGCAGTTGATAGCTATCCTGCCAGGGCTAGTGTACACCAGTGACCGTGAGTCATCTAGCGGGTTGGCCGGTCAAGTGACCGTGAGAGGTGGCCACCTCTCCGGCACACAGTTCCAGATATGATAGATTACAAGAGAACTTAGACTGCAGTCGAACTTTAAGAATCACAAATGAATTTAGTAAGCTTGGGCCTTTTAGCGAAAAACTCCCTTGCTGTACTGTTTATTATGGCATGACAATTTACAGTTTTGAAGCATGTATTTTTATACTTAGGCATACGTGCCCACTGAGTACTTTTGTACTCAAGCCCTGCATATATTTCTAAATGTGCAGGTTGAGCAGCTGCCGATGTTGATGAAGTGATGAGCGGGATTCTTTTGTCTTTTTATGTATTAAAGAACTCTAGGGTTACATGTCTTCATACATGTAATCAGAATCATAATCCGCTGCGTACTCAGAAGTTTTATGCTTATTTGGCTAAGTCAGAAATATCTGAACTTATTAGTTATCTGAGTCTATACGACTAAACTTCTGTTATATTATAAATATTCCTTTTGTTAAATGATGAAATGTGATCCTTCTTTGTTTAATTATCCCCTTTCTACCCCGCTTCTAATATTCCTCCATTAGTCACGGTTTCCCGGTTTAATTATCCTTAATTAGGACCGGTCGTGACAGAGTGGTATCAGAGCAGTTCATTTGCTCTGAACCCTAGAGTTAGCCCATTTTTCTAGTATGATCACTAGTATATATGAGTCAGTCAGCCAAAGCTCATCACTTCATCACCTCGTCATGCTCAGCAAGAAAGAAGGTGGTAATGATTTTAAAACATTGAGAAGTTCACGTTTTATATGAATGTACTGATGCTTACATTCAAGTTTTATGCTTTATTGATTGATTAGATATCTCAATGAACTTAGATGCGTTAAGAATGCATGATCACTGTTACGAGAAGAACGATAGAAGCTAGAAACTCAGTTATATTTCACTATAGCCATGGTGAAGAGCTAAGAAAGAAAAAGAGAATCCCATGAAAGCAGTGCAAGCGGAGTGCCACGCACGAATCACTGAAGCAGGCATAGTTCTTCATTCAGGTTGTTCACGAGTGACAGAACACCGAATCGACTATTGCCTTATTTGATGATAGATCACGTGAGTCATTGCTCGTAGCGACGAGTGTGACTTATGTAATCAGCTAGCTATCGCATAATGAGCTAAGACTCATTACTAACTCTCGATTATCACCAGTTATGGCATGAAGAGAACCTTCATGATTTATGTTTGAACTTCAGAGTCGGACTCATATGCAGTTATAACACTTTGTGTATGATGTTATAGCATCGCGATTAGAACTGCCAGCTTACAGTTTCAGATATTCAGAACCTTTATGATTACAATTACCTATTATATTACACGTGAGCATGATTTAGAATCCCTATTGATTACGATCACCTGCTACAAATCGAAAGGAGGATAGGTGCCATGGGTAACTAGAAGTTACCAACCATTATGATTGACTAGAAAAATCTATGCAAGTGTGTAAGACGAGAGAAGTTCTCGAAGATGGTTCAGAGTTTAATAATAGCTAGAAGCGCCGACAGTGGATCAATGCTGAAACAAATGAATTAAGATTCTAATGAGACCCTAAGGATATACTCAAGATAAGTATATATACCTTAACCTATCGAGGACATCGCCTCAGTTAGAACGTCTTGGATTATACATTCAGTTTAGTAGCCAGAATGCAAGCATTGACTAAGGTCATTCCATGACTTAGTATTTACTGTAGTGACACATACCTTGCAAAGATGCTCAGAGATGCAAAATCTATTTCCTGTAAAGGCGTGAGAGTGCTTCGAATTATATGGTTGCATTTCAAGCGCTATGTGAATGAACACTAAGTACTAGAAGTACTACATTAAGATCATATAGAGGAACATTGTTGAGTAAGGTCAAGCCTACCTTATTTCGCCTATAGAAGATGTTTAAGAATTTCATTAAACTAGGAGGCAGACTCCAAGTTTGAGAAGCTCTAGGATATTCTCAAGGACATGTTCAAGATATTAAGAAGAAAGTGGTGATTTTAGACCAAATATACCTTTTGCAGCCAAGGAACAAGAGTTGCCAAGTTCGGAAAAGTATTTCCGAATGACTGAGAAGTAGTTGTGTCGGACCTGGCCAGTCCACATGGCCAAAATCTCAGTAGTCGTCATATATGGGTCTTTAAACCTATATATTTTAAACCTTCATCTGAAAAGCCAAACGGGTTCAGACTATTAGGTCATTTCGTTTCGACCTTTCAGTCAATTCATTTCTACCCTATGGTTACTCATTTTCAATTGTTTGGCAAATTATTGAAACACTTTGCCTAATTGCCATTTGTGAATTGAATCATTGTGATCTACTAGCTATTGGTAGATTTTCTGTGACCCAAGGACAAACAGATACTCATCAGATTAAATCAGTCAAACACGTATGCTTCAACCCAAGGGTCAAGCACGTAATGCATACAGACATTCTCTTGTGCATTTAGTAGGACGTTATTTGTGTATTTCGAAAACGATGATCATTTCGATGCTTTTGTATGCCCCTATGTTGGCTTAGTTATTTTGACTAGTATTAGTACGGAGATGCGAAACCTTGGGGCGTTCCGTGACTGAGTATTTTTTTGTAATGGCTTCGCTAGAGAGCCAGTTCATCATGTGTGGTATTTAGATAGATCTTTGAATCTAGACTTTTATGATGATGTAAAGTCCTCATTGAGGCAATTTCCCTATATTATATATGGTGACCTTATTGGTCTTTTGCGGCAAGTCACTTCCGCTATGTTATTTATATACTTTCATGAGGAAGAGTATGAACGAGAATTGAGAATCAAGAAAACAATTTACAGAATCGATGATATGCATCTGTGTATTACATTGGTGACTATATGTCGACTCATCGGAATGCCAACAAAGCAAAGGCGTCCGAGAGAAGTTGGATAGAACGATAAGAACGATAGTATGCTTTGTGATGTTACATTAACAACTTGTGTTTTGACCTAATAGAATGCCGCCAAAACGAGGACGACCAAGAGGAGGGGGCAGGATTCCCCGAAATGAAGAAAGAGGCCCAGAAACAGGGCCAGAACCAGAAATAGTTCAACCACCTGTTCAGCCAGAACGGCGGATTGAGGAATTATTCTTGCGACAGAACCCACCTACCTTCAACGGGACAGGAGACCCGGCAGAAGCTGAAACTTGGGTTCGCGCTATTGAGCGTATTTTCAACTTCCTGCGTTGCACCGACCAAGAGCGCCTGACTTGTATGTCCTTTCAGTTGACTGGGTCAGCTGATTTCTGGTGGGAAGCAAGGATGAAAACGATGACAGCAGAGCAGTTAGAAAACCTGACTTGGGAACAATTCAAAGCCGGTATATATGACAAGTATATACCCAAGAGCTACCGCAAGAAAAAGGAGGCTGAATTTTACAATCTGAAACAAGGGAAGATGTCGGTAACTCAGTACGACAGGATGTTCTGCGATATGTCTAGATATGCGCCGGAACAAGTTGACACAGATGAGAAGATGGCTGAAAAGTTTTGTGCCGGACTGAGGCACGAGATTAGGATGGCTTTGGCAAGCCATGGAGGATTGTCTTACACTGAGTCGCTCAGCCGAGCATTAGACATTGAAGCAGCCATGCCAGGAGAAAGAACTGCAACTGTACCTACACCAGCACCTTCACATGATCAAAATCATAATCAGAATTTTAGAGGAAAAAGGAGATGGGACAACAGTAACCCGAACCAAGGCGAGAAGAGGCCATGGCAGGGACGGGTGTTCCAGTCACAGGGCTATGGAGGCCAGAGTGCACCGAAACAGATGGGAAATAACCAACAGAGGGCCCCACATTGCCCCAAATGTAACAAAAATCATGTGGGAATCTGTAAGGCCGGCAGTGATAGTTGCTATATTTGCAACCAGAAGGGGCACTATGCAAACCGGTGCCCGAATAAGCAACACGGAACGGGTTCAAGGCCAAACCCGCCTATCCAGGCTCCACATCTGCGAGCAATTCAAGCTTTGCCCCAACCATACCCAAGGCAGCAACCACAGTATCAACAGCCACAGCAGCACCAACAGCTACAGTACCAACCACAACCTCAACAACCGTATCAGCAACAGGCCCGCCAACAACAGCAGCGACAACAGAAACAACATGAAAAACCTCGTCATGCTAGAGCCTATGCTATGAGGCAGAAACAGCCCGAGAACAACCAGGGAAACCTGGCAGGTATGGGCATGTTACTCAATACTCCTGTTGTACTTCTATTTGATATGGGCGCATCGCATACTTTCATTTCAAGTACATGTGTCGACACCTTAAAACTTAAAATGGAAAGAGCTGATCAGGAGTTGAGTATATCATCACCTATAGGAGGGATGACGACAGTAGATCATGTGTGCTTGAACCTAGAACTGAACATAGGGTCACACAAGATTGTAGTGAACAACTCGTATGTTATTCCGATGGGAGATTTGGACATAATCCTAGGAATGGACTGGCTAGCCGAGAACTATGCCACCATCCTTTGTAACGAAAGACGGATATCGTTTCGACCCCCAGGAAGGGAGCCGTCACATTTCCACGGAATTAGTATGGGAAGAAGAAAGATGATCATCTCCGCCCTGCAAGCAACGAAAATGATGAAGAAGGGATACCCAGCTTACCTCGTATATTTGCACGGAGAACTGAGTACTGAAAAGAGTATAGAAGATGTAGAAATTGTACGGGACTTTTCAGATGTATTTCCAGAGAATCTGCCAGGGCCACCACAGGACAGACCAATTGAGTTTACCATTGATTTGGAGCCCGGGGCAGCACCCATTTCGAAGGCACCATACCGAATGGCTCCTAAAGAGTTGGAAGAACTCAAGATACAACTGCAAGAACTTTTGGAACTTGGATTCATTAGGCCAAGTGTATCACCTTGGGGTGCACCCGTACTTTTTGTGAAGAAAAAGGATGGCACATTGCGAATGTGCATAGACTATAGGGAACTAAACAAAGTGACACTGAAGAACAAATATTCTTTACCAAGGATAGATGACCTCTTCGACCAGCTCAAGGGTGTAAGCGTGTTCTCGAAGATTGATTTGCGGTCTGGTTATCACCAGCTGAAGATTCGACCAGAAGACGTACCTAAGACAGCATTTCGAACTAGGTATGGTCACTACGAATTTGTAGTTGTGCCATTCGGGCTAACCAATGCACCAGCTGTGTTCATGGACCTCATGAATCGAGTATTCCATCCGTACTTAGACAAATTTGTCTTGGTATTCATAGATGACATCCTGATCTACTCGAAGAACGAGAAAGACCATGAGGAACATCTGAGAATTGTTTTAGAAACGTTGAGGACAGAGCACCTTTATGCCAAATTCAGCAAGTGTGAGTTTTGGCTCAGCGAAGTCACGTTTTTAGGACATATTGTATCATCAGAAGGGATTAAAGTGGACCCTGAAAAAGTGCAAGCAGTGCGCGAATGGAGATCGCCTACTAACCCTAATGAGATAAGAAGTTTCTTAGGATTGGCAGGTTACTATCGGAGGTTTATGGAAGGATTTTCCAAAATTGCAAGGCCAATGACGCAACTACTCAGGAAGGGAATAAAATTTTCTTGGACAGAGGAGTGCGAGAAGAGCTTCCAAGAACTCAAGGAAAAGTTGACTACGGCACCAGTGTTAGCCGTCCCAACAGCTGATAAGGAATACGTAATCTACACAGACGCGTCCAAAAATGGACTTGGCTGCGTGCTGATGCAAGAAGGAAGAGTGATAGCATATACGTCACGACAACTTAAGCCACATGAACTGAATTACCCGACTCATGATCTGGAGTTAGCTGCAGTGGTGCACGCACTAAAAATTTGGAGACACCACCTATATGGAGTTAGGTGTGAGATATTCACAGACCACAAAAGCTTGAAATACTTTTTAGAGCAAAAGGATCTCAACATGAGACAGAGGAGATGACTCGAATTAGTGAAAGACTATGACTGCGGTATTAACTACCACCCAGTCAAGGCCAACGTAGTGGCTGATGCATTGAGTCGTAAGACCCAATCTAAATTGGGAGCTCTCATCACTCGAGAGACGATGCTCATAAGGTAATTTAGCAAAATGAGCATAGAAGTGGTTAAACCACCAGGGACGATAGCAAGCGTTGTGGCAACAGTACCTAACTTGAGGAAGACGATCGTAGAAGCACAAAGAAAAGACGGAAAGATGGAAAAACTACGGAAAGCAGTAAGGAAAGGAGGCGTCAAAGATTATCAAGAAGCATCAGATAATGCTATCCTCTTTGAGGGAAGGATATGCATCCCCCACGATGATGAGCTTAAGGATAAAATCATGAGTGAGGCTCACGATACCCCTTATACTGCCCACCCCGGGAGTACTAAGATGTATCAGGACCTAAAGAAACACTTTTGGTGGGAAGGTATGAAGAGGGAGATAGCGTCATTTGTGGAGAAATGCCTGGCATGCCAACAGGTGAAGGCCTTACACCAAAGGCCATATGGAAAACTACAACCGTTGAAAATTCCAGAATGGAAGTGGGAGCACATCGCAATGGATTTTGTGACCAGTTTGCCCAAAACAAAGAGAGGAAACACTGCCATTTGGGTAATAGTGGATCGACTCATAAAATGTGCTCATTTTATACCAATACCGATCACACATGGGTCAGACAAGCTAGCTCAGTTGTATGTTCGAGAGATTGTACGCTTACACGGTGTACCGTGTCGATCACTTCAGACCGAGACTCAAAGTTTACTTCTAGATTTTGGATGAGCTTACAGAAAGAGTTAGGCACGAGGTTAAATTTCAGCACCGCCTTCCACCCGCAGACAGATGGGCAGTCTGAAAGGACAATTCAGACCCTCGAAGATATGTTGAGAACAGTGGTCTTAGACAGGAGTGGAAGTTGGGAAGCAGTGCTGCCGTTGATTGAATTTGCCTATAATAACAGTTATCAGGCGACTATTGATATGGCACCGTATGAGGCATTGTATGGAAGAAAATGTAGATCACCACTTTATTGGGATGAAGTGGATGAGAGAAAAGTTTTAGGACCAGATATGGTCAATGAGATGGTTGAGATAGTCCGCCAGATCAGAGGGCGAATAAAAGAGGCACAAGATAGACAGAAATCTTACTCTGATGCACGTCGAACTGAGTTATGTTTTGAAATAGGAGACAAGGTCTTCCTAAAGGTATCTCCTACCAAGGGGATAACTAGGTTTGGTGTCAAGGGAAAACTTAGGCCTCGATTCGTAGGACCTTATGAGATTTTGGAGAGAATAGGCCCAGTAGCCTATAGGTTGGCATTACCGCCAAGCTTTGGAAACGTTCACAATGTTTTCCACCTATCACAACTCAGAAAATACGTTTTCGATCCAAAGCACATAATCCACCAAGAAGAGATGATCCTTTGCCCAGACTTGAGTTATGAAGAGAGACCAGAGGCCATTCTAGATCGAAAAGTGCAACAACTCAGGAATAAGGCAATCACATTAGTGAAAGTCTTATGGAGACACCACGGACAAGAAGAAGCCACGTGGGAGCTTGAAGACAAAATGAAGGAGAAATATCCCGAACTGTTTTAGAATAAATATGCAAATTTCGGGACGAAATTTTTGATAAGAGGGGTAGTATGTAGTGACCCGCTCTTTTATATCTTTTAAATCCAGTAATGAGTGTTTATTTTTGTTCATCAGTGAATGAAAACGGTTATTATCCTGATATGAATTCAGCTTATGATCCTGAATTTATATTATTAAAGCAGTCAATGATATTATTTCAGAGTTATAACTGACTTAGCAAAGTCACGTTATTTATTTAAGCGAGATGGAATTAGAATTTATTTTTACTCAAATCGTGAATTATTTCCGACTCGTGAGTTAATTAAATCTGCGGATTTAATTTAGATATCAGAACGACGAACGAATTAAATCTACGGATTTAATTTAAATTCATTTTATAATTTATCGATTTTTAGCGAGATATCACATGTCGAAATTGGGATTTATTTAAATAAACAGTACAAGCAAATATGAGCACGCGATCCACTTTACAGTTATAGAATCACCGAGACAGAGAAAATACATCAATAATTCTCCTCTACATTTTTTTTTTTTCCTTTCTTTTTCTTCTCTTTTTCTTTCCATTAAATTTGTCCCCCAACTTTTCCCCACCACGCAATTATGCAACTAAATCAAGCTAATTCAATAACTCTCCCACTTAACTCACATCTCCCTCTATTTGCACAACTCCAGCCAAGAAACAAAACATTCCCTATCATTTTCACCGTGAGTCCTCTTCAAAGAGCAGGAAGTCTCCATTTCGTCCAGCCAAATTCTTAAGGTAAGCTTTGCTATAATCTTCCATTTTCTTCCATTATCCGCCTGCAATCAGCCTGCAATCACTGAGACAACAACACAAATTTATTTCAGTTCCAGTTCATTCACCACACCACAACCGAAAAGTGAGAGAAATCACTCATTCACTCCCTGCCAGAATCAATAAGTTCAGTCATTCCAATTCATTCAACTCCAACAGCCATCAATCAGTTCGATCATATTCAAGGTATTATACTATCTCGAATTTCAATCCAATCAAGCATTCATGTCAACATGTTCAAGCTATGGCATTACAACTATGTCGATTCATTCACTGTTATTTTACGCTTTAGAACGACAAACCATGAGTATTCTGCCCTTAACAACTAGTTATTGAAGTAGAAGAAGAATGAAAATAGAGAACTTAGCTTTAGGTTGAGTGGTAGTGGACTGTCGGAGCTCTGCGACTCACGACGACTGCGTCTCCGGAAGAGGCGGGCTGCTGGAGATCAGACCAGTGACCTCGATTCTGGGCGGCGGCGTTATCTCAGCAGAGGCGACGTCCGGCGAAAAAACTTCCAGGCGTGTCGGCGGACGGCGGCGGTTGCACCAGATCTTCACTGATCTTCCAGTAGCAGCGGTGTCGGGGCTCGGGAAATCGACGGCGGCGGTGGCCAGGTGCTCCTGCTGCCCGTCGATTCAGAGAGAGCAGTGGGTGGACGGCGGCTGGACGCGGGGCTGGTCGGCGGAGGAAGAGATGTCGGGCCTGTTTCAGCGAGAGAGAAGAGAGAACCAAGGAGCAGTGGTTGTCGTCGCTCGCTCCGGCGAGTTCCGACGGCGGTGACTTCGGGGAAGAGAGAGAGACGAACAGATCTTGAGAGAGGAAGAACGAAGAAGGCAGAGATGGACGTGAGGGAAGAGGTTCGACCCCCGTTCGCCGGATTTCGAAGGTGGAGGTGGCAGATTCAAGTGAGGGAGAAATTAGGGCTTCTTCTTCGTTCCTTCAATAGATTCGATGGAGAGATGAACGTTTGAAGCCGAGAGGAGATGGGCGAAGGGAGTGTCCGAGTCAGGCAGAGCAACGACCGGCGATCATTTGCCGTCCTTCCATGGACAGCGGCGACAGCGGCGATTTTAAATTGGGAAGGGAGAGTGACAGCTCTGTTTTGGAGAGGATAAGAAGGACGTTGAGGGATTGACGTTGACGAGGAGAAGCAGCGAAGCGTCGACCTCGCCGGGCTCCGGAGCTGTGGCGGCAGGCGTCTCAGCTGAGGCCGATTGGAGGCGGAGCGAGAGGAAGAAATAGAGAGAGAGAGGTCTCGATTGTTTTGAGAAGAGAGAGCTCGACTGGGAGAGATAAGGGGGATTTGGGCCTTTCTTTTTTTTTATTATTTGGGCTAAGTTTAATTATCTTGGGCCAGAATTTATTTTATTTTGGGCCTCCTTATTTATTTTATATGGGCCGAACTCATTTAAATAATTGGGCCGAAATTTTTATCTCCTATTTATTTTCTTTGGGCCTTGTTGTATTTATTTTCATATGGGCCTTTATTATTTCTCTTTGGGCCGAATTTACTAATAAAAGCCCAACTGCATTCTATTTTAATTGGGCTTTAGTTTAATTCATCGGGCCTTTGTTATTAATTCAAATTGGGCTTTAGTTTAATTCATTGGGCCTTTGTTATATTATCTTAGTTGGGCCTCGTTTGATTTATTTAATTGAAGCCCATCTATTTTATAAGAATTGGGCTGAGATATTATTATTAATAGACATCTATTTCCAAATTCCATATGTATATTGTTGGGCCGGTTATTGTTTCATTTGGGCCGATGTTAATAGAGTAGAATGGGTTGAACGATTATTTCAGTTGGGCCTTATTTATTTAATTGCAGTTGGGTCTTGCATACTTGATTTAAAATTAGCCCAACTGTTAAGTATTTATTTATTTGGCCAAGATTTATTTAATTACTTGAGCCGATGAGTTATTTCAATTGGGCCTCTCATGTTAATTATTCAAGTCCACTTCTACTTAATTAATTATTAGGCTGCCTTATGTTGAGCCTTTTAATTATTTAATCTTATAACATTACTTGTTAAGCCCGATTAATTATGAGGTTATAAAGCGAATAAGTTGAAGTATTTATTTATTTTTTTATTGACTACGAGGAATGGGGTTTATTTGATTGGCGGATTAGAACACCCTAAGAGAACGGATTAATTTTTATTAATTATCCGGCTTCATGAGACGAGACTTAGCTTTTGTTTAAATCCAATAGCCTGGATTAACAATAGAAATTCCCTAATTATTATTTCAGAATAATAATTCATGCATAAGGATCATGCATAGTTAAATACACATTCTCATTGGAGGATTTTTATTCGAGCAAATATCTTATATATGTACATATATTCTCGTAATAAAGGTCAAGGGCGAGATTGACAATCTGTTGAGGAGCTTTTGTATCACAGAAAATCACTATCAGGTGGGCATTACTTTCATATATATCAACTGAGTTTAAATGTTACGTTCAAGCAAGTTATTTCATGACTAAATTAATTGAAGTTATTTCAAATATTGTCTTGCCATAAAATATTTAAATTTCAGTATGATATCTATCTGATGTGACTTTTATCATGTAATCGAATTCGGGTCTTGAGCAGTTGATAGCTATCCTGCCAGGGCTAGTGTACACCAGTGACCGTGAGTCATCTAGCGGGTTGGCCGGTCAAGTGACCGTGAGAGGTGGCCACCTCTCCGGCACACAGTTCCAGATATGATAGATTACAAGAGAACTTAGACTGCAGTCGAACTTTAAGAATCACAAATGAATTTAGTAAGCTTGGGCCTTTTAGCGAAAAACTCCCTTGCTGTACTGTTTATTATGGCATGACAATTTACAGTTTTGAAGCATGTATTTTTATACTTAGGCATACGTGCCCACTGAGTACTTTTGTACTCAAGCCCTGCATATATTTCTAAATGTGCAGGTTGAGCAGCTGCCGATGTTGATGAAGTGATGAGCGGGATTCTTTTGTCTTTTTATGTATTAAAGAACTCTAGGGTTACATGTCTTCATACATGTAATCAGAATCATAATCCGCTGCGTACTCAGAAGTTTTATGCTTATTTGGCTAAGTCAGAAATATCTGAACTTATTAGTTATCTGAGTCTATACGACTAAACTTCTGTTATATTATAAATATTCCTTTTGTTAAATGATGAAATGTGATCCTTCTTTGTTTAATTATCCCCTTTCTACCCCGCTTCTAATATTCCTCCATTAGTCACGGTTTCCCGGTTTAATTATCCTTAATTAGGACCGGTCGTGACAATCACATGTTGGATAGTCTAGTAACCAAACTTTGAGTCAAATCCCACCACAAGAAAAATCCCACTTTTGTAAAAAGCTTCTTTCACCCACTCTAGTGATTACACATGCAAAAGATGAACAGGAAATTTTATCCGAATCTTTTGGCTTTTTGATAATTTGTTAATCTATTTTGTTTTTATGTTCCCATTTTTGGATTAATCATGAGAATAACATGGCAACAAGAGCACTTTTTGAAAGGGTGTCCCCATTTTCATGACTTGATTTAATATCATATGGTTGGAGAGGTGATCTTGGGCCTTTATTTATTTTGGTGGATAACAATTGATAAATGTATATTTAATGTTTTACTTTTCTTAATATTAAAATGGTGGAAATTCCAAGGATCTGGTCTTGAAAAATGAAAATAACAACTTCATTCAATTATTGCAATTTGCAAGCTCTCAGCTTGATTAAATAATAGTAATACAAATTTTAGTTGAATAGTTCATCCATGTCCAACCCTTGATCTATTTTTTAGCAATGAAAATGAATAATCCATAACATTCATTCTTTAATCTTAATAATAATAATACAAAATTTGATTAAAAAAATTCCTAGCCAATAAATTTGAACTCAATCTCAAATTCTAGTTCGGAGATTTTGGGCTTTGGACATTAAGTGAATATGGGCCTTTGGCCCATCAAATCTAGTTAGTCGGCCTTTAGCCCATTAATATCAAGAATATTATTGTAATGGATATTTGATTTGTATTTGTACCAAGTCAGATCATTTTTGGGCTGTTTAGCCCAAAAGAATATGAAAAGGAAAAAGAAAAGAAAAATAAAAATCCACCATGAAACTAATAATATTACGACCCAAATTCAATTATTTTACTGATCCGAAAATAAATACATTTTGGTCCAAACAGAAAATGGAATACTCTTTCCTGATTTTTTTGTTTTTTTTTTAAGTCGGGGTAAATTTCTAGATCATCATATTTTTTTTTCTTTTCTTTTGAGGAATTAGATCACGAGATAATAATGTTAATTTCGGATTATTTCTATATATGTTCCAACAGGATATAGTAGCTTTTTTCTTGTTTGGAGCCATGCAAAATATATTTGAAATAAAAGATAATTAATCACAGTTTGAAACGTAAAAACCCGACACACTGCACGTTAAATCATCATTAATTATACTAGGTAAATCGTAAAATTGGTAGCAATTGAAAGTTGTTATGTGATTATTGGTGAAAACACGTAGTAGTATAGAGCAACAATGATTTAGTCAAAAAGGTTGTTATTTATAAGTATTTTTTTTCGTACATGCTTTTATATATTTGAAAGATAATTGAACTACATTTTATATTTTCGTATATACACTTTTATTAATTATTTTTATTTGTACCAAACTATCTTAGGATCCTACTATCTAATACAATTGAATTCCATTTTATCTTTTCATACACATATATATATAGTTTTATAAATTAAAACAAAATATATAAAAGTTTTACCAGTATACTATATTGCTACAAATTCATGAATACAACAACTGCACGCTGGAGAATTATAAACAAGATGGTATTTTTATTTTTATTTTTATTATTTTTGTGTGCTAAAGAACTAATTGAAAGTTGATCATACCCATATGAGATCACTAAGAGCTGCGATTCATCATGTTGTTAGATAAATTCATGGTCCTGAGTTCGAATATTACAAATAGCGAAAATTTTATTTTTCGCAATTCTGACATTTACACAGCGAATTCATACGTGTTCTACATAGAATTCATATATTTGCATACGATTTCTATAAAATTAAATCTCAACAGTCAGATTATGAGTAGATCAATAGTGTAAATTTATTCTGATTCAATACTCTAAGAGCTATTTTTAACCTAGCCGGCCCTCTCATGTAAATATATTTGGCCCAAACAAAACAAAGATTATTAAGCGAAATAATTTAAAAACTTGAAATATTTATGAACAAAATGCAGCTTTATTAAGGAGAAAAAACTCAAAAAAGAGAAGAAAGAGGAGGGAAAGAAACCTAAAGAACCCTTAAAAGCACACGATACAAACTAAGGGTCAGACCTCGTTAAGACCTTAAAACCTGAGATATTTATGGTTTGCTATAGCAAAGTGGATTCAAATTCACCATAATAAATCCAATGTATATTTAACACATTATTATACATATGCTTTAATTTATGTTTATATAATATTAAGCTCGTATACTTTTATTCGATTTATATTGCGAGATTATCTTTTTTTTTTTTTTAACTTGCACTGTGTGATTATATCTAGAAGATGCTAATCATATATTAAGTACAGGACTATTATTTAGTCGGTATAATTGGAATAATAAATAGAGCAATTAATTAATGAATATAATATATCCACACTTTACCCTTCCTAACACGCAGACGCAGGAGTTTTGTGTGTAATTATGGCTAGCTTAACCATACTACAATGGTCCAGCTCTTTTAATTGCTTTTAATTATTGAAGGTTAATTATCGAATTCATTTTGGGAATACCTATTTTACAATACTTCTTATAGGAAATATTTCCTTATACATATACTTGATAAACAGTGTCAGTACATTAAAAAAATAATTATTTGTACATATTTAAATAGCTAGAGGATATAATTAATTAATAAAATATAGTTTTCATTAATTCGAGTCCCACTGTGTGACAACTAGTTAATTAATTTCTTAGCATATATGGTTGAAGGAAATTGTTCTTCTTGTATATCTTCCTTTATTCACACCATAAAATAAAATATAATAAAATTATAAGGGTTAATTGCCTATAAATACACGAACTATACTCAAATTTTGATTTTTGATCAAATCTACTTTTTTGGTCAAACAATACATAAACTTTTATATTTTTGGAATTTGACCGGATCCGAAAGTTCGTCGGCTAATAAATTGATTGTCTAAATTCTGATGGGCAATCCGAAGATACCGTTAGAAAGCTCTTAATATTATTTTTCTAATGATACTTATATAGTTGGGTTTTGATAATCGAAAGTGGTAAAAAAAATGGCATGAAAGTCGAGGTCACGAAACTCTATATTTTTTTTTTCGACTACTTCTGGTTACCAAAACCCAACAATATAAGTGTCATTAGAAAGACAACGTCAATAACTTTCCAACTGTACCTTCATATATATTGGCCATCAGAATTCAATCGATCAAGTTATTGGCCAACGAACTTTCGGGGTCATGTTAAATTCCAAAAAATTAAAAAATTATGTATTTTTTAACCAAAAAAATAAATTTGGTTAAAAACCAAAATTTGGTTATAGTTTGTGTATTTATAGGCAATTAACCCAAATTATAACTCTCAAATAAACTCTAATTATTTTTACCAATTGGGGCCGGCTTAATGGTGGGGAAAAAGGTGTTTGTGGCTAAAAACTTTATATTATCGAGCTAATTAATTTTGCAAATTAATATTTTTCTGCTCTCTTGACATATTCTTTGAGTTAATACATAGTAATTTTCTACTTATATATTCAGTTATGAATTTGAATTATACTCAATGTGAAAATAGGTAGTTATTTATATCACCATTAATATATATTGCACGAGAGATTTAAAAAATAATTGTAAACCCAATACTTTAATTTGCGGAGTGCATGCATGCTCGTTTCACTTATATTATAACTTGTATTCGTTGTACGAATTGAAAAATATACTACACCACATCCAGACAAGATTAGGGATGACAATAAGACGAGTTCGGGGCAGATATTGTTTTTTTACCCCATACTCGCCTCAAAATTTTATCTCCATACCCGCTTCCATACCCATTTAAATTGGGTCGGATTCGGGGCGGAGATTACCCAACGAAGAAAGGGTACTCGTCGGGTACTAATCAATTTATTTATTTATTTATTTTACAAGATTTTCTTATACAATAAGCATTTTATCCATTTCATCAAATGTATAAAAATTGAAAATAAATAATGGTATCATTCAAGATCACAAAACAAACTATAAATTTTATAATTAAAACTCAAAAATATATCTTCATAATTAAAATCCATATTAAGACTAGGTATGGAGTGAAATTTTAGGGGCGGGTTCGGGGCGGGTATCTATACCCCCGAACCCCGACATGGGTATAATTTTCGTACTCGTTTTTGAACCTGCCCCCAAAATTTCACCCCCATACTCGACCCATTACCCGAACCCACAGATTTTTTTGCCATCTCTAGACGGGATCTTTGCACCACACAAATGTGGGAAAACACTACACATACATGCGAGATTGAATCCAAAATCTCTTATACAGAAGAGTCTTTAGATATCTTAATTTTTCCATTTAGGTATCAAGTATTCAAATGGGATCCTCTGTCCCAAAATATAGTGTGTACCACGTGTACCACTCTTCATTTCTTTATATTTTAAAATTAATTTTTATTCAATTTTAATTTATTATGCTTTTATATAATATAAAGATAATTAACAAGGGTACGGTTCACTCATCCATTTAGAGTTTATAATTATTTTTTTATATTTATTTGAATTAATAATAGATTATTTGGGTTCATTAATTCAAAGTTAGGGTATATAATTTTTTAAATTTTAATTTTTCAATGATAAATACTAATTAGAGTTTCTAATATAATAATAATTTTTATTTTCATAAAAAATAATTTATAAAACAAAGAAATGAAGAGTGGTACATGTGGTACACACAATATTGTGGGACAGAGGATCCCATCTGATCAAGTATTGGACGTTTCAAGTTCATGAAAGTCCCCAATATTTGATCTCTCGAAATTAAAGACGTTCGAACAACAAGAATTCAAAATGTGAGTTTCTCATGATTTCTCAAACATATATATTAACAACTCATCACTCGTGTGATACATCAATGAAACAGTGATAAATAAATGGATATATTGTTGTAAAGATTTAAAAAGTTTTTTTTTTTTTTTTTTGACGAAAAAAGATTTAAAAAGTATTGTGATTATAAAAGTGGTATGAAAAATTATTGTCCATATTGTTTCAATAAGTTGGTTTCTCATAAAAGCAGCCGCCACACGATTTTACATTAAAATCTCTTTTAAAGTTCTACTACTGCTTATACTTTATAAGACCGCGTTTGGCTCCTCTATGATTGAATCCACGTCACAAATTAAAATAATACAATAGTTACTATATGGAGTAATACATTTCTCGTATATCCTTATTTCATTTGGGGGAAATATTTCGAATTCAGACAACCAAGAAATTTAAATCTTAACATATCTAAAGATAAGACACAAGTTAAATCCCATTCAATGTGTACATGTTTTTATGAGATTTCAAGAGGTTGTTAAATATTAGTGTACTTTATATTGCCACATTTGTCGTTTGGGGATACCAACCTAATTGAAAATCTTCTTTGAATTCTAGATTTATGGCAAAAAAAAAATATACTATATATTAATTGTGGGA
Organism: Salvia miltiorrhiza; assembly: GCF_028751815.1. Classification (NCBI taxonomy): domain Eukaryota; kingdom Viridiplantae; phylum Streptophyta; class Magnoliopsida; order Lamiales; family Lamiaceae; genus Salvia; species Salvia miltiorrhiza. Next base: position 56,621,857 of record NC_080391.1, on the reverse strand, counting down.
ATTTTAGAATTTAATTCTATATTAGAAATATTTTACTATATATTGGATTTCCATTTGTGTTCCGGTTTTCGATTAAGATTAATTGTGAAATTAGATTTCAGATTCGTGAATATTCTACTTTTAAACTTTCTATCCCAAAATATAAGGGTTTTTTGCATTCACTACAACAAAATTGTTGATCACTAATTTTAGTGATATTAAGAAAATGTGTCATAAAATTTGCTACATCAATTGTGTAATACAATTTAGTTATATTTATACATGCATCTGTATATTAATTTTAGCTATATATAAGAATGTAAGTAAATTTAATTTGTTACTTACACAAATTGATACAATTTTAAATATCAATATATTGTGACATGCATTATAACTACTCATCACAAAATGCCACGGTTTTATTTAACAACACTTTTTTGGGTAGTACTGAAACATTTTGTTGTATAATAAGCTCAAACAATAATTAGATAAAATAATAAACCTAAAAACAAAAACAAAAAAAAAACTAGAAATATAAAAATGTATAATTTCAATTAACCGAATAATTAAATTAAAATCTTACATTTCAACATACAAGAAATTAAATACAGGGAATGATATTCCTTAATTAGAATGAAGAAATCTATTGCAAATTAAACAAAGCGAGTTGGCTAATTCATGCATTCTGCATGTTCGCTTCAAGCAGATTCCCACCTTCTTGGTAGTTGAAAATCTCCGATAGAATATTCCCATTTGATTGATTATTCAATCCCTCAAATTCACTCTCAAATCCGAAAAAATTGCTCGCCGAATTCAAAATGTTCCCAAACTGCGAAGCGCCGCCGTAATCAGCTAGGTATTCCTCGCGCTTGACCGCCGGCGGCGATGGCGACGGCGGCGGTGGAGAAAACTCCTCCTTCTTCACCGAGTTGGTGAGAAATCCGTTCAAGACTTCATGCAGCAAGCCGGAATCAGACCTCTCGGCTGGGAAGAAATCCATGCAGTTATTGTCGTTCCATTGAGATTCGCAGCTTTTGTTAATCTCGGTGTTCTCTGCGCCGTTGAAGGCGGCGTCGGAGACTACGGCGGCGGCGGCGCACAGAGAAGAAGGTGACGAAGAAGATCCCGTGAGATTGAAGGAGTTTCTAGAGAAATCCGAGCTCAAGGTGAAGGATGAATTCGCGTCCAAATACTTGGAAGTTGACGCGCTGATGTAATCGCGGAGCAGAAATCTGTGAGAATTTAGGGAGCTCCGGCTGAAATCGAAATTAGGGTTTGCGAATTGGGGCGGGGAGAGGAATTGGCGGGAAGCGGCGGAGGAGGAGGAGGAGGAGGAGAGAGAGAGCGAGGAGTGAGACGAGAGCTTCCCATAGCCGAAGGAGGAAGGGAGGAGATTCTCGGAGGCGGCGCCGGGGTTGGGGGAGAGGGCGGCCGGGTAGACGAAGTTGGTGCGGGCCTTGACGCCGCGCATGGCGCGGGCGGCGCAGTCGTAGGCGCAGGCGGCCTCCTCCGCCGTGTCGAAGGTGCCGAGCCAGCGCCGCTCCTTCGACTGCGGGTCCCGTATCTCCGCCGCGTAGCGGCCCCAAGGCCGGCGCCGCACCCCGCGGTAGCGCATGGTGTTGTTGCCGCCGCCGCCGGGGGCGTCCTTGTGGTGGGGCCGCTTCGCGGCCGCGCAACGCTTCTGCGGCGCCGCCGCCGCCGCGGCGGGCTTGCTGGCGGAGCCCCTCGCGGTGGGGGCTGCGTTGAGCCTTCTCAAGGCCTCTTCCATTTTTTCTTTTTTATGCTATATATGATGAAAATGGCTCTCTTTTTTGTGTGTGTGTGTGTGTGTTTTTTGGGGGGCTGAAATTAAATTAGGGTTGAGAAATGATTGAGTTTGGGGAGATGTACCTGAGAGCTGATGATGTTTGAGAATTGGGGTGGATGACTAGATGTTTTATAAGGAGAAATGCATTGATGAGAGAGAGAGAGAGCATTTAGTATAATGGACATTTTACTAAATTAAAAAAAAATAAAAGAGTAGGAGCTCAATGCATAGCTATTAAAAAAAAATTGATATTTTATCTTGGATAAGTACATGTTTTTAAGTACAAATTCAATAGGAAATGTGAGTGTCTACATCTAAAGGTAAGACTACTAGCTGTGTACATGTATTGAAAACCTAGCTAGATGTGTACATGTATTGTGCATGCATGTAATTACGTATGTAGGATTAAGAATCGGATAAAATAAAAATTAATTTTAGAATATTTTCCCCTTTTACTGGCTAGTTATTTAGTTAAAGTAATTATGATAAATTAAACCGTTTTGGAATAGAATTATCTCTAATTTATAAAACTCCATTTTAATTTGTACGTGTGTGTATATATAGGATTGGGTTAACATAAAACTAAACTTATTATGAGAAATGAGAACCAAATTTTATAGAGGCTTGTTGCATTTCATAATACCTGTATTTGTATTTTTACATTTTCATACTATTAAAAATTCGCTCATGGTCTACAATTTTTAACTGCACTGTAGAGAAATAATATAAGATGAAAAATAAGAATTAATGAATACAATTGATGTAAAATGCAACAAGAATTATATAATTGTTCATTTACGAAATTGGTTCTCATTTAAATAACTTTGGTTTTTATTAGAACTCCTCCATATGTATATACATAATATATGTGTGTGTGCATACTAATTAATTAATTATCAACTAGCAAAAGGAATATCATTCTACCCCTTTTACTAGTTATATATACACATTTTTTAAAAATCAACACCCTTTGAAAGGTTGTTAAAAAGAAAAAGGAAAAAAAAAATTATCTTATGATGCTAAGTCAAAAATAAGTAAGCACGCTATATATATATTATTAAAAATGTGGAATTTTGAATTATATTCTTACTTTAATTTATTTGTCTTATTTTATGTATTGATTGATCGTTTCCAGAATTCCAGTAGAGAAGAAATTAAACGAGAATTGGAGGTCAAATCAATTTGGCACCTAATTTTTTTTATAGTCTGAATTTCAAAATAAAATTAGTTTTCAGTATAATTTATTTTTTTAGAGTCATTCTTTCTACATGCGCCTGATCTTGCTACTATATATATATAGTTTAAATATGTATGCGTGTTACTTATATCATTTATTTATTTAAAATGACAACATTATATACTCACAATGTTTATTTAAATAAATATATATAATATAATATAATATAATATAATATAATATAATATAATATAAATTAAATTAAATTTTTAATTTCAAGTCTACCGGTATCCCTCCTAGCTAGTTAATTAATTATATCTAGAACTAGAAGGTCCTAGCTAATTGGATGCATACTTAATTACTCTTAATTCTAATGGTCCTAACTCCTTAATTAGTTAATAAATGATGTAATAGTAACTAATTCCCATCACTTCCACATTTGTTAGTGTGATGGGGGGAAACCTAGCTACAAATGTTGATATATAATTGATTTTATATGAGTACTTTAAGTTTGATTTATTCTAATTTTTGTATCTAGGTCCTAAATTATGTTAGTTATAACTAATTATATGGTGAAATATGTCAAATATGTTGCTTCGTGCATTACCAATTGGGTCTTCGAAGAATTAACAGCATAAATTATTTTTCTAATTACCCTGGTCTCTGTTCTAAATTTAATTGAGTTGGTTAATTAGTCAATCATTAATTCGTTCATCTTCTTTATTTCTTTTTGGTTAACAATTTATATGTACACCTTGCAATATATGTCATTCGCAATCATTTAATGATTGTAAATTATTTTACACATGACATGCATAAATCGACGATGGTAAAATTGAGGTATATATATACAATACCCGAATTTATATATCTTCTACGCTCCATTTGTGTTATAGTATATGAATTTGGGGAGTGATTATTATCCAAATTAGATTTTACAGTACAAAATATTTCACTATAAGTTCACTCGAAATATTAAGAATTCACCGTGTAAAAAATGATGAATTAAAAAAAAAAAAAATGAATTTTCGTCATATATGAAATTCAAACCAAGACCTATAAAATTAATTCATAAAATTCATGAATTCACTATAGATCTTCATAATACAAGGATTGAAAATAATTTTTATTTTATACAAATATTATTAGTGTCATCATTTGAACCCCTCTCCCTACTATTTGTGTATATATTTACAAGATGAATATTTAATAAACAAAAAGTAAATATGATCTTCGCCACGATTGCAAGTTTTTTATAGTCGGATTTTTTTATTTGTTTTTTTTACTTTCAATAATCGAAAAGGCGTCATTTTTTTTGTCATCGCGCTATCACGACTATCGATTTCGTCGAGTAAGCAAAAAAACTAACAAATATTATTAAATTATTATAAAAAGAATTAATGTTAGCTAGATATTAGTACTACTGATAGTATGGGTTGTGTTTTAAAATATAAAAATACATATAATTAGTTTGAAAATTAAAAAAAATATATATCCATAGGAAAGACACGTTGATCATTTCGATTAGTCATAGGAAAATTTGACGAATATTTTAGAATCGACGCAAATGATTTGATAAAAAAGAAATCGATGATCGATCTCATACACTAAATTTCAGGCAAGATAATAGAAAATTATTGGACATTAACTATCAATAGTTAATTATGGTCTGACAAAATAGTATGGAAAATGAATTATGAAGTGGAATTATTTGTCTGCACGTGCTCTTATAATGTAAGCAATTTAAGCAAAACTACGGAAGTTGTGACAATTTGTAAATCTCAACTTTCCAGCTATGTCAAGTTTTTTACTATGGCAGCTGCTACATTTTCCATTTTATTTATTTATTTTCTGACCACATTAATTATTACAACTCACCATTCAATACATAATTTATTTAATTATGGCCTTGAGTTATCTCTATTTATAAAATTTCCGTCAATCTAATTAATTTGAAATCGATTTCAAATTGAAATTTTATTTTTTAATTAATATAATATAAATTTGATATTTCTGTCAAAAAATATAATATAAATTTTTGATATTTCTGTCAACAAGAAATTAAGTTGAATTGCTTTTTTTTTGGTATCCATTATTCGATCAAGACAAAATACGTGGGCTGTCGTGGCAATTTAAAGCCAATAAATTGGAAATAAATTATTGAACTCTGGGATTAAAATAAAAACTAAAGAGATGGAATAAATTAAATCGTCCGAGCATTTATTCATTATTTTTTTATTGATATGCTTTATTTTTCAGAGAATTATTGATATCGCATTTGGTCCATATCTTACATAATAAAATTGCATTCATAGATACGTAGCTCTCATAAGATATTCATGGTTTATTTCACGTGTAATAATATTTTATACTACAACTAATATATATTAATATAATAGAATTCAAAAAAGAAACATAAAAAATGAAATTAAATGTGGCTGGGAAAGAGAATAAATGCCAACCAGATTTTAACTACAACATGGGATATATTACAGAGTGTGTGTAATTAATGCACAGATTCCAGCATTTTCTTCTCCTGTTTATAGAATTTTGACATTTTTTTAGCTATATTTACAATATTGTTGAAAACCTACTGATCATATGAATATATTAAATTAATTATATGAATTATTACAGCTACAAAAAAAAAAATTGATGGAATTACAGTAAATTATTTATGCATTAAATACACACAGCTATGTCTAGAAACAATATTCTTAGATTGTTTAGAAATATACATTAGAGTTGCTTGCTATGCCTGATGAGTTCTTGATAAAGTAACGGCCTCGTTTTTCTTTTTCATAGGTGTGTGACGCGTAATATATATAAAAAGATACGTATAATAATAATATAATACTATATGTTATATATATACATATTGATTTATTTATTATTGAGCAAAGACTAGTACAAAGATTATATTGTTAGGAAGTGTAATTTAAACGAGAGGTTTAACACATGTGTACACCATGTATATACTAATATATACTCTCTTCGCCCCCGTTCGATTTGTCAAGTTTTATTTTGGCACGATTATTTATAAAAGTAATAATATAGTGTAATTGTGTAAATGTATATAAGTTCATATATAATTTAGTGTAAAGTAATTATTCAAAAAAATAAAACCAGACTGAGTCAAATGGAAAATTCCGAAGAAAGAAAATTGTACTTGTCAAATCAAATGTAACAGAGAGAATATTAATTACTACAAATATTTTAGTACATCCAAACAAAGATAATGTATATATTGATATTGATACATTACATAGTAAAAGTATGAAACATATCAGATTTTATCACATGCATATTGCTTAACACGTCAATGGATTCGAGTAAATATATAATTGTTTCGTGCATGCAGGCAAGAATCATATACCAAAAATGTGGGTAATTCTACTTTAAAAAAAAGCATTTGGTATTACAAATTTCATTGAAGACAAAAGATAAAAATATAGAAATTAATTTTGACATCACTTTTTCTAAAGAATTTTGAAATATTAATTAATTTATATATCATCGATTATATTTTTCTGTGTTTGTCAGTTTTTGCTTCACTTTCCATAGCAAATAAAGATTTTGGGGGCGCATGCGTCTCTTTTGATTTTGTTGTTCATAGCAAATAAAGATTTTGTTCCACACATTTAACACTTGTTTGACCCATTTTGATGCAAATTAAACCAATGTCAATTCCAAAATTTATGACTAAGGCGTGAATATATATGAATATGAGATGTAATATCTGAGATTTCGCAATTCGCACCCAAATTATGCAATTGAAAATGAAACCCTAATCTATGAATAAAATAGTTGTTTACTTTGAATGGTAGCTAGCTTTATATCAACAATACACAGAATTTGAGTATTTGAAAGATTAATTATATGATTAAATAAGCACAAAATTGTTCAATTCATCTCGAGTTGTCAACAAAAATAATTAAATAGACTTTAATTTACATGATTATATATGTTGATCACCCATCTCGTGTCCATGCTACTCCTAATATTTTATTTTCCTGCTCCTAGTATTTATATATTAGAAGTGATTTCGTATAATTAAAATAAATCTATACATACCTAATGTATATATATACAGATGGTCATTGAAGAAAGAAACAATTCTATAAGTATATACACCTATATATATGGTCATAATGTCATTGATGAAGATTTTCCACACACAAAAAAATAAAATAAAATAAAATAAATACTATACACGACAAGAAATTCAAAATTTAGATAATTATTTAATTTATTTCATTTTTATTCAAGGCTGCCCATGTCAATGTTTGACTTTCTTGAGTTATTTTTTGTTTTTCACCATTTCTGCGCAGACACGCAGTAACCGTAATTTCTAATGTGTTTGGCTTCGAAACTGCTAAAACAGAGAGACATTTATTGATGTTTTGTGTGTAATAATTGGGCCTATATATGGCTGTGCTCGAAAAGGTAAATTTGAATTAAAAAACTAAAAAAAAATAAAAATAAGCGCATGCGATTTTTAATTTTATTTTTTCTAAGTTTGTCTCTACTATAAAATGAAATACACACACACATAGTAGAAATTTTATAAAATAATATTATTGAGAGGGAATTAATATATAATAGAATCAAAATTAAGATAAATTGTCCAAAATCCTTTAATATTTTATTTGAGGATGTATAAAATTTTCCTAAGAATATATACCTCACAATATCTTGGATCATACGTAAGGTTTAATAAATTTTTAACAAATTAAAACATTTTCGTTAACTAAACAATTAGTTTTTTTTTTATTTTATAATAGTCAATTTAATGTAATTAAGTGCAGTTCATTTCACACACAATTTGCAGATATAATCATACATGCATATATTGGGGAAAGATTAACTCTAATTCTAATTTAGCTTTTCTTACAAGAGTAGTACATATATTGGTGTTCATACTTAATTTTATTTGGGACCATACTAATAATTAAATAATTTCTTTCTAGAAACTCAGAAAAGGTTCTCAACTTTCCGATTGTAGAGTTTACAATCATCTCTCTACTTCACAAAAATCTTCTAATCTATAATTAGCATAATAAATTAGTAATTAAGAAAATAATGGTCAAGATTAATTATTATGTATAATTAAATATTTAAGAGATGTTGGTCAAAAACTAAACATATATATTTATAGGTAACACCTTTACTTTTGCCTCAGTATATGTAACAGTGGTGCAGCCATGATTTTAGTTTAGGGGCAAACATTTAAATGGTTAATCATTAAGGTTTTTTTTTTTTTTTTGAGGTATAATCAAGGATTTAAAGGGGTGATAATTATATTTATATTTCGTAATATTTACATTTTAGTTTCTTAAATGGAGATCTCATCATATATGATATGAGATTAAAATTAAAAATATATTATGTGTACATATATATAAGTAAAAATATGTTTAAAAAAACTTTGTCAATCAAAAAATTAAATATATGACTTTAAATTATTTAAAATATCCAAATAATAAAATATGCATGATAACATTGTGTGTGTATATATGTCTATCAGTAAAATTTCGTATATATTGAAACTAGAATCTCACAACAAATTTAAGCACTTATTTATTTCTATACATAGTTAAAACGTATTTATCTAATTTGATCTAGAATTGATTCTCGATTGAAAGAAACTGTTGTTACGCACTTTTAGTTTACACATTTTTAGTTTTAAATACTGTTGTTTCAATAAATGAAAGAAATTAACTAACTATACTTAATATTCATATTTTTTTTATATGATAATGGAATCAGTATTTATTTTATATATATAAATATTTTTAATACTCGGATGCATATGCTAGTTCAAAATAAAATATGTGGTGACGTAGTCAAGCTAATGTCAATCTAATTTATTGAAAAAACAATACAAGTACAAAATATGTATTAAATGCTATTTTATTCATAAAGAGCCGAATTGTATTCCTAATTGTATTTTTCCAAAAAATAAAATCCCAATTTTTTTTAATGTAGTCTTTGCGGGTCAGCTATTTGCCCGCATACTTTTCAAATTGGGCTTTATCTAATGGGCTTAGTTTCATGGGCCGCCGCTTGAGCTACCTTTTTCGGATCCAATTGGCCACTACAATAGCTCGATGAGACAGTGTTGATCTCTTGAAAACCTTTCCAAATTTGGAAAGGTTTGAGCATAACTGGTTTCTCAAAGACAGCTGAATCCACAGACACCATTGTTTTATAGTCACTTCCAAGATTCCTAGGAGGTTTGTCCCAAGGATTCCACACCACTGCATTCCCACAAAAATCTCTCATTGATCATGACACGAGAACACGATACGAAAAGATAAAAATACGATGTAGCCAGAGAGCTAACCGGCATCGGGGAGCCCTTTTTTGTGCACCACGAACGTTCTCTTCCTCTCGTGATCTATGATCGCTATTTTTGAGGGTGTGTTTAGGTACACGCGGTTAACCTACATACACACGATCGTGTGATCAAGCACTCGACTTTCAATAGAGGCTCTGCATAGGGGTGGGAATATAGGGTTCGGGTATAGGGTACCCTATTACCCGACCCGAAAAAATCGGGTATCGGGTACCCTATACCCAATAAATTAGGGTACGGGTTCGGGATCGGGTATTAGGGTGGGGGTCGGGGTACCCGATTAATTTTCGGGGTCGGGGTCGGGTAGCGTTTTTCCGGCATTTTCGGGGTCGGGTACCCGATTTTTTCGGGTAGGGTACCCGATCCCGACCCGATTCCCAGCCCTAGCTCTGCACATGGTCAGCTCTGCAAAAGTCAGCTCTATATTTAAAAAAAAAAACAAGATTGGCTACCTCTCCATCAAAAGTGAGAGCATCTGCTTGCTCAGTGAACCTCTTCCGTTGCAACGAATTGTCCAAGAAATCGAGTGTCTCCAAACCTTCAACGCGCACCTCACTGCAACGAGGCAACACGTTCAATCAGAATCTTAAAAACCTAAAAAAAAAAAAAAAAAACTACATAAGCGAAATCAAACACAACCTGATATCAGAGACAGACAAGCAGTTGCTCATTGCAAACGTAAACGAAAACGGCTTATCACCAACGTTCCTCACGGAGGGCGTCAGGGCGAGCTTCCCCGGCCCAACGGAGACCTTCACACGCAGCTCGAATCTACAACAAAACGCTCAGAGAGACTACGTTTCCAGAAAGGAGACTCTTGATTGATCTTATGTCTACATTAACATACCTACAAGGCAAGATTCTTGAGTCCTTGTCTGAAGATTGGAAGAAGAGATCCACAGATGAATACTGTGTGTTGTTGGAATCTTCTTGATCAAGATCAGGGCCATAATCTAGTGACCACAATCTGTTTCTGATGTATTCATGCTGCTCAAAACTACTAATCTGATCAAAGATTAGATTGAAACAAACACACAATTTAAGGTTTAGGCCTTGTAATAAATATATTCAAAAAAAGAAAGAAAAAAACAACAGAATCTAACCTGAGGAAAGCAAATGGAGATCCCACCAAAGATTGCTGCAGGTGATCTCCCACCACTCTGAAACAGAGAAACTCATTTGAATCAATCCCTACATGATCGAGAGAGAGAGAGAGGTCTCGAGTTCAATCCACCACACGTACCTTGTTCCTCACGAACAGAAGCTCCTCGCCTCGTTCATTCTTCCACGACACGATCCTTCCACCGTGTAAGAGTATCTGTTTCGAATTTATTTTATTTTTTGAAACTCTTGAAAGAAGGGACTAAGAGCAACGGCGGGCACAGGTGAAGGGTAGGGGGGGCTCCAGCCCCCGCCAAGCATTTTTTATAATTTTTTTTAAAAAAAAACTTTATAAAATCATCAAATTATTGAATTTTCATGGGAAAGTCCCTATCATCAAACTGAAACATAGGAAGATCGTCTTCTAATGATCTCGAACTCAATTTTTTATAAAAATACAGCCTTTATCATGAGAGTGGATGTGAGAGAAAGGAGTAGATTTTATACCTCAACAGATGAGCCATGAGGTTGATGAGAGAGAGTCACCCTTTGGACACCATTTGAATCTGTGACAACGTTGTAAGGCATATGTTTCAATGATCTAAACAATCTCCACCGTCCGATGATTCTCTTGACAACTTCATCATTTTTTCTTCTCTGCTCCAGCTTTTCACACACACACAAAAAAAAAGGGACTTCCAAATAAATCAAGAAACACACAATTACAATACAAACACCTTTTGACAACTTCTTGCAAGAAATGGACACACACACACACAATATATATCACCTTTGCTTTGCTTTTTTATCTCTTTATCTTTATCTTCTTCGTCTCAACTGGGAGTTCAGTGCTCTACAAAACCCAGAAAAGCACAAGAGAGTGCTTATATAGAAAAAGATATGGTGCTGCAAAATGTCAAGAAAAATAGAAAGAATTGATGGGTGAATGTGATCATCATTTGGCAGAAAGTAGAAGAAAAGGAGCACCGTTGATATTTACTTTGTGGGATGCTGAGAAAGGGCATTACGTTTTCTTTCAAGGTTATGATGGGAATTTAACGTTGATTGGTTCAATTTTTGGAGATTAAAAAAAAAAATCTTGAGAATTATTCAAAGCCTTTCATTGGAATCTTTGAACATTTGGAAAAAGATTGAGAAAAGATGAAAAGAGAGAGACTCAACATTTTGGGCTAAAGATATTCTTATCACTGCCTGCGTGACTAAAATTTCAGGTTGCGTAAAGCATTGCAGCATTAGTTTTACAGAGAATATAGCATCCTTTATATTATAAATATATATATAAAGATAGGTTTTCGTGAAAACGAGTATATTTTTCGTTAAAATATTACACTGAACGTATAAAATTATTGCGTTGTGTGTGAAATTAACAACGCTAAGAAAAAGGTAGATAAGATTTAGTCTCATTATAGACTTATTTGATATCGATACGGCAGTCTTGGGTCTTGGCTTTCCCTGTGACAAAATTAATCTCGAGCAATCATGGGGTAATTCAATTTTGGGCAATATCGAACCAATTTAATATCGAGTAACCTCTACATATGTACTCCCTCCGTCCCAAACGAAATGTCTTGTTTTCCTTTTTGGGCTGTCCCAAACGAAATATCATGTTTCCTTTTTTGGCAATACAATCTCTCTCTATACTTAATATTTAAATAATTTCCACCAACCCACTTTATCTACTTTATACACATTTCTTCATCTCCGTGTCGAAAAAAAATGAGACATTTCGTTTAGGACGGAGGGAGTATAATATAGCCAAACTTTTAGTGAAGTATTTAGTTTTTGTTCTTTTGTGATTTTTCAAAGATGATTCGATAACCAATGAGAACGATTCAATGAAGAATAGTTTGTTATGATCCTGTCCAAATACAGTAGATATAGATTGCCTGAGGGCTCAAGGTGTGACAATAGAATAAAAAAGACCAAATTTCAAATAAATATAGATCAGTACAATTTTACAACAATTGATAAACTATCCAGATGCTTCTCATTCAAGTCAGGAAAATCATTAGGAACATGTCAAAATTTCAAAATTCTGGTGAAAAAACCAGCAATGGAAGTCTCAAGCCTGGCTCTACAGCGACAAAACGGGGTCTAAGGTTTGCACGATTTACTCGGCAATCCTTGAGCAGCTCTCCCTCCTATTTCGGTATGGGGTAGCCCAAAGCAAATACGATAAAGCTTTGGTGAACTTGCCTCAGGTTGTTAATCTGAGTTCGCAGACGAACATGAGAGGAAGGAAGACCTTAATACACAGATGTTTGTCTTTCAACAGCGTCTTCGTGCTCAACCTAGCACACAAATCATGTGGATTTATTTTGTGATGAGAGACATGAACAAATAGAAGAGGTAAAATGGGGAAAAAAGGTAAAAGGTATGGAATAGGAAAAGCAGTTGAGTTATTTACCTCAACTTGTATTTTGCCTTTCTTCTTAGATTTGGCTGCTGGTTCTTCTTTCTCCAGCTTTCTTGCAGAACTCTTCCTCCCTCTCTTACGAGCAACAGATGCATTTTCTTCTTCATCGTCGTCGTCATCATCATCATTCATACTATCTGCATTTTGAGTAACAGCTACGGTGTCAAACAGATAAAATCATTACATATATCTCATTGTAGATGGAAATGAAGCCTTATTTATATATGTAGGGAGAAACAGAAGTCAGTCTCACCATTATCATAATCTTCTCTGATTGCTAGACCACCAAAATCTTCCATATCGTCCTCCTCTTCAAGTTCCTCATAGCCCTCCACATATTCTATAACTGGTTCCTGAAATATCAATTGCATGGTACTACTGTGAGCAACAAAATATGCTCAAACGAATCAAACAATTACAGCAGTGCATAAATGTTGATGCATGACCTCCTCCTCTTCATCTTCACTAATAGTAGCCTTTCCGACTTCCTTATCAAGGATTTCATTGTATTTATCAACAGGGTAATTATAGATATCCCCATAGACTCCTTTCTTGAGGCGCTCAAGCAATTCCTTTTCAATACTCTGAAAAAGAAAAAATAATATCAGTCCCAGCAATACACATCAAGTGCTAAGATAACCAACTTGCAGGTGTAGACAGAAGTGAGAACAGGCTTACTTTCTCCAAAACTGCTGCTTTCTCGGCCTTCTCCTCTCTTCGAGCTTCCCTTTTCTTTTGTTTTGTTGGCACTGTCATAATTTTCTCTCTACACAAAAGACACAGATTCAAAAGCATGCAAAGGCTTCCGTAAATTGATGCTGATAGAAAAAGAATATAGATAAATAAGGTGAACGGTAGAGATCCTGAAAATGATTGTAGAGGGTATAATAGTAAAAAATGACATAAAATCATGTTTAAAATTTCCAGCTAAAGAGGTGCAAAGTTAATGGGATAACTGAATGTAAACTTTGCCATAAGAACTGTTCTGCAGTGTTTTCTTCTAAGAGATGAAATTACTCCACCTAAATGTTATCGTGTTCTGAATTTCATCCGAAAAGATACAGCATTGAAGCAAGACTCTCCATTAAAATCGTACGGTGAGAACTCCTTTGCAGTATTTTCTTCCCAGAGATAAAACTATTCCACCTAGCTCTAGAACTCTGGATTACTAAGATCCAATTCGCCAAAAGCACAAGTGGAGATAAGTACCTACTATCTTATGGTTAGTTCTAATCAGCATCAAACCAAAAATGATATTCGTCTATGTAAAGTGAGGGAACAAATTGTGGCACAAAGGTTTGCGGCCAAAAACATGATATGACGAGATACATTACAAAAAAATATATATATTTAGCAAATAAAAAGATGAAGAAATAATGAATGAACCTTGTTTTCAAAGCAAGTTTTCTCATCCGTATACGCATCTGTGTCATCTTAGTTAATCTCTGCTTTGTTTTGTGTACCAATAACTTCGGCCAGTACAACTGTCAAATTAAGCAGCAGAAGGCCAAGAAAGTTCAACACTTACAGCTGAATACAGAAAAAGTTAATCCAACTGGACTAAGCCAGTAAGAGCAAACAAGATATATATTCATTACCATGTGCTTGTCAATAATCTCAAGAGCTTTTGCATAATTTCTCGGCAACTTAACTCTTTCCCACAATTTATTCGGCATATGCGCCCTTTCTATAGTTTTCATATACAAATAAAACACTCCTGCAGAAGAAAAGGCGACAAAACACCCAAATCCCAAAACATTCAGCTACAGATAAATTAATCAGAAACAAAAGCAACGGAATTTTATACATTTAATTCAAACAGAAAAGATACCGTCATGATCCCGTATAGTGGCGTATCGACTGTTAGCGAGAGGGCAAGAGCTCCGATTGCATATCCCGGTTACATTGTACGGATTCCGACAAAATATCCCAGTTTCAATTCTATAAAATTTCGCCAGAAATTCAACAAAAATAAGTTATCAGCGACACAAAAAGCACACCACAAAACAAGCAAACAGATCATCAAGCTTACTTGGCCATGAAACTGCAGTGTTTGTGCCTGATAACTTGCCAGATGACCTCATCGTGCTGCATCTTTATACGGACAGTCTCTAATCGTTCAGAAAAATCGTTCAGAACTAGTATAAGTAAAAATGAAGAGAAGAATCGTCCGATTCTTCGACCTTCTGCTGCTGCTGGCGACCGAGGGTTTAACAATTGGGGAAAAAAATTAGGGTTTAGGTTACGCTTCAGCTGTGGGCCGACAGTAAAAGAGAGTGAGAACGATTTCAACGAATATCCAGCGCGCTTTTCTTATTATATCATAAATAAACATAAATGTATATATGATGTGCCTTTTTTTGTATATGCACATATTATATAGTACAATTTTTTAAAAAAAAATATGATTTGTAGTACTATCACATATCACAATTTTATACTCCATCCCTCCACAAAATTGAATTTTGGGTGGGTTTTTTTGTAAATAAAGAATGTTAGTAAGGATAAAATATTAAAGAGGATGGTGGGACCATTGCCTTAAAAGGAAAGTGACATAATCTTGGCGGACGCCCGATATAGTAATTGTGACATAACCTTGGCGGACGGAGAGAGTATATTTTTGCTATTTTAGAATGTCCACAAAAATTAATCCATTTCCACTTTTGCAAACTTTCTATCACATGGTGGGCTCATTTCTTCACTCACAATACATTAATTATTAATTGCTTCAAAAAAATACATTAATTATTAATATTAACACTACCCTTTAAGTGGAACCCTTTCTCCACTTACAATAAATTAAACTATTTTCATTGAAATTCATGTCATCCCCTTCTAGGACTACTTTTGGTGGACGAAGGCAATATTATATAACTATTAAACAAGATGAGTATAGTAATCTATATCTATATTATATTAAAAAGTTAATGTTCAATCTTAAAAATAGTTTAATATCTGGTATTTACAACTATAATAATTATTGTACAAAATTTATACTTTATGTATCATATTTAGATCTCTTTTATTTTATTTATGAGTGATGCTATTTGACCATAATATGAGTGGTCATAATAATTTTAAACTCAATATATTTAAATATTTTGTTTAAAATAAAAAATACAATGTTGTTAGTTTATTATTCAGAACACATTGTAATTTTTTTATTAAAAAATAGCTACAATGTGTAAAAAAAAAAACTAATTAAATCTTATTTTTATTTTAAACATAAAAAACTAAATACATGAATTTTATAATTTTTTGCCATAATATGGCCAAACAACTTTTCCCTTTATTTATATATGCACTACAATATATGTAAAATGTTTAACATCTCATACATGGATTTCCATCAAAACTGAGATAATTTTTTCATAGAATCTTTGCGAGAACATATGTGTAATAATTTTACTCACAGTGTAAAAATCCAAATGTAACAAGACAACTAATCCACAAAACATACATGTTAGCTAAATTGCCGATGTAAGAATAAGGGGTAAAAAACTGGTCAAAAAGAGAGAAACTGCAACTAGGACAATTCGATGATCATGGCAGTGGTGCTGTCTGTGTAGTATTTAAGGTGCGATGTTCAACCGTCTGCGTAGCTCCGCCACGAGCCCGCTTCGCGGGACCTCGTCCTCAGTCGAGGCCGTGAAGTCTTTCAATTTAACGACGCCCCTGCTGAGCTCCTGGTCGCCCACTATCGCGATATAGGGGATCTTGGACCCTTTGGCGCGATCGAAGTGCTTGGTTACTCTCTTATTCACCATAACTTCAGCCTTCAGCTTGGCATCCCACAGCTCGCTCGCCAGTTCAGCGCCTAGTGATATGTCGTCGCCTAGGATGCTAACCAGGACTTGAGTTTCAGTTGCTCGGATTTCCTGACACATAGGATGTCAGTGACGCGATATTAAGATGTGCATCATTATGCCAAGTGGCGTAGTCATAAGCAAAAACTAATTCAATTCTTCACCACATTTGCGCAAGTTTGCAGTATCAGAAACATAAAAAACCATATCATGTGACAATATAGATCTATATTCTCAAAGCTGTTCTAATAGATCCAAGCATTTATCTCGACGTATTTCAGGTTGTCACGTTTCGTCTAATTCTAACCAGACAGAGCTAGAGAGCTTTTCTTTGGACTCCGCGAAAGGTAAATTTCCAACTAATGAGAGACGCGTACCTGGTCTTTTTGGAGTTGTTCCATAATAGCAAACACTCTCTCGATTCCTAAGCTGACTCCAACTGCCGGAACCTGTTTCGTTCCAAACATCCCTATGAGATTGTCATAGCGTCCACCAGCAGCAATTGAACCAACCTGCAGATGAGGTTTGTTTGTTTCTTTAGAATCTCGTAAACAAGATCTCATGTAGTATGATTAACAATAGAAATAAGTTGATTGAGTGCCGTCTAAATTTTGTTTTCCAAATTCTCACAAATAAATTTAAGAACAAGGAGGGATTTTCTCTTGATTCGCAAAAAACCAGAGACAAACACCCAAATTTTACTTCTCGCTAAACCAATGCACAACGGGGGAAGAAGACACATCAACTGGTCATATTTGCTCCAACATCACATGCTCGTGCTGCACATTAAGGCGTGTGAAACCTTACTATATGAAGAAAACCCCCTACGGATGTATAAATCTGGGTTTGAAAACAGATAAATTTCTATTTTAAGCTTGAAAATATGTCCAAAAGCTCCTTTTATAAGGCAACAATTAAGCGTACATAAAATAGAAATTTACCTGTGCACCGCCTTTGAAAACAGTTTCAAATATGACTCCAGTGTAGTAATCCAGACCCCTTGCCAGACTCAAGTCGAAAACTACTTTGTTTATACAGTTGGACCTCAGCAGAGCTTTAAATAGTATCTCCAATTCATTCAGTGCAAGCTCGGCTTCACTGTTTGATAAGAATTCACTGCCTTCCTGTTTTAACTTGGACAATAACTCCATCGGCGATCCTCTGTTTTTAACAAAACTTCCAATTTTATCAGCTGTCTCCTCAGTTAAACCTTTTTCTTCTACCTGTAGAAGTGAAATTTATGAAGCCTATAAATTTACAAAGGATAATCCCGCTGAGTTCAAAACAGCTATCAACCATAAAGATAAAGAGAAGAAAACAGCAATTTGTCAGTGATCAGATCCATGCACTCACCATTTCCTTCTTAACCTGCTCAAACGTTTGCTTGTCTAGCTTATCAATACTGGAACAAATAGTTCTAAATTTCTCTTGTGGCACCCCACAGATAGCCAACATGCCATCAAGTAACTTCCGGTGATTTAGCTTCACCTGAAACAAAAAAATTTAAGACAGTTAAACATGAAAATAATTACCTTAACTATGAGTAACACAACCAGGACTTCAGAGGCCCATAAAGCAACACGAACAAATATTTTTACACAAGTAAAATTTTATTCGTATATGATGTACAAAATAGAAAAGGTAGTGCATTATATCATCCATTTTATGTAGTAAAATAACACTACATAAAGAAAATAATTTTTACCTCATAATCTCCAATAGCTAGCTCATCGAGCAACTCTGTCAAGATTTTTATGACCTCAAAGTCTGGCAACATTTTTTCAAATTGACCGGCAAAATCAAAGTCACATTGATAGAATTCACGATACCGTCCCTTTGATGGATTGTCCCTTCTGTAAACTTTTGCTATCTGGTACCTTTTGAATGATGTCAAGCCATTCATAGCAACATATCGAGCAAAAGGGACCGTCAGGTCATATCGGAGTGAACAGAGTTCTCCACCCTGCAATGTAGATGGTATTTTGTATTGAAGTTAAACTGAAGACGAAAACGAGAAGGGACTCATCTAATATTTCCTGATGTTCAGAATGCCAATATATTATTGAAACTATGCATCTAAACACAAATCCTCAATACAGAAAAAGAGACCAATTCACAGTTATCAAATCTAGAGATGTGGAGATCAAACATCATTACATCAATACCTGATCGGCAAGGTCATAGATCAACTTTGAGTCTTCTCCATACTTTCCCATAAGAGTCTCTCTCATTTCAAAGACCGGGGTATCCAAAGCCATGGCGCCATGCCTTTTGAAAACCTCAGTTATAATTGTGAAAGCTTTCTCTCTAACAGCCATCTGCTCCTTCGCAAAATCACGGGTACCCTGCACATGAGAGAGAGAAACAAAGGAGTTTGTAATATATAGTGGAACATCTTTGTCTCCATGTTGTCTTAAGCTACAATGTGAATAGAGACATGAATGACAGACAAATTATGAGGACATAAACTGAAATCCAAAACAAAAAAGAAAGGGAAGCCACATTCATGGAGCACCATTGCTCGTCAACTAAAACACCACAATAAGTGTCTGATGATAATAATTTTGAAATGAAAACGCAAAATCTATCATTTACAGATCCTCTTCAATCAAATAGAATCTATAGAAAACAAAATCCAGGCTTTGTTCTGCATAACTAATATTGTGACATAACAACGCTCCTCGGACCATCCACGATAAATGAGAGTAACATTTATGATCCAACAAGATTAAATAAGCCACCTCAGTTATTCAAGCTCCAGAAATTTTGCAATATGATCCAACAAGAGAATGCTTATGCAAAGAACCAAAGAGAAAATGACAGCATTATACCTTAGGTAGCTTCGGAAGCCTTCGACTTTCATTGGTTTCCACGATCTCTTTCACTTTCGTGACGAGATCATCAAAAAACGGATCCTCTGGATCCAGTAATGACTGGAAATCCTGAGCGCATTTTTCCAAGTCATATTTTGCACCTCCGCCGAGCAACCTGTCCTTGATAAACTGCATGAGAGCAATTGTTCCCTTCCCCATAACAACTTTCTTCTTCTTCTCACTCTTCTTATCAGCTTTAAGATTATCCCCAGTTGAAGGCTCGCTCAAACTCCCATTGTCTCCTTGAATTCTATCGCCAAAAATCTCACTTCCTCCAAGAGAAATGAACGCAGCTGTAGCCTCCCACGAAACTACATTCCTCACCACATCGAGCAATTCGTAAATTTTGTGGACGAACAGTAAATGATCCTCATTCAATCGAGCTTCTTGAGAAGACGCGTACATCTCTTTCAGAGCCGGACGCAGGCATTTCGCCGCCAACATTTCTGCAAGACGAGCGCGCAATTTCACAGAAATTGATTCACCGGAGAGAAGAAGCTCGGTGCGACGAATGCTGTTGATCCCCAAATACGACAGAGACGAAGCCAAAGAACCCAATGCCATCGTCAAAACCTTGGCGGAGCCAGCTCCGAATCCGGAATTCAGCTGAACTCTAGTTCTCGAGTGGAGCGATCGAGAAACATCCCTGAAATCTCCATGGAGCGACGGAATCTCCGCCACGGAAGCATCCGAGAGCTTCTTCCCCGAATTAACCAGCTTCGAACCGTTGAAAAATACCTTAAAATCGGATGCTACAGCAACGGCGTCCTTCGCCGTTGAACCGTCGCCGGAGTCCATCAAATTGAACGGCGACGCGTCAGCTCGCAGAGCCTCACACGATAAAGCTGCAACGGCATCGACGATGGAGACCAATGCAGAAGAGCGGTGATCCAGAATAGCAGAAACTCCAGCAATCGCAGCAGCAGAGTAATCGAGCACAGCCAGATCATCTGATGCGACATTGTCGAGTGTATAATCCGAACCGAGATCGTTCAGTTCGAGGATTTCGATCAATTGAGCGCAGGCGGAAGAAGAGGAAGAAAGCAAGAGCTTATTCAGCAGCAGAATTACAGAAGCCCTAGCTTCCTTCGGCGTGAAGTAATCGGGAATCGTGAAAGAGAATTTTGCGGCGGAAATGGAAGAGTTGGAGGAGGAGCGACGCGAGAGTGCGGAGGAATCTAAGGTTACGCGAGCTAAGCCGCTCGCGACGTCGAAGACGGAGGAGGACGTCAGAGAAGAGCCTTTGCCGCCGAGCGTGACCGTGCGTCTCCCCGCCGACGCCGACGCCGCCATCGCCGCAGTGCCGCTGGAGAGGTGAGAGAAACAAAAGGTTGATGAGAGAGAAAGGAACCGAAATCAGGGGTTTTCGAAAATTGAACTTTTAGTGGACCGAAATTTAAGGGGTTTACAAAATGAAGGCCCAATTTTAACTGGGCCGTAGAGACTAATAGAGGCCCAAGTAGGCCTTTTATGGATTGATTATTGTGTATACTCCAATAGAGACCAACACAAGCCCAGTTTAATAAGACGAAAGAGAAAAAATAATTTTTTTGAGGATATATTTGTTAGAAAAGTTAGAGAAATAAATAAATATATAATTTTTAAATGAAAAGAGAGTTAATTATGTAAGGTTGTTTGTTATATATTGTCTTTCTGTTTTAAAAAATGACCTATTGAAATGGACGTTCAAATAAAAAAAAATACGGTCTATCAAACAGTGTCGGATGAAGTAGCTTAATTTTTTTATTTTTTTATCTATATATATGAACAAGTAAATTTAAATATTGAGTGATGTGAACTCGAACTCCATTAACCACGTTACCACTAGATCAATATGCACTAAAAATTGATGTATTTTAATGTTAATAATCCTTTATTTTTGTTATGATCTCTTTAAACTTTAATTTTTAGTAATAAAACGTTCAATATACCTACACAAGCATCATGTATTGATTTATTAGTTATTCTGTCCAATTTCTATTAGTTTCAAGTACAAAAACAAAAAGACATGAATTTATTTAATACATTTTAAAAAATTAAGTTGAAATTATAAATTGGATCGGATATCGCTACTTAAATGCTCCATCTATCCCATTGATCTTGTCATGTTTTCTTTTTTGGATTGCCCCCATTGATATTGTCATGTTTCTATTTTTGGTAATGATTTTACATTACAAATAATATGGTCACACATCTTTACACACTTTTACTACACTAATTTAATTATTCTTAATAATCGTGCTCAAAAAAAATGAGACGAGCCTAATGAGACGCGGGACGTAGAAATTGTCTCTTACAAAACAAAATTTTGATTGTACCCGACCCAACTATGATGGATAGAAGCAAACATCTCTTCATATTGATTATCTCTATCGTCATCATATCCTTTCTAATCTTAGCTGCAAATTGAGTAATATTAAATTGATAGATCAATATCTTGTCCACTACATTATACATTGTTTGCACATCCCTTAATTTTTTTCGATTTATTTTTTGATAAAAAAAAAAAAGGTTGACTAGTTTTCTAAGCTCAGAGTTCGTGCATATCGATCACCACCTAAGATAATACAAATGAGTGATGTATCCAACCAATTAACTAAATCAAGCATAAAAAAAATTAAATTATGCTATTATTTAAATAAACATTCTGATTTCTAAAGCGGGAATACCGTGGATAACCATAATGATAAGGATTTTATTTCTTATCGATAGTATATAAAAGCGTTTATGAATTAAAAAATGCCCCTAATCTTATCCTATCCAAAGATAAAAAAGAATATTAACAATAATACTAAGAGATTGAATATTATAATTAATCATTTGGGCTCTTGATGAAAATGAGACGTATCAAATAATAACTAGTGTATTACCCGTCGAAATTCGACGGGTACATATTTTCTTGTAATTTATATATTTTATGTTATTCTTATTATAATTATATAAAATAATTTTTTATGTAAATTATTTATATAATTAATTAAATTAAATTAGTAATACATTTTAAATTATATTAATCTCAACAACTTTTAGCAATTATATTATTAATTTTGTTAAGATCATAAAAATACCCATTAGTTTTCATATGAAATTTTATAAAAAGTTAACGCGTAAGAAAAAAAAAAAAAAAGAGTAGAAATACATATAAATTTGACATAGGTATGATGGCGGATTGATTTGTTGCATTTGTTGTTACAAGATTTATTAATTTTGTTCAATTTTTTTTATTTTGCCTTTTGACCATAATTTTATATGGAGTTTGAAAAATTATAATTGAATTGTGAGTATCATATAATTCCGAACTTCTAAAAGCATAACTAATTATGAAAATAATCTCGCCTCATATTTAAAAGACCATAACTGATTTATCGAACATCGTATCATTTGGAGTTTTAAGACCAACCAAGTTGTGGGCATCATCTCGTCGCAAACTTGACAGATCATCTCTAACTTCTGAGCATCATCTTGTCTGAAACTTGAAAGAGAATCATCTCGTCTAAAACTTGAAAGAGCATCATCTCGTCTGGAGTTTTGAGCATCATCTCATCTAGAGTTTGAGAGAGCATCATCAAATATGAAATTATATTCAACCATGACTCCAATTGTCAACTATCTAACAAACATAACTCTAACAATTTAGATATTTTATTTATATATGTAATTTTATTAGTTCAAACTCTAGAGACAAAGGAAAAAGAAGAATTCTTAAAGCAGTAAAAGAGAGAGCGTGTGCTTTATTTCATCATCGTAGGTATTTATAGGCATTACAGTCGGGGTAAAGTAGTAAATTCGTTTGGTCATCTATTCCGCATGCTCGCCATTAAACTAATTAAGGCTATTATTAGATTATAACTTGTCAGGTCGTTGTCCCCTAATTACAGAGCCGGATTCTGTCCTCATCATCCCGCTCTGTCTAGTAGCTCTGGATTTCCTTCCTTGGGGCAGACTTTTACTCTTTGGCTCCGCTCTGCTAAGTAGCCCCGCCTTCTGCGAATTGTCTCTGGCGTGTGGCTCCGCGCTCTGGCTCCAATAGCTTAGCTCTGACTTTGGATCTGGCGATTTGGCTCTGGCTCTGACTCTAACGACTTAGCTCTGACTCTGGATCTGGCGACTTGGCTCTGGCTCTGACTTTAATGACTTAGCTCTGGCAGCTCTGCTCTGGCAACTTGGCTCTGGCCCTCTGCTCTGGTTAGCTCTTGCTCTGACAGCTTTGCTCTGGAAGCTCTGCTCTGGCAGCTCTGCTCTGGTTAGCTCTGGCTCTGGCATCTCTGCTCTGGTAGCTCTGCTCTGGCAGCTCAACTCAGCGGTGACTCGACGGCGGACGAACCGCAAGCTCAGCGACGACTATTTCGTCGGAGTCTAGAATAAGGAACGGCAACTGGTTATAGGAAAAAGAAATCTTAGGGCTCTTGTATTAATTGCTTCGAATGGAGAATTCTCATGGGTTTAAGAAGTGGAAACATAATCGAACTAATTAAGGAATGGAAGAGGGAATCAGAGATGAGGCGGAGCAACGCCACCCTTAGGACGGCGGCGACGCCTGAATTTAGAGGGAGAGAGAGGCGGGTAGTTTAAGGGGGGGAATTAGGGCTCAATTTGAGTGTGCAATCGACTTCAGAGAGAGAAAATGATTGAGAGAAGAGAGAGACAGTGAAGGGGGAGACGACGCCGACCTGATTCAGGGACGGCGACGATGGGGTGAGGAAAAGGGAGGCGTGGGGAAGAGGGAGGCCTGACTTTTGTTTTAAAAGTGAGAATGAGAATATATAGATTGGATTCTCAAATGCCACATTGGAGATTGAGATTGAAAAGAAAGAATTTGAGGCCTGCCACGTAGCCTAAGGCCTAATCGTATTATAGAATAGATATTATTATTATTATTATTATTATTATTATTATTATTATTATTATTATTATTATTATTATTATTGTTGTTGTTGTTGTTGTTGTTGTTATTGTTGTTGTTGTTGTTGTTGTAGTAGTAATGGACGAACAGAAACAAATAAAGTTTGCAGAAATGAAAAATATATTTTTCTTCCCTATATAAATAAAATGTATGGATTTATTTTATAAAAAATAAAAATAAAATTTTAATTATTTTGATAGACATATAATAAGATTTTGTTTTAAAGTAATCAGTTTATAGAATTTGTGCCTTATTATGCAAACATGTAAATCAATGACCGGATCCGTTTATAATTTACATATACGTGCATGTCTCAATTCAAACTTAATTCAAAATTAATTTTATTGAAAATTAAGAATATAAATATTATATATATATATATATATATATATATATATTCATACAATATAATATATTGCAACATATACATATAATATGTACGCTATTGAGAAATATAAAATTAATAACAAATATACATCTAATCACTAACATTCAATTAAAATAATTTATCGTATATAGATTATAATTTTTTTCTTATCAGACATGTAAATCTAATTTTTATCTAGAAAAAATAAATAATAAAATTTATTAATTTAGATTATATGTAATGTTAATATTATTATATATATATATATTTACTATTAATTATATTTATTATGATTAATGAATCTTTATATAGCATGTAATAGTTAATTAATTAATAAATGATGAAGATTATATATGGTAAATTTTGAAATGGTGAGATTTTAGATATGCCACATAGGTTAAGGCTTAATCCTATTATATAATAGATGCAGATAATAACTGTTAACTGAAAGCCAACAAAATGTTTTTTTCCCCCACTAAATATAAACATTAAATAAATAAACCAACAATTTTCTTTTTTTCTCTTTTTTTTTTTTCCATTGTAATTGTATGTCTGCTGAAATCATATTCACATTTATCATCATATCCATAGCGACCTCATCCATTCACAAATGAGATAAGAATTCGTTATCTTTTTCTTTTTGGTGGCTTTAATTTTTCTACGTATAATAATTTTTTTCCTTCTGTGCTATTAAGTGATGTCATTGTCATTCACCCCCAGTTTTCATAAACAACTCAACCTAATTTTATTTATTTATTATTCACAATTTTAAAATAAATTTTGATAATACCCTTGCATCGACGGGGCCAGTGGCGACTCAATGGATAAAATATTTAAATTGTGATACATTTAACAAAAATATCCCCTAGTTTTAATTTATGGTCCCTCCCTCATATCAATTTGACATTTCATATAAATTGGTTTGAAAATAATGCAAAGTAAAAAGCATGTATTTCAATACGCTATTTTGACTTGTTGCGATGAAGACATTTTCATTGATTTTCGTTCATAGTCAAAATAACACAATCCTTATTCAAATCACAACATATCTTTTCTTTTTCTTGGACCAACTAAAATTTCGACTTCGAAAAAAAAAATCTGACGAAATTTATATAAACAACATAAATTTACAGCTAAAAAAATACTACCATTGCAAGCGTTTGAAAGCAACTTAATTTGAAAAAGTCATTCCCAAAAATACCTTAGATAGCAAAATCTAAAAAAAGCCAGAGATGCCAAAACTTTCTATTCTCTCTGATTCAATATCTTTTTCTTTCCATAGATTACGCAATGGAATTGTGGGACAACATAAACCTTAGACCACTTTCAATTCATCTTCCACTTGTGTGTTTCTTTAAGTTTTTAACCTTAATTTCTTCACATTTAGTTTCCTTTTTCACCTCGCCCGAATTGCATACATATCACGATTTATCTCATACTGCGTGGTTTATTCGATGCGCTATCGATGCCCCACTTATAGTAGCTGTGACATGGGCCATGTAGGGCCAAAGATTTCCTAGTCTCAACAAGTTGAAATTGATGGAGGTTGAGAAGGTTCAACTAATTGATGCCCAAAATTAGCCACGCTTCAATAGCTCCAATTAAGTCGCAACAGCATATTCACACGCTTTTTCCAACTTGTCCAATGTTAGGGTTTCAAGATTCCTCTTTTTCCTCTTTGAAAATCGAATCCTCCCTGTTTCATACACACACAAAATTGAGATTTGCAGCTAAGTTACAAAGCAAAGGGCTTCTTTTGAATTCAAGATTGTTGAAAGAAATTGAATATTTCAAGGATACAGAAGTTTGCAAAACAGAAATGAAGGTCCAAATATTCATTATGGCTTTCAAGATTTGATTTTAAATGGTGAAACAACTTTAGTTGAAACAAATGGTTTTGTCTGTCAAATTGTACAAGAACAAGAACAAGAACAATTCTTTCCATACCTTTCATCAATTTGAACAAATTGAGGTATCAAACTCTCCTCCAGTATAAAATGATATTCATTACACGATCTATTTGACCCGAGTAAGGAATCTAGATCGAAAAATGAAGGATCCTTCTCCACCTGCAAGAAATGAAAAACAAAATAATTTAGCAAGGAAACATAATCTAAACACAATTACACAGAGAACCAACAAGCAAATAATGCATAAATGGAAATCCCAGTTGTGGAAAAACAAAGCCTAAAACAAGTAATACAACACACACACACGCACAAGAAACAGAAAATTTGTGCCCTCACGCTATTGCTTTGCTATTAAATGTGGTTTCGAGTAAAAAGTAAAATGGGAAGAATCAGTGAATTAATTTTATACTGTATAAAACTACAATGGACTCAAAATGTTTCATTAATTTCGAGCACGCAGACATGGATGGATCAATGGAAAAATGGATCCCCTTCTTAATCATATACACAGTCCCATACGCATCTTACACAACATAAACCTCTTTCTTCTCCAACTTAGTATTATAGGTTAATTTTTTTTTTTTGGATGGATTAATGGGGTCTCCACTTTCACGAGATCTTTTCTGCTATTGCCAGTGGCTGCCATTTTGGACGACAAAAACATGTCCGCCATTTCCATGGCTATGACTGTGACATTGATAGACATAGTTATGAGGAAGTTTTCCGGCGGCTTTCTCACCGATAATAGGGTACACGGGAGGCCTCGAAGCATGCCGGATGCACCGTCCGCCGCCGGACATCGGGTATCTAGGCGGTAACGAGGAGTAGAACGGCGATTTCGGCGAGGTGGAGCCGTTACTGCTCGAGGAGGCCGAGGAGGAGGGAGGGGATGACGTTTTTTTGGTGGATTTGGGAGCGGAGAGGAATGCCCTAATCTTCAGAGACGACGACGGCGACGCCGCCGCAGCGCGGTCGTATTCCTCGATTAGGTTTGCGAGATCCTCGTCGGAGGTGATCGACACTAGCGCGTCCAGATCTTCATTCGGCAACTGGCATCTCAGAGTCACCGAATTTCCACACAACTCCCCCAATTTCACCAGCAGCTCTATTGAAAACAGAACAATTCTTTTCAAAATTCAAAATTCGGATACGAATTGAATCGAATCGACGATGCTGTGCTCGCGATAGTGAAATTAGACCTAATTCAGCTCGAAATCGGGGAAAATGAAAAAAAAAGGAACTCACCGGAAAACGAAATGGAGCGGTCGACGGATAGGACGCGGGTGTCGCCGCCGTGGTAACGTAGCTTCCCGTCGGGATACCGGGGGAGGATGCGGCCGCCGTAGCTGCAGAGGAGTTTGAGACTGAGCTTGTGAGAGCTGAGGGGAGCTCCGATCATGATTCGCTCCTATTTAGGGTTCCGGTTGGCTAGCTTAATTGGGGATTTGGGTACTAATTTAGAGAGAGAGGGAATTGAAGAGGCTTTGGAGTTGCTTCTTCAAGCCTATGTATGGCTCAATGCGCTACTATTTATAGAGTTTTCGAGAAGGGTCTCAGAGGATTGGGGGCGGGGGCGGGTTTTGGCCCCCTTGCCCGAGCTGAGTCGGTCAGCTAAGATTCCCCAAATTGGGACCCAAAAATGTAATTTCACACTAATCTGGCGTAGGCAAATAATTACAAGAGCTCAAAATTCAAATTATATACGCCAAATCTTCATATCCTATTTATTGTTGACGATGCCCCTTTTCTTGCTTCATCAACAAAATAAATAAATAATGGAGTAACATAAAATAAAATCTTGAGCTGCGAAAAAACAATTATAATTATTTATGATCGAGCACAATTAATCGATTTTAAATATTTATGTAAATATATTATAGCTGAGAGTTTAAACTATAACGGCTAAGCTTATTTTAAAGAGCTTATAAGCTCCTGTCAATGAAACAAGAATCGAGCCAATTTTTTGTGATCACTATTTTCGATGCATATTAGATATATTTATTCATGTGTAATAAATTGAGAATTAAACTAATATATATATATATATGGAGAGGTTCAAGAAAGAACCATAAATAAAAGAAGATCGGAGAACCATTTTCAGCCATTCGATCATCAAGATCTACGGTGGATGCATCATCTTGTTGGATGAATGCAGGTCCTGGGTTCGAATCCTGAAGGGAGCATTTTTTTTAAAATTTTTTAGTGCATTAATTTTAACAGCGAATGCATTAATTTTTATAGTGGATGCATTAGATTTGATGGTTCTCCCGTTCTCACAAATAATGTAGTTCTCTCTAGAACCACACCCTATATAGGGGCGCGCTCCAGTGAGACCCCCTATTTTTCGTGTAACATGAGTACAATGAATAAGACATAGTATAATACTAATGAACAAAACGCATATGTAATGAACAAGATGTATATACTCATGAAAAATAAAATTTAAAAAATTCGTAATGAATAAGACATTTATACTGATGAACAAGGCCGTATATACTGATGAACAACGCAGTATATACTGATGAATAACGAAATTTAAAATATTATGCTCCCTCCAGGATTCGAACCCTGCGAAAAAAAATCACCCTCCAGATACAATATCAGCCATATGATTGACAAAATAAACGCATCAGATCGTGCCCTAGATCTCACTAAAATTAGGGGGTCTCATTGGAGCGGCCCCCTATATATATATATATATATATATATATTAAAATTTTAATTCTAGGAACTCAAATCTAAATTAACTTTTTTTTTCTATTCAATAAAGTGAACGAAAGTTATTAAACGACCGACGTCTTTTTTCAATGTTTCTTTAAAAGTATTTAGCTTTTTTTTTGTGTGTTTTTTAGACTAACAATTTTTACTTTGTATTTTATTATTAAAATATGATAATATGTGTACTAAATAAAATATGACGGAAAAAGTATAACAATAATATACTGTATAATATTATGTGCAATTTTACTATTTCACCGAGTACACTTTTTGGCTTAGTTATACTTATTCCACGATCCATATTTGAACTTTTGTGATCCTTTAATTTCTTTGGCTTAAGGAATCATGTAAGATTTGAAAATAGTATAGTGAAGTAATATTCTTTTTCTACTTTCCTCGAATAATATATCTCGTTAATTCGAAGGCATATTTTGATAAATATTCTATGCCACTTACACAAAGTCAGTAATTACTCCATTTTTTATCCTTTTAGTTTGACTTGTGATGTTATGGGTGCATTTACTTTGATTGTAAAATTATCATAGGAAAATTATGGATAAAAATAAATGAGAAAATATTATCTTTTTTTTATCATATATTTATTATAAAGATCAAAAGATAATAGAATATTAAAAAATATTTTCACACCCCTACCTTAAGATAATAGTATCTAACATTGCAGAGAAAAATAGTGAAAATGGACTGCTCTAGAAAATATTCCACTTTGTTCGGAGGAAAATTTTTCATTATAGTAAACATGTGAAAATAGTGGAAAATATGTGAAAAAATATTTTTTCTCCCATTTTTCATCAAAGTAAATGCGCTTTATGTGTATAAATTTAAAATGATTTTTTTTCTTATCGATAAAAAATACTCCCTCCATCCACCAATTCGTGCTCTAGGAGAAGTGGCACGAATTTATTTATTTGTTGAGATTCACAATTAATAAAGGTCAATACATTAATTAGTAAATTAACCTAACTTTGTGGGGGCTGGACTTGTACCTTTCATAATTTCCCAATTATCTGAATTATTGGTTTGAAGAATAAATCCTTTTTATTTATTTATTTTTGGCATAAATATAAATTCTAATTTTCACACTAAATATTATGGAGATCACGCTATAGCAATTAATGTGAATGGGCCCAATGTGGTCCCGGATAGAGCAAGATGCTTGGGCCCTACAATCTTACAACTGTCACCAAGTAATTGGGCCCCTCATACACATTATTTGTCTTATAAATATTTTTTAAGTTTATATTAATTTGTAAAAAGAAAATAATTTATATAGCTAAGTAAGACAAATAAAAATTGAATTCGTGCAACTGATTTGAAAAATATAAAAAAATATTTTATGTGGTTTTCAAACGATTATCCGAACATGAAGTTTACATATTTCATCATGTCGCAAAAGTCGTGGATATTTTATGTAACAAAAAAAAAAGTAGAAAAGATGAATTTACTGTATAGTTTTTAAAATTATAAAAGAAATAATGAAGATGCGTACACTAAATTATGTAAGTGAAGTAAATATATTTTGGAACATTTATGATGAATTTTGATGGTATGGGAAAAAGTGCATTTTAGAATTTAAAATTCAAGCACATAAAAATTGCTAGCAATTGGATGATCACCACATAATCAATGAGAGCATAGTATATTTCCAATAAAATTGTGCCCAATTCGATTGCACAATGGAAGATTACATTTATATATATATTGAATTTTCCACTTTTGGAATATTTCTTTCATCTACACATGTGTAAAATTGGCTACTCAAATGATAGTATCGTAATATATAATTAACTGTTAAATATACTCGCTACTAAGTACTAAGTGATATTTTTTTGAGTCACAATTCTTTAAAAATTATATTATTATTATTATTATTATTATTATTATTATTATTATTATTATTATTATTATTATTAGAATATTTTATATGATGAATGTATAGTTGATTTATTAATAAATAACTGAATTAACATAATAGTTATATCCTTATCATGTTCATAATTCGTGATTATCGAGACACATTCATGTCATAAACTAAATAATTTTTAAATTCTTGTATGACTAATATATATTCACGATTTTAATTTCAATTATATATTTTATTATATCAAATCGAACTTCAAAATATATCGCAATGTCGGTATTATTTGGAATAAAAGAGGGCCCTATTAATATCTGCAATCTCTAAAAAGCAGCATTTATCTCTAATGAGATTTTTCTCCTAGAAAACATAGTTAACTTAAGTCGGCTGCTTTAAGGATTACTTGTTGACTACCTAACTCATATTCCCACAATTATGAATTGTCCTTTTCTTTTAGTTTTTTATTTTTTCTTCCAAATCTCAAAAATAGAAATAGTCATTTTCATTAGTTTAATGTTGCTCAAAACCCCAAAGATCAAAGACTATTTATATTGTCTAATTATTGGATTCACATTCATCAATTATAATATCGCTACGTGTGCGGAAACCCCATATTTTGCTAATCATCATCATTGGCCGCAAATAATAATAATAATAATAATAATAATAATAATAATAATAATAATAATAATAATAATAATAATAATATTATTATTATTATTATTATTATTATTATTATACAGTTATGTTCGGTTATGGTGCTGCACGCTTGAACGTGATAAATTGGTTATGTCATATGTGGATCCCAAATTGTGGGCCAAAGTAGAGCATGTATGAAATTACAGCCTCAAATTCTTTGTTGTGTGTGTATATTTCTTTTTTCCTTTTTTCTTTTTCACTTTCCATTCAAACTTAGGTTTAGAGTAGTTGTCATTGAGGGAGAGAATCATATCCACATTTATCATCTTATCCTTGTTGTGTATTGAATGGGAAAGGAGAGAAAGAAGCATGTTCCTTGGTTCATCCTTCATACATATGTCAATTTGCATCTTTTAAATTGAGAATTGTGAATCTGTTTAGTTGTTATTGTTAGGGTGTGTTTGATAGGGATTATTAGGTGAGATAGATAATATTTCTCACCATTTTTGTCTGTTTGATAGACTATCTCAATAATCTTCCAGGCCCGCAAAAAAGGTGAAGCCCGCACCAAAAACACTGTAGCCTTGAGATTATACATCCGCCGCACCCCCCGTGATCAATAATATCACTTTGAACAGTAATAGAGATTAGGTTTTGTGTTTCCAATTTTCTCCCTGAAATTACTCCAAAATCGGTATTTGCTTATTTCACTCCAAAATCGATTTTCTCCCCGAAGAGGAGTTCTTCACTGGACGAACCAGATTTCGTGTCAAATCTCCCTAAAGTGCACCAGTCAGTGAATTTTTCTAACTTTTTCCTTTCGAAATCAAAGTTCAAATCTTTATTTTTCATACCTTGCCAAAGTAAACACATGCTGTGGATTCGTCTTCTCCATCATTGGGAACTGAATTGCGACCAGGTAACAATCGTTGTAAGGAGATTAGCGATATTCCACCACCAGAGCCCTCATCGACCCCCGCCCTCGCTGTCCACAAAATTGAAAAAGAAATGGTGCGAAGATATTGGGGCATGGCGACGACGGTGCGATTGGAGCATGGCAGCGCAACTGAGCGGCGTGATTGGGTGGTGTAATTAAGAGACGGAAGTGTTGGCGCGGCGGCGGAGTGTTGGGGAGCGGCGGAGTCGGGAGGGATTGGGGGTGAGCCTGTGCTGTGAAGAAGAAAGGGGAGGGGAGGGGTGGTGGGCGGGGGTGGGGGTACGTGTTCTAAGGGAAAAGTGGTGGGAGTAGGCTTTGGACATTTGTGTTTGTGATAGTTTGATTGGTCCTTTTTTTCTTCTTCTTAAATTAAGGTCAATAAGGTAATTTGTTAATTTAATCTTAAGTTATATATTGTCTATCAAACAAAAAAATTAGTTATGTCAAGAATTCTATTTTAACTATCAAACACCTATAAAATATTAACAATCTCATTCAATCTATATTATTTATCTAAGTTTTATTTATCATCCCTTATCTCATTTCAGCTATCAAACACACCCTTAGAGCATAGAATACTCTTATATATTTGTTATTATGTAGACTGTATTTTCAGAATTAGGTACATGATGTGTTATAGTATCAGACGATGTACATGTCTACCTAGGGATGGCAGTGGATCTTGGACCCGGTCCAGATCCGTGGTTACGGATCTGGATCTCAATTTTTTGGACCCAACGGATCTGGATCTGGATCTGGATCTCAGTTTTGAAAACGAATCTGGATCTGGATCTTGAAATTGTAGATCCGGATCTGGCCCAGATCCGACCCGTGGATTCGTTTTATTTTATATATATTTTTTTATATTTTATATTTAGTTTACTAATAATATTAACTAAATTAAAAATAATAAATAAATTATATTCAAAAGAATAATAACTAAAGTAATTAGATAAAAGTATTTTTGTGTTATATTTTTCATGATGGAAATTAGATACTCCCTCCGTCCGCCAAGATTATGTCACAATTACTATATCGGGCGTCCGCCAAGATTATGTCACTTTCCTTTTATGGCAATGGTCCCACCATCCTCTTTAATATTTTATCCTTACTAACACTCTTTATTTACAAAAAAACCACTCAAAATTCAATCTCAACCACTCATCTCATAAAGTGGTGGGACCATTTCTCCACTACATCAAAATCATCACCAATTTTATTAAATCTCGTGCCCAAGCAAATTGCCATAATCTTGGCGGACGGAGGGAGTATTGTTGATTTTGTGAATTTTTTTAATTTAATTTAAAAATAGTAGATCCATGGATCTGGACCCGCGGATCTGACGGATCTGGATCTGGATCCAAAATTTTCAGATCCACGGATCTGGATCTGGATCTGGATCTAGTATATGAAAACGGATCTGGATCTGGTATTGGCCAGACCCGGTCCAGATCCGGCCCGTTGCCATCCCTATGTCTACCTGATATATGCGGAGACTCCTTACTAGTGTGGAGTTCTATATCGGATAATTGTCAGGTGCGTATCAGATCGACGAATCATGTTAGCAACAGACGTTGGACTTTTTCTTATTGAATGATAAAAATCAGATCAATCGTTCATTGTTATCTTCAAAGGGATAGATATATATGTTCGTTTTTATCTTCAAGGAGTTGTTTCCCTAACGATTAGGGAAGAATTAACTTGGACTACAAGAAAAAGATTGGAGGTGTGAAGGCTCTATAAGAGGACCCAAATTCGTTCAAAAAGATGGAAAAATTAGTGCTAAATTGCTTTCGCGCCATGTAATCGAGAATTTTTGTGTTCCTTCCTCCCGAACAAGCTGCATATGATGTGTTTGTTGATTACTAGTTCTAGCAGAAGAGTGTTTGTGATGAATACACTATTAAGTGTACATTGTAAAAGAGTTGTATATTCTTTTTTATTTGGTTCTTGTTTATCAGGGGATTAGGTGGTGAATGCGTTGAGTTCATGTCTAAGGAGGGTGAGTCGTTGTCATGCTTCCAATTGTCCACCATTGGTCAAGTTTCGGGAAGGTATATGGGCGTACTAAGAGGAAGTCTTATTGTGTAAATTCATTTATATTGAAGTTAATAGATCGTTTTTCCTGGACGAGGCCCTCAGACATAGGTGTTTCAGTTGCGACACATCTCGCTAATACAAATTTTATAGATTAGTTATTCTTTTAGTAATTATACCAATACTATGGTGTTATTGAAGAATAAAATGTAAGTAATAAAAAATTCGAACCTAATTAGAGCATCAACAACCGTGGGTGCAATAGAAGTGGGGACCACTTCTATTGCACCCAGTTCAACAATGGCATTGCACCCACTTGGGTGCAATAGATTTAATTATAGTTTTGATATAATTTTATTTTTGCTTGAAAAGGGGCGCGTGTTGCCACCCCCCTTCCATTGCACCCGGTGCGCCCAATTACAACATCTCCATTGCTCCCGGGTGCGGCAACGGTGGCGGGTGCAATAGGCCGGGTTCGATCCCGCCATTGCACCCACGGTTGTTGATGCTCTTAGGTTCAATGACTTGTCTTTAGGTGCCATGCACCTTAATAGCTTTTTTTCGAAATAATTACAAATAAATCATTAGTTAAGATATAGTGAAAAGTTGGTTATTTCCTAATATATGTACGTGCATGTCATGCATGAATATACCTTTAAAATATCACATCATAAATAAGAAGAAGAAAAAACTAAATGTAATTGATTCCCACATTGCACATCTTTTAAGCAAATGAATTTTGTCAATAAAAAGTCAAGTGCTCCTACCAACAAAGTAACCAATTACTAAGGGAAGGAACACACACACAACAGAATCCCTAATATGGAGTATATGTCATGTGCCGTTCTAAATAAAAGATATATTATTAAATTGAAGTTTTATTAAAAAGATAAAGGAAAAACCAGTGAAAGCACAAGTACGCAAACAAGGGCCCCGAGGCTCGAGAAGGAGCTCGTCAAAAGAAAGAAAAAAACCAAAATAGGAAACGCAGAAAGCCTAAAACTTCAGCGTACAGAAACTCAATCTCAACAATGATCCATATTGTTGCAGAAGTCGTCCATCTCCATTTCATCCGACCAACGTCCTTTGGAGATATTATTCATAACACAGATACTATCACTTCTGCTTTTATTGAAAACAAACTCCCTCGGCTTATAACCCATTTCCTCCGCATGACGGAGTCGATTCTTTATGCTATCTTCCAAAGGTTGTGGGACGCGCGGGCGTTCCATACCCTTTGGAGGACGTCCCCGTCGTTTAGTCGGTGCTTGATCAACAAGTAATTGTATTCCCTGGCTAACCTGCTCCTCTAACCGATTAATACGACTTGCAAAATCTGGAGTAGGAGAGTCCTTAACATTCTTCCCAGACGGGGTCTCCATCTCAAGATCCTCGTCCACCTCCTCGTCACTATTAGCTGGCTGAATAATCTGCTTCAAAACATCCGTATCCGGCCCGTATCAGCCATCTCGCTTGATTGCTCTGCCGTCACCAAAGGGGCAAAGGAATTCCCAGACTTCTGCTCTACCGTGGTCTGCTCCACTTGAGCACGCTCCGTCAGAGCAGACTTCACCTCAACAGCTTTAACAGATGTAACTTTTAAATGATCCGAGGAGTCATTATTATCTACCGCTTCCAAAGCCTCAGTGTTATGCAACACCGAATCTTGTACCACCGCCTTCCCGATAGCGTGCCATTCCGGTCCGTTGTTCCTCTTTTCCACCTCATCTGTTGTCTTTCCCTGTGATTTGTCACTCTTGCGACATTTCTCCATCGAATGGCCCGTAATCTTGCATCGATGACAAAAAATAGGTATATATTCATAACTGAACTCCACCGAAAACTCGTAGTCCCCTCCATCAATATTAAGCGTCATCGGCAAAGTCTGTGCCAAATCAATTTCAACCAACATACGCACAAAGTGTCCTACATCTTCAGTCATAGAATTTCCATCAATTTTCAACGGCTGTCCAAGCCAACTTCCAATACCCGAAATAATTTCAGGATGCCAAAACTCCACAGGCAAATGATAAATCCGAACCCACATCTGAGCGAGAGAAGAAGATTCCTTGTAGGGATTAAAGTAACGAACCCAATCACGTAACCGAAGCGATCCAACAGATAAATTCCATAAAAGATTAGCTTTTGCAGTGGCTTTATCCTCTTTCGACTGAAATCTAAGAGTATAGTAACCCTTACCCATCGGCATCAAGTGCCAGGGAGAAGAAATTTTCCAAAGCGATTGAAGTTCCGCCTTTAACTCACGAGATTGCCTCGGCTTATCGCCTTTATTTAACAAAAGTCTGCCTATAAGAGCATGCTTAAACTTCTTCAATTGAGAATCCTGAATATCACGTGGTATAACAAGAGTACCTTGATCACCATGCCTAACCGGACGGAGGGCACGAAAATTATGCGCTGGTAAATTCGGCTGTCGAAACTTTTGAGGGGCAGTAATCCGAGCGTATGAAACGTTCTGTTGTTCAGTCGAATTCACAGAAACAGGTGCAGCAGGGACATCCACCGTGCTCCTGAGATTAACTTGAAAGTTTTGCTTAGAAACCCCATTCGAGGGTTTCAAATGATGTTCAAAATTTGCAGAAACCGAGGGGAGATTGAGGGCCCCTCTGTCTGATGTCGGAGGGGAAGCAATCGGCGCAGCAACGGCGCTTGAGTCTTCAGCCTCACGCAGAGCAGAAGGGTGAGGGAACTTCTGGGGAGAAAGAACAGTCGGGGGGCGCTGCTGGGGAGACGCGCCCGATGTTCGTGGAGAAACATTGCCGGAGACCTCTGCCGTCGAGACCATCGGAAACTGATGGGGAGAGGCACCCGACGTTCGTGGAGAGTTGCCGGAGATCTCCGCTGTCAAAACCATCGGAAGATGGTTGAGCAAGCCGGCGAGGACGGCGGCACGGAGAGGCCGGAAAGCGGCGCTGCCAAGAGTGATAAAACCGATCTCAATCCATCGAGCTGCTGACCGTCAACCTCAGGCAGCAGCTGTGGCGGCAGGTGGCGTTTCAGGGTGGTCGCGGCTGCCGGACTTCCAGCTGGTGATGGCGGCGGCGGCTCCGAGCGAGACGGACTGCTGGAGGTCAGATCCGTCGACCTCAGCGAAGCAGCAACAGTTCCAGACGGTGGCGGCTACTTTGCTGGGCAACTGCCGGCGGAGCAGTTGGTGGTGCGACGCCGGCAACGAGAATCCGAGGCTGGATGGAGGAGATCTGAGGAGCAGATCTCTTCTTCAGCGACAGCAGCGGCGGAGCTTCTTCAGCGGCGGCGGCGGGAGCGGACCTTCTCCAGTGGCGGCAGGGAGACGTCGGAGGCGGAGGGGTCGAACGCCGGGTGGCGGTGGGGACGGCCCGGTCGCCGGTTAATGGGAACCGGAGCACGTGAAGGTCAAAGCCCGTGGGCTGCGCCTACTACAAGCTCTCGTCAATGAGAGAGCAAAATCTCAATCATTATGAATCTAAATAAAAGATATAAATTCATTATAAAAATTGTAAAATTGAAACATAACATCGCTTGTCTCATTTCAGATAATCTATTCCATAGTTATATAATATAATGAACTCCGAACATTTATTGCTATGATTGAAATTTAAAAAAAAAAAGGTCATATACATAGATGGAATAATCAATTATCAATTCAAAAGGAAAAAAATGTGTTATATAATAGATGGAATAATCAATTATCAATTTATTGCTATGATTGAAATTTAAAAAAAAAAAGGTTATATACATAGATGGAATAATCAATTATCAATTCAAATTAACAAATAAAGCGTTAAAAATAAATATAAATCTTAATTGGATATAATATATTAAGATATATTATAACTAATTAAACAAATTGAAATTGAACACTAAATTACAAAATTAACAGTGGAATCGTATGTGGCCTACCTTGGTGAAAAACAAAACCCTACGATGAGACAAAATTCTCGAGATACCAAATATATATATATATATATATATATATATATATATATATATATAGGGAGAGGTTCTAATAAGAACCACTAATAAAATAAGAACGAAGAACCATTTTAAGCCATTCGATCATCAAGATCTACGGTGGATGCATCATCTTGGTGGATGGATGCAGGTGCTGGGTTCAAATCCTGAAGGGATCGATGCATTAAATTTAATAGCGGATGCATTAAATTTAATAGCGGATGCATTAATTTGTATAGCAGATGCAGTAATTTTATTGGTTCTTATGTTCTCACGATAATTGTGGTTCTCACTATAACCGCACCCAATATATATATATATATATATATATATATATATATATATATATATATATATATAATAAAGTTCGGAATTTAGTGTTTCAAAATTTTATACTATGTCTCACTCTTATAATTATTATTTTAATATTTAAAAAAATTAAGAAATTATATGATAATTTTTAATTTATCAACCTATTATTAACTAATAAAAGTAAAATGAAACAATATATTCCCTAATGAGATGGAATAAATTTTAATTAATAATCATAAAATTAAACTAAAACATATAAAATTAAAATTAGAGAAAAAAAAACACTAAATGAGATATCAAATATGGTACACTGAATCTCAATTCCCGAAAACCGCTATGTCCAAATTTAATTACCATTTCTTGGTTCATCAATTTTTTTTGTTTTTTTTACCATTTCTTGTGGCAGCAAGTGATTTTTCCAAAATACCTCAGCCATATTTCAAGAAACAAAAT
The DNA here is from genome assembly GCF_028751815.1 of Salvia miltiorrhiza. Taxonomy (NCBI): domain Eukaryota; kingdom Viridiplantae; phylum Streptophyta; class Magnoliopsida; order Lamiales; family Lamiaceae; genus Salvia; species Salvia miltiorrhiza. Next base: position 56,582,213 of record NC_080391.1, on the reverse strand, counting down.
AAGAAAAAGTTAATTATTCGAGCTTAAAAATTTCCAACCTCAAAATGCTGCCAACGTGTCGAGAGAATCCTATTGAATTAAACCGTCACATTTTCACTGTGTGTGTGTGTGTTTGTGAGGCTAAATTATGCCCAAAAAAAAAAGAAATATATATTGTTACGAGATTTGGCAGGTGATGATGCGACTATACATTCTGCAACAAAATATGTTTATTGCAAACACGTGTCGATAAATACGTGATTTATGCGAATGAAATTTGCCAAATGTTTGGTGGGTTTGGCCTCCAAACACATGCAAATATTCTTTCACAATTTTCTTCAATTGTTTGATTATGTGATTTTAGGGAACACCAAAACATGCTACTCTTTTTTCTTTTTTTCTTTTTTTGTGTTGTTGGATAGTTTCGAAATTCATAAGAAATAATATCATTTAATCTATTAAATCATTGCATTGTGATTTTATTTTCACATTCGATTATGAAATTTCAACTATTTTGGTCAAGTAATTAAATATCTATCAACACACATTTTAATTATATTATATGGTATGTTTATACGTAGATCTTGACACTTTTGTTGCGTATACGCTAGCTGAGTAGGCTCAATATTTTCTCCATGAATATTTTTTTTTGTACAAACATGAAATTTTTAGGATTTCAAATTTATATATAAAGAGGTAATTATCACACACACAAAATTTTATACGTGCAATATGAAAACATGTACATGCATCGAGCAACAAACAACATATCCAAAACGTTGATGGCTATGTGCCTAATTAAATGCCAAACACGATGAGTCATCACTCATCATTCATGACTCAGCAAATAAAATGCCAAATATGACCACCACATATAATCTTAGCTACCTTAAAAATCAATTTTCATTCCATATATTTGTGACATAATCTTAGCTACATAAGATTTTATCATTGAGTTGTGTAACAAAATGTTATAGTAGTGACATAAATTTTGAAATTTTATAATTGTCATTGAGTAAAATTATGACATTTTGTGGTTGAGTAATTAATTATTATGTATGTTACAAAATTTATAGTCGCATTTGAGAGTGTGGTTAGTTTTTGTTTGATGTGAAAATGTGATTATTTTTTAAAATCTATATTATATTAGGAAGGGAGTTTTCAATTTCAAATTGATTTCAAATCAATTTCAAAATTGAGTGGTAAATTTATTTATAAGTTATACATCTTTTTTTTTTCTTTTTCCTTTAACTTCTTATTTTTCTATTTTATTTCTTTTTTAAAATTGTGAAATTCGACTAATTAATTATAAAATATTTGATATGCATATCAAATTAAAGATCATGACAAGAGCTTTAATTTGGTATATATTATGTAAATATTGGATTTAAAATATAAAAATTATATTTATTTAAAGATGTGTGTTGGTCTGAAATCAAATATTTTAAATTTAAATTTATTGTCACGCGATCTTTAAAATTATTTGTTCATCGCTGAATGCGCCGCCCCAGACCTGACTAAGTTACGACTAGGGTTATGGGGCGACGTGTCGGGGGATGGGCATCGGCTTGCGTTCCTGATATTTATATGTGAGGACCAGCAAGAGACAGCCCCATGCAAACTCCAGCAAAAATGATGAAAATGAAAACGAAAACAAAGTTGAATAAATACATGAAAATGTGGGAGACATGTATGTTTGCCGTTACACGAGTATGGGCACACTATAGAATTGTGTGATTCTTGATTGTATCTTTAACGGAATATACTTTTGTTTGGTCAAGAATCAAGATTGAAACTAGAAGCCCCTTTTTTATATATATATTTTTAAAATTTTTATGTTAATAAATAGGATTCTAATTAACCACATATACTCATTTAAATATATTACTACTATAGATTGCATATTGTTTACACCGCATGTGATCCGCTGTCTTGCTATTTTGTGTGTACCACTCTTAATTTATTATAATTTTTAATTATATTTTCTTCAATTTTAATTTATTATGCTTTAATATTATGAAAAGATAATTAACAAGGGTTCACTAATCCAATTATGGTTTATAATTATTTTATATATTTATTTGAATTAATAATTGATTATTTGGGTTCATTAATTCAAAGTTAGGGTATATAATTTTTTAAAATTTAAATTTTTAGTTATAAATATTAATCAGAGTTCATAATATAATAATATTTTTTATTTTTATAAAAAATCAATTATAAAATAAATAAATTAAGAGTGGTACACATAAAATAGTGGGACAGAGGATCTCATATGTGTTTATACAGAAAGTTTTAGACACGTGTGTGTGTATATTTTGAAAATAAATTTTTAATTATTATTGTATGATTTTTAATTTACGTTCGCTTTTAACTTCATAGAAAGAGTTGGTGTGTAATTAATTTTCATTGAGCTACTTAAAGAATACGAATAAATTGGTTTTGTGTTGCACAGGGCCAAAAAGTGTAATTATTCATTATTTATTTATTTATAAAAGATTGTATTTCCTGCAACTAAAAAAAGAATTAAAAAATGTCTGGTCTAAAAGCATGGGTTCTTCCCTGCGACTAAAGCCCATTATCTGAGGCCCGGCCCGATAAACCTAAATGATCACAATTGTAAGTATATGGGCTCACGGGCCTGCCTAAAAAGCTAACGGTTCATGGGCTTCTTTTGCTATTTTTGTGCTAGGCCCATAAGTTTCATTATGCCAAGTTACAAACATTTAAAACGAGATTCTTACTTGGGACCTTCTCGCGGTGGCCTCGAAGCTCGGCCTCCCCATCTCGGCCACGCACACCCTAGTCGAGGCCATGATGGGGTTGGGCTTCTCTCGGGGGCGGCTCAACAGTGTCCGAGTGAATACGGTGAGGGAGATTGTTGCTTTTTGGACTGTCATCATTCGTGTCAAAGTTATTTTTATTATCGTCTACACATTTATCTTGACAAAGCTCTTGTCTTACATGGTGCGATATACCTGATTTGATTGATACGATAACGACACGAAAAACTTGCAAAATGGAACGATGACGATGATGAAAACTTGATCAAAAGGTCCCTCTGTTAGAAATGGATATTGGGCCCATTACTCCCTTAAAAGGCCTTATAAGAGAAGAGGGTTGTCTCACCATATAAAGTGGCTCATGCCACTATCTCCAATCCAATGTGGGACACTTCAATACCCTCTTTTATTTTGAGATAGATTTGTTTGTGTAATTTCGCAATCTCCAAGATTTATTACAAATTGATTTGAAGCTTTGTTACACAAATTTTGCCGGGAAAAGAAAAAAAAAGAAGCACTTATCTATCTATTAGCATAAATTAGTGTATATAAAATTTCAATCTATCTTAATAAAACCATGGATCAATCATCAATGTATACTATTTTATCTTGGTATACTAATCCTCAAAAGTAAATGCGTCATTATTATTATTTAAAACAAACTCAAGCACGAAACAAAAAAAATTATGGAGAGATCTCCTTGATGGAAGTTAAACTTGGCTCCCAATCACTTTCCTTCCAAATCCTTGGCCTTTGTATAGGAGGCACAAATTTCTTCTCCTCCCTCATATGCTTCTTCAAAATGGTCCATCCATCTCTAGCCACCACGAAATCCTTGTCGGAGACGGTCTCCTCCGACCGCTCCGCCTCATCCGTGGCGGCAGCGGCTCCGGAGGCGGCGGCGGAGAGACGCAGCCGCCTCCGGAGCTTCTCGACGGTGGTGCTCCGGACGACGAAGTACTTGTTCCCCGGCAGCAGCATGTCGTCGGGGGACAGCACGGCGTCGTTCGGGCACTGGAAGACGTCCGGCGTGGCGATGCACATGCCGGGGTTCCGCCGGATCAGCCTCGCCGCCGGGACGGCCGCCTCGTACATCTCGATGCGGCCGCCCGCGTGCACCACCCGCACGACGACGTCACGCAGCTGCGCGCTGACGCTGCCTAGCGACGGGCTGCCGCCCGACGTCGGCGGCGGCGGTTTCTTGGGCGCGTTTTGGGGGTCTAGTTTGGAGCGGAAGCAAGAGCACATTGTTTGTTGATGAGGCATTTGAGTGTTTTGAGGTTTGTGGGGTTTGGGTTTTTGTATTTGATATAGTGTTGGGATAGTGACAACTTCGTTGTTTCCGGACATGATTGATGCGTTCTTGCCAGCAGCTCTAGCTGTTGGGAAAAATCCTAAAAACTTTGGTGCCTCATGTTGTTGTCATTTTGAGAGTGGATACAATGTTTGAGATATGATGATTACTTGATTTGCTAATATTTTTGTGCTTTCCGACTCATTAACAGAAATTAAAACCAATTATAATACTCCCTCCGTCTCACAGGAGTGTGCATCAACTTTTGATAGTACGGATTTTAATAAAATGTTAGATGAGTGTATTGGCAATTGAAACAGTAATTTATGTAAGAAATAAAGAGTTAGTGGTGAGGTAGTGTTCAAAAATGACAATGCAAACTCTTATAGGACGTCCCAAAATAGAAATAAATGCACACTCTTATGAGACGGAAGGAGTATAATATAACTACTATGGGTTTTCGGCAATAATAATATTCATATTATGGTTTGGGAAAAACTAATATATATATATATATATAGGATTAGGGTTAATAGTGTTTTATGTTCCAAAATTTCAACATTTTTCATAAAATGTCCCGAACTTTTATTTTCTCCTAAAAAATCCAAGCTTTCAAATTTTTTTTCATAAAATGTCCAGTTATATAAAATTTGATGACGAAAAGATGACTTATCTCGCCGAATAAAAATATTTTGGGGACCATCATTGTTGGAAAATCATATTGAAAACTAACATTATTGGAAAAAGTTGAAAGTTCGGAGTTTTTTGTCATATTTTCGTCATTGAATTTTTGTATAGCATGACATTTTATGGAAAAAACTGAAAGCTCAGGGTTTTTTAGGAGAAATGAAAGTTCGGAACATTTTATGAAAAACGCTGAAAGTTCAGAACAAAAAATACTATTAATATGATAGCGTAGTTCCCAATTAAATACTAATATCTTAAATACATAAATTTTATTTGGCGTCATGGAGTTAGTTTTAATTAATTTTACTAATTGATATCCAAATATTACTTTACCAATTCATCGTATTTTTCAAATCAAGTTTAGTTAATTTTTAAAATTATTTACATTTTCATATATAGATACATAGTTCTAAATTTAGATTGTGTTAAATATTTCCCATGCATGTGAAATATTAGTTTTCAACAATATGGGATACTTTTGTTATTTTTCAGATGATTTGTGTATTTTACTCTAATTAATTATTAATAGTTCAATATTTTTGTTAAGGGTTAATAGCCGGAAAATACACGAACTATTTTCAAATTTGCATATTGCACATCACCTTTAAAATTAGCTCCAGAATACATCACCTTTTAATTTTGTTGCAAATTGCACACGCGTTGACCATCACCTTGATCGGTGTTGACGTGGCACCGGAATTTTCAAACGTGGACTCACCGGAATTCAAAACGACGTCGTTTTGAGTGAATATCAATTAAAAAAATGAAAAATCGTTTTGAGCCCTAATTCATCTTCTCCCTCACTCCAGCACCTCCTCCCTCACTCCAGCGCCGCCTCCTCGTCGCCGCCTCCCTCACTCCCCGGCGATATGGTTGTGGCATTAGGTCCGGGAAAGTTCTACGGCAGCAGCCTGCCGCGGCCGCGCTTCTACACCGACGTCAAATTCAACGAAGAGAGGGTGGATCCGCCGCCCTCCGTCACGGATCCGCTCATGGCGTGGGCGGAGGAGGCGCACTGGTCCATGGGCGGCCTCAACGTCAAGCGCCACCGCCTCCAGACGCCGCCCCCTGCCGCTGCCACCACAACCGGCGCCTGCAGACGTCTGGTTCTCTCTAGTTTTCCGGCAATAGCAGCGGCGAGTGAAGCCCTCCAAACCGACTCCCCCTCTCTCTTTGGTCTCTCCCAGACCACCGGCGCTCCTTGCGCCGCCTCCCTCCTAAATCCAATGACAGTGGTGGCGAGAAGCCAACCACCGCCTGAAATTCCCGCTAGCAAGCCGTGCCCTAGATCCCCAATTCACCAGCTACCACAAGCTATTTCTGACAAATCAATTCCCGCTGGTTTCTCAGATTTGTGGAATTCAAGTACAACAGTTCGATTCTGAATTTGTTCATTTTTGCTGGGAATTTGAGTAGTGATGAAGTGGAGAGAAAGGGGGAAAAGAAGAAATTGGTGAAGGGAGGGAGGAAGATTGGGGCTGCGGTGGTGGCTGCCGCCTCCGGAATTAGAAGCTCGCCGCGGTTGTCGAAGATGCGTTGATTGAGTTTCAGGCGAAGGTGTTCGACGATTTGCGGTGGTTTCTGGAGTAGCTCGCCGGATTCTGGAATGGCTTGTGGTGGTGGAATGGCTCGCCGGATGCTCGCCGGAAAAGTAAAGATTTTTTTTTTATTTTTTTTAATTCTTCAAATTATCAAAACGACGTCGTTTTGCTCACGTGGCTTGCCAGCGTGTAAAAAAAGCCACGCGGTTGTCCATGTCATCGTCGGTCAAACTTAAGAGTTGCCGGAATTTTCGCCGTGTGCAATTTGCAACAAAATTAAAAGGTGATGTATTCTGGAGCTAATTTTAAAGGTGATGTGCAATATGCAAATTTGAAAATAGTTCGTGTATTTTCCGGCTATTAACCCTTTTGTTAAATATATGAACAATAATTCAGGTCATAAACTGTGATCTTCAAGAAAGCCATCACATGCAATGTAATCTTGTTCATCACAATTTACAACACATATTAGGCCTTCTTCTACCATTTAGCCTAATGTGTGTGAGTTTTGTTACAAATAATTGGGAAGAATGAGACATATTTTTGTGAATTTCTCTAAACATTTCTCCATAATCTTATAATCATATGTTCATTTGGCCTCTATAGTCTATAACTAGTGTGATTCGAATTTACAAGATATTACAATCGGCAAATCAGGAAACAGTTGCAAACTTACAGATGAAGTGGATGATTTTGGTGCATATCATCATATATAGATCTGACATTATTCTAGGGAAATATACATACATACCAACCGAGACGCGCTGCTGCATCGCAACGAGCAAGGACATCAAGAGGGACGGGTAGGCAAGTCGCGCCAGGTATCTGCAAGGAGCATCGCCCTATCACGAGAGGATGCTGAGAGTTGCTGGAGAATAACATTCTTCACATGAGCAGCGGCTCTCTCTCCGGCTCGGGTGGCCAGCTCCAGGTACACCACGGCCTTCATCATATCACCCTCCTAGCATCAAATTATACCCGGTTCATCACGTGCCAGATCAACGAGATATGCTAAAGAATAAAGGCTAATCCAACGTATCCTAAAACACCCGATAATAGTAGAATCTAGTCCTTGTTTTTAAAGAAAAAATGTATGGTCGCAACGACTTAGCAGAACTACAAGCATTTCTCTATCTCATGAGAAACCACTCTTATGATAAGCTCAAGAGAAAAGATGGCATTACTTACAGAGAAGAGACCAAGTCCGTGCTCAAATTGAGCTTTGCTGTGGCCATGATCAGCAGCTCTCTTCATCCATTTTCGAGCCAATCGGTGAGACTGCACCAGACCTTCGCCCATCAAGTAGCAAAGAGATGTATTGTACATTGCACGCACGTATCCCCCTTCCGCTGCTCTTAGGTACCAACGAGCCTGTCATAAGTTTAAGAATCGAGGAAAAGAAGATCTCTTACTCTCATATGCATTCAAGTAGTCATAGAGTTTTTGGATATGTACAACCCCGAACAATGATATCAAAGTATTATAAGCTCAAGATCGCTTCAGGAAGGTATAATCCAACGACAAACAACCTCAATACACACATATAAGATGAGCAGTGACTTTTATTGAGAAAAAACAAGCTCCAACGGCTAAAAAGAACTCTGTGCACGTGTCAAATGTGAAGTAAAAAAGGATGGGAAATACCGCTTCTGGAAGACTCCGTCCCACCCCTCGACCTTGGTGCAAACAAAGTGCAAGTTGGTATTGAGCACGAACATGGCCAGCAAAGGAAGCCTGGTATAACCATCCAATCGCCTCTCCGGTCTTAGAAGGATGAGCTGCAGCATATAACAAGACACGATTAGAAAAGCAAAAGGATCGTATTCTTCTGCAACTCCCAATCTTTGAAGTACTCCTTCTCTCTAGATTGTTATAAAACACTCCATCCACCCCAAACAAAAAGCCGCAAACACGCCCCTCGTTTCAAAGCACCAAAACGCGGGAGCTGGGCAGTATAGACCTGAAGGACTCTCAATATCCATCTACCGGATGCACGAGCACAGATAACGCAACACATTACCATTTGCTATGGCCTAATTCACTAAAACTTAACCAAGCATTGTTCTTGTGTTCAACATCACAATCATATCCCAATTGAATTTTTACTCCATTTATTCTTCTTATGATCAAGATCATCGTCTCACAGTTCGTTATCCATTTTAATCATAGAAGAAAATCAAACACTTAATCCCTCACATTAACAACATAAATGAACAAAACCAACAAACACATTCACCAATTTCACTACATCATGAGGCATCATGTATATATATAATTCATCATGAATATATATTATGATCAATTGGGGGGAAAAAACCCTAAAAACGAAAAATTAAGAAAAAATCGATACCTTGCAAATAGCAAATGGCCAAATTACACTGTCCAGTAGGATCACCGAGCTCCGCCGCCAGCCGATACCAAGCAATCCCCTCCTCCTTCTTCCCCATCTCCCAATAAATCAACCCGGCGTCCACCATCGCGAGCGTGGACCCACGCGCGGCCCCCTTGAGGAAGGAATCGAGCGCCTTCCTCGAATTGGCCTTCACCCCGCCGCGGCCGTGCTTGAACCGCTTCCCCCACTTGAGGAACACCATCGCCTCGCGAAGCGGCTTCAGCGCGTCCCTCCACGCCCGGCACACCAGCGACGCCGTCTTCAGGCTCGGCAGCGCGAACGGCGCCGCGATCCTCGCCAGCACGTCGTACGGCAACGCCGAGAAATCCGATCCCTGCGGCGGCGGACGAGGCGGCGATTTGGGGCCCGAATTGAAGAACGAGAGGTGGGGTTTGGAGGGTTTGGCCGGAGTTGGGGAGTCATGGGGCTTCCTGAAAAAGGGGAGCGATGCGAAGTGATGGTGGCCTTCGGAATTGCACGGCCACGTCATTTGCTTCATCGCGGGGAGCTCAGCGGCGCCGGCGGCCGGCGGCGAGAGGTGGCGGTACAGCTGCGTCAGACGAGCTTAGAGTGCGTGTGTGTTCACAAAATATTCAATAATAAATCATACTGAGAAATATATTAATTAATTAAATTAATTAATTGGTCAATTTATTTTTAAGAAAAGGTCGGTTTTTATTTAATAAAAAGGATGACCTATATAAGTTGACTTAGGGGGGTGTATTCGTTGTGGAGTTTAATAGATTTCTATGGATTTTAAAAGTCTGGGTGTATTCGTTCCAGACTTTTAAAAGTCTGCAGAAATCTGGGTGTATTCGTTCAAGACTTTTAAAAGTCCATATAAATCTGGGTGTATTCGTTTCAGACTTTTTAAAATCCATACAAATCTAGGTGTATTCGTTATTCCATTGACTTCAAATCCGGAATGACTTTCATGAATTTCATCCAAAAAATACACACGACGAAATCCGGCCAAGAACCACGAGAATTGAAATCCATGAAGTTTTAAGCGAGCGCTGAGTTCCAGCGCCCGCGACCAAAAAGCCAGCGAGCGCTGGAACTCAGCAATCGCTGGGTTCCATTTGTCTTCTCACTGATGGGCAGCCTTTGACCACAGCGATCGCTGGGTTCAATCGCTGGAAAATTACTCAAGACCATAATCGCCTTTGACCAGGCAAGATCAATATCGAGGTATATCTATTCAAACGCTGCTGTCATAAACATGATGAGACGGTACACATATGGAATGGATTTAGTTGATCTGGGAACTACGCAGTCATTTACTAATTTTATGACATTGAAAAGGATGGTAAATATCAGACCTAGTTTGCAGGCCATGGTTACTTCTGACGAATGGATGGAAAGCTCTTACTCAAAGGACCAGGAAGCTTATGCAGTACTAGACTCTATTAGTAGTCAATCATTCTGGTCCTTATTCTCACATTGCTAACTCTATATAGGCATGCACAAATAATAGACTGTAGTTTCATATATGGTGAGTAGAATAGTAAAATTAGTTAATGAGCTAGCACGAGAAGATAGTTTGGCATGTGAACTACAGCTGAGTTTAACCTTACTGATCCTTATTCTTACTCCCAGCGCTCGCTGGAACCCAGCACTTGCTGGGTTTCCAGCGCACGCTGGATTCCCAGCGGTCGCTGGGTTTCCAGCGGTGCTGGGACTCAGCGGGCGTTGGCATCATGGATTTCAATTCCAGAATTATCCCCTAAATTCTTCGAAAATCAGTGAAAATTTGGGTGAAATCCAACCACGAATTCTTTGAAAGTCGTCTGGAATCTATGTGAATTCCATGGAATTTAAATTCCATGGACTTTTTAAAGTCTGTGGAAATCCACAACGAATACACCCCCCTTAGTTTAGTCGACTCGACTCTATCGAAATTGATAATTGTGGAAACATATCAAATTATTAAATGACAAAAAATAGTATTTTGCCAATAATATGAAATGTGTGATAGTCTTGAATTTTGATGTCTACATTATAAGCTTTCCATTATTTTACTATTTTGGACAACTTGTTAACATCTTGACTAAACTAGATTAGATGTTAACGACTCTATCCATTCTAAAAATAAAATAGAAGAGATGAAAAGCTTCCCACTAGTTTACATTTTGGACAACTTGCTACTATCTTAACTAAACTATAAGTAGATGTTAATGGCTCAATAAATTCTAAAAATATTAATAATCTTTTCCCTTTCTATACAAATTGAAGAAACTACATTTTATGCATTCTACTATACCCTTATTTATTAACTCTAACAAAAAGGGATGTTTATTTCTAAGAATGTTAATCAGAGATAATTAAGGAAAATAAAATTTTAATGCATATAATAAAAGTTAATTATAAATTTGGTCATACAAAATTGAAATATGAATTACATTTTTTGGACAGATTGAGTACATAATATTATTGAGAATATCAATCCGAAGTATGCAAAATAAATACTCGAAGTATAACAAAATTAAGATCCTCAAAAATTCAATTTAAAGTCAGATTAGTTTTCTCGACTAGTCAAAAATTTCGCATTTATGTTTTAATACATAGATAATTTAAGATAAGGGCACACAACTTAATTAATAATCGCTATTATTCTAATCATTAAATTGGGAGTTCGAGTCAATGTGAATAAATAAAAAATTATTATCAATCCTTATAAGAAAGAAAAAAATGCACATGATAGATTAATCGGGTTGGCAAAAATGGGAAGCGGGTCGAATTGGAATAGAACCTTGGGCTTGGGCCTTCAAGTAAATTGGGCTTTCTTACTGGGCTTTTATTGGAAATTTGGGATTGAAAAATCGATTATTGGGCTGGGCTTTCGTTCAAAATTGGTCAGAGGAAATTCAAAATAAAGCCTTTTTGTTTTGGATTTATTAAAATACTTTTTTGAGTAGAATATTTTTTGTCCAGTTGAATAATGGATATTTATTCTCTCGTAAAAATATTCATATTATGTTATTTCACTCTCGTTTTTAAAATACACCAATCTTGCTATTTTTTTAAGAGATATATCAATCTTGTTACTTTGTATCCTATTTAATGTTCTTTAAAATTAATAGTCCTTTATTTTGGACAAATGAATAAAGATATACTAGAAAAAGAGTAAAATTTTGAAGTAGCCAAAATGAAGCATAAAACACAATTTATGGTCACACATTGAAAAAACATAAAATTTGGCCATTTTTATTGATTTGGACGTTTTTACCCTTAATGAGGCGGACCGGGTAGGATCAGGCACGCGGGTCGCGTGCCGGGTCGGGTTAGACACTTATGGCACTAATAGTGTCATAAGTGTCAAGATTTTACTTGGTTTTATTTTGGATTTTCGTTGGCACTAATCATACGTGCAACATAAATACAAAAACAACAGCAATAGAATCAAGAAATCATAAATGGATCATTTAAACCATAAATGGATAATCTAAATCCTAAATGGAACATCTAAACCCTAAATGGATAATCTAAACCCTAAATTGAACATCTAAACCCTAAATGGATAATCTAAACCCTAAATTGAACATCTAAACCCTACGGGGAAGTGTTTAAAATTAGTGCCATAAGTGTCAACGAAAATCCAAAATAAAACCAAGTAATAAAATGATCCTATTGGCACTTATGGTACTAATAGTGTCATACGCGCAGCGGGCGCTGGCTTTTCCCCGCAAACACGCAACTCACCCATAAGCTTCCAGCAGTCGCGCAATCACCACAGGGGCCGAGTAAAAAGGGCAAATTAGACATACCACCTAATTAATTAATGCATGGCCATATTTTGATATTTTAAGATTAGGGGGGGAAAATTAAATTTCAATCTTCATTATGGCCATTTGAAGAAAAAATATGTGCTAATTACATAATTATCAGGTGCAATAAAAATTTAAATACATCACCCCTTTTTTAAAATTGTAATAAGACAGTGAAATACTTGGAATAATGATCACGTACGTTAATATAAGTTTCTAATATAAATTTAAATACATCACCCCTTTTTTAAAATTGTACTTAATAAGACAGTGAAATACTTGGAATAATGATCACGTACGTTAATATAAGTTTCTAATATAAATTTAAATACATCACCCCTTTTTTAAAATTGTAATAAGACAGTGAAATACTTGGAATAATGATCACGTACGTTAATATAAGTTTCTAATATAAATTTATTTTGAATTATGTGACAATGAGGTATTTTTTTCTATTTTGTCATGTGAGGGAGGCAAATATGGTTAATGAACAGTTCTTTTTGCAATACATTCTCCAAAATCTATTGTCATATTTCTGTTCAACATGTCTCGAATCTACCATTGGCTTCATACATGTAAAATAATAATAATAATAATAATAATTAAAATACTACTAATTAATATAATACTTTGAATTATTCTCACATATTTGTTGCATTTTGTATTTATTTTGGCATTTCTCTGTTGTGTACTATTCTGTCAACCTTCTTCAGACTTATCCAAATAGATAATAAATGAATGAATAGTAAATTCTGCTGAATTTTTTGTCTCATTGTTTCTTGATTAAGAAAAAACCAAGCTAGAGGGCTCGTCACATGCTGTTATATGATCCCCACTCAAAGAAAAAAAAAAAGTTAATTAGTGGGAATATTCATATGATTCGATGAAAATATACTTGCATAAACATTGATATGATTTTAGCATTATCTTTTCAATGCTTCTTAAATTAACATACCCCTAAATATATCAAATTTTCACCATTTTTTCAATTATATATATTTATGAATGATCGATTTTTTCAATAATATATTTGTATAATTTATTACAATTTGTCAAAATTGTAAGAATGTGATCATTTATATTAGAATTAACTTATATTATATTTGAATGTTTAATTAGTCTATCATTAAATATTCATGAAATATTGAATTTAATTTGGAGAAGCATATTCTACAAATATTGGGAAGTCCCTCAAACTCGAACATGCTCGATGTGGCCAACTTTCCACCTAAATAATTATATAAAAAATATTAAAGTGCTGCAAATTTCTCTTTCTATGAAGTATAAAAAACAAGAGGCTTGGCATAAAAATATGCATTTTTAGTGTAAGAAAAGTAAGAATATTACAAGCCCCCTCTCATGTGCTGTCGCCAATTATTGAAGCTAAAGCCAATTTTTTTATATCACCTAATACCACCTCACTCACTACGTGCCAACTTATCATATACTATTATTTGCTTTTTTTATTTATGAAACGCACCAATCGGATAATATAATATTTATTATATTCCTAAAAATGCTTGGGATTAGGTGAAATTCACCCTTGTTTTTAATTGGCGAAGTTGAAGAGCTTATCCAAAAATTATCAATTTAAATTTACATATCCGAAGTTGAAGAACTATATAAAAATATTTATAATACGAATTTCCAGTATTTAATGAGTGGCTGTGGCAGTTTTGGGGATTGTTGCAGTGAATAAATTAATCAAAAAAGCAACTTTGTTTAGGCGTGTGATGATGTCACTATCTAATCTTTAGGTGTGAATCAAATGCCTAGAAATGTGTTTTGATGTGTCTAATCATACTTTGTAAAAAGTCACAATTTTGTAAAAGAGCATTTTTTGTTATTCAATTTTTTAGGTTTTTATATTTTAATTATATGTATACATCTCTAGATTTAAGTCTAGAAAATCAAAAAATTAAATGATCACCCATGACCCAACAATGTGAGGAAACTCATGATTTATTCGAAAATATATATGGGTTGACCCTTGACCGAATCCTCACGAACTCAAAATTTTATATGAATTTATAGGGATCATCAATTTATTTATTTATTTTTATTTTTTATTTTTATAATAGTCTCCCATAATTTGAAAGAAAGAGCTTTTATATTTTTCTAATTTTGCCAATCATCAATATTAGTTACTCTAAAAAAATGCATACATGTCTCAAGCAGCAGATAAACTTATACTATGAGTTTACTCTTTAGCTTGATGATTCCTATTTATCGAAAACTTTACTATAGAAAAAAACATTATTTTCTCGTGTTACATGGTTTATCTTTATCCTATCTTATTTGACTCTCTTTTTTTTTTTCCAATATAATTATTAGAGTCGCACTCGCTCTCAAACGCGTTCTCTCTCACCATGCACGTAGGAAAACTATCACTTTTATTCACATGGAGTAATTATTTATTAATTTTATTTAAATTTATTGTCACATTTTTTTAATAAAGATTGTTAGTACTTTTTTTTTTGGAATGAATAATGAATGATACTCCCTCCGTCCCTGAAACAAGTTTTTCTTTTTCCTTTTTGGGACGTTCCTCAAATAAATTCCTCTTTCTTTTTTTTCATTTTTGGATAACTACCCCACCACTAATAATATTTTATTTATTTTTACTTTTCACTTTTTATAACACTTTTTCACATTTTCACCACTCTCAATACTAATTACTGTATAACATATTTTTCTCCACTATCAATACACTTTACTACTTTTCCTTAAAATCCGTGTCGTCCCCAAAAATGAACTTATTTAAGGGATGGAGGGAGTAGTTCATACAATTTTTTGTGTAATTATTATCATTTAACTTCATCAAGAAAAAAATCGAGCAAAAAAATGTCTTCTAAGAGTAATAATTACTAAAATGAGTTTAATCTTGAAATTCTTGATCAAAAAGATGTCTTCCAAAAGTAATAACTAAAATGAGTTTAATCTTGAAATTCTTGATCAATGCTGTTTGCCACTAGTGTATACATACACACCTATACATATATATGAAGAGAGAGAGAGAGAGAGAGAGAGAGCATAGGATTCTAATCCAGTAGTAATCTATCTCTCATTTGTGTAGTTTGTCTTTTGCCCACACTTATATATCACAGGAAAAGAAAAGCATTTACAGAGAACCTTCCCACTATCATAAGGCGTCCTAGGTGGGTGGGAAGTCATTGTTTGGTGGGGCATTAAAAAAAAGTGTTCAAGATAATGCTAAATAATATTTTTACATTTTTATAATGCATATCATCTACAACTTAATTAAACCAATTTAATTTGCACTCAAATGTTAATAACATCAACCTACAAACTTCTCTCTCACAATCACCTTTTAATCAAGAGGTTATCTCGAGTACAATCGAACGTGTCATATAATCGGACTGCATCTTCATTTAGACCCCGATTCGCATCCTGACTCGAACTTTATAAATAACACTATTTTGGGACTATTTTGGGATGCATTGATACATGTCATGTGTATATTTTTTGAACTCAATTTAATAGAGGCAAAAACACATGCATCATATGGCTGGTTTTTCCATATGAGGCAAGATGCAGACACAAATAGTAACTCATCAGAATCCAAATCAGACAATAGTAATCTTTGTTTTTACCATAATTCGAATTTACATCATGAATTTCAAAAAACAAGAAAGCACACAATGATTGTGGTAAACAAATAATGATTGGTAACAATAAGCTAGTTAGATTGCCCTTTGCCATCTTATTTTTCTTACAACATAGGCTGATTTACACCACAAAATATCGATCTATTACAAAGTTACCCATAATTAAAACATGCGAGATCAAGAATCTACAAACTAACCTAAAAATCCTTCCTAAAAAAAAAATAGAAAAGGGCAACATTGAGTTATAGCTTATACTTAATCAATTCAACTACTTTTAATTACTACTATTCGACTCGACTCGACTCGTTTCGATTTGGTTATAAGTTAGGAACCCTCAACTCTTCGTATGAAGATCGTCTCCAAATCGGGAGGGTTGAAAAACTCTCTCGCTCGGCAAGACGATCTCGGCGCCGGCGCCGGTTTCCGCTTCTTAGGGGCGGGCGGGCACGGCAATCTCGCCGGAATTCTCGACTCCGCGTAAGTCGGGGTCGTCGGAAAATCCTCGTCGGCGTCGGGCCTCTCCGCCGGCTTGGTGAAAACCGGCTTCAACGAGCTCCGGAGAGCGATTCCGGCGGAAATGACCCATTTTTCTGCATCCACAGCTCCACTATCCATGGAATGGAGCTTTTCGGAAACACCCATTTTGAAAGATCAAATTTTGATGGGTTGTATGTATAGTATGTGCAAAAATGGGAAAAGGGATTCTCTCTTTTGTGCTCTTTTTTTGGTGTGGGGAAGATGGAATAGATTCTTGAGGAAACTTGAAGGAAAAAACTTGATGAAAAAGGGGATTTTGTGGAATTCTCTTTAGCTTGGTGGAAAGGGGGCTTTAAATGAAGGGAGGTGGTAGAGCAATTGTGAATATAATTTTGTGTCTGTGTTTGAACTTTGAAGTGGAAATTGAAGAGAGAGAGAGAGAGAACCCGAGGAAGTTGTGACCTAAGCAAAGAGGGAGATATAAAGGGTAAGGGAAAGAAGAGAAAGGGTAGCATAGTAATTTCACAGAATATTGACTTTGATTCCTGGCGGCAAATTTGTTTCGTTTCAACCGTCAGTTCTTTCGGTTTCCGATTTTGCCCTCGCCATTAACAAAATTTCCTCGTCAGTCCCCGATGGTCATGGTCATAGTCATAGATGGATGTCAAGTTGGACTTTTATTCTTACAAAATCCAAAAATTTTAAATGTTTGAAGATGGGTGTAAAAATGCGATATATTTGTAATAATGTTATAATAGTGGGAATAATGCGTGGAGTAAAATTATAAATAAGTTGAGAAAGTGAATAAAAAATAAAAAAAATTGTTATGGGGTACTCAAAATTCTCCATCACCAAATCGAATAATAGAAAAATTGGCTTTTCAAAATTTGGAAAATCATACTTCAATGTGTGTTTGTTTTAGTTACTTGAGAAAAAAGTATGTGAACACATGACACATATATATCTAGTCAAGTTGAGTTGTATTTTTTGGGATTTGATATCTCATCATAATTAGATTGAAAAGTTTTAATGGATAAAAATGCTCGAATTTGATAGTGTATTTTATAAGAATGTCACAATCTATAAAAGCATGTAGAAAATATCCAAACTAAGTGAATGGACGAAAAAAAAAACCTTTATGACAAAATTTGTATGGAAATCACCAAACTAAGTGAATGGACGAAAAAAAAACCTTTATGACAAAATTTGTATGGAAATCAATGACACTCTAATACTGATTATTTAAAATATTTTTTGTCAATCGATAAATAGAGTAGTTGTATGCTAGTCAATTAATCGGTCAAATAGCTATTGGTATGGGCGTTTTTCACATGTTTTTGTAGTAGCTATGGCGGGCATCAGTGGCGGAGCCAGGAATTAATTTGGGAGGGGGCCCGAGAATTTTTTTTGGACATTCCGTACATTTAAAGCATTATTTTATTAAAAGACGATCATAATAGTAATAATAAAGAACAACATTTTCATAGATTATATAATTTAACTATATAACAAATTAGTTTCAATACATTACAAAAAAAATTTGGGACATTCTATATTTTTAAAGCATTTTTATTAAAAGACGAGCATAATAGTAATTATAAAGAACAACATTTTCATATACTATATAGTTTCCATATATTACAAATTAATTTCAATACATTACAAACTTTTTTTTTTGTCATTTCGTACATTTTAGGCATTTTTTTATGAATATACAAGCATAATACCAATAATAACGAATAATATTTTCATAAATTATATATTTTAATAATAATAAAAGACAAGCATAGTAATACTAGCAACAAATTTTTTTTGGGCATTCCATCCATTTTTGGCATTTTCTATTAAAAGACGAGCACAATAGTGATAATAATGTATAATATTTTTATAGATTATATAGTTTTAAATAACATAATTATCCTTAAATTAATTATAAATGGAAGAGTATAACAAGATAATCAACTTTTGTAAAACAAATTTCTTTTATAATATAAACATATATTTATATATATTTTAAATAAAAAAACTCAAAATTTGGGATGGGGGCAGCCATATCCTCCTCTGCGAGCAAGATGCTGGTTTTCAGATGGAAAACCCTACATTCGAGCAAGATCAAATATTAGTAAGAAAATCGAACTTACGAGAGCTGGCATTTTAAATTTTTAATCATTGAAAAATGACACATAGTATCTTCAACTGGACTATCTCCTACTCCTTCTGTTCACATAAAATTTGCTACAATTTTCTCTTCTGTCCGTTCACAAAAATATTGTCACTTTCATTTATAGTAATAGGATCCACATAACTCCACTTACATTTAAAGTGGAACTCTTACTACACTTACGTTTTATTAAAATCCGAATGGCGACCGTAGAAAGAGACTAGAGAGCAACATAGGTAACAACAGTCTTCTAGTATTGATGATCATCATATAGACAGTCACAGATGTTGTGATATAAGTAACTTTTCAAAGTCACATTCAAAAACAAAAGATGAGATAAAAATCAAGAGTAGCTTGTAATGAAATTCTTGCAATATGTCACATAAAAATCCCCATGAAGCCAAACATTATACACCAGATGCTTCTTCTTCTGCTTTATCGCGTCTTCCCTCACATCCTCGAGTACCCTCGGTAGTCCTCGTACTGCTCCATGAATTCGTCGTTGAATTTCTTGAAACTGTCCATGATCGCGGGCATGTCCTCCTCCGCGGGCAGGATGGTGGTTCTCAGATGGAAAACCCTACATTCGAGCAAGATCAGTGAAAAACTCGACTTTTTTTTCAAGAAAATGTGGTGCGCGTACGTACCCTTCCTTTTGTCCGAAGCCAGAGCCTGGGACGGTGGAGATGCCCGTGGCTTCTAGGAGCTTGAGACAGTAGAAAACATCGGGCACTTTCCCCGCATTCTTGGCAGCCTCGATGGCCTTTGGTGGCAGCCGTATTTGTGGGAAAGAATACATAGCGCCTGTCATCATCATCATCAAGTTGTGAAAACTAATGAAATTTCAGACACAATGCTTGAACTAGGCATGATATGTTCTTGTGGTGTGTGATTCTAGAACGTCGAACCTTCAGTGAAGTTGCAGACGACGTTTCTGCAGCTGTTGAACCCGTCGGTCATTATATGCGCTCTCTTCCTCAGTGACTCCAGAATTCCTTTGCTGCAGAATCGAGAAAAAATGAAGAAGAAATCAGCATCTTGTTAGCACTCAAGAGTTGCTGGTGCAGCAAGGGATTTGGTCACCCTCTTATAATGCTACCTCCGGCTTGAAAATAGGGCTGTGACGAAACACTTAAATGGGGTCGTGATAAAAGTAGGCGACTAGGTGTACCTCTCTCTGATGTATTGATCATATGATATGTCTCCAGGTTTAGGAGGGTTCACCATGAGTCCCATCTGCCAAAGGGTGATGCAAGTTAGGAAAAAAATTGAGACGTTTTAAGATTCTTGCATCGAGAACACAAGCTGTAGTGTTCAAGACTTACGAATATCTGTGCAGGAACGTTGGGACTGAGTGATATCGAAGCAACCTTGTAGATTTCCTCTACTGTCTGCAATTGAAAAACAAGCATGGCAAAGGTAGTCGTTTTAATAGGAAAGAATCGAAGTTTCAAACTCGAGCGTGTTGCTTCGACCCAGTAACACAAATACGAACCTTTGGAGAAATGTTGGTCATCTCAAAGTAGCCACCGCGTTGCCCACATTCTCCAAAGTAGCCTTTGGAGACGGTGTGGAATGAAACGAGCTCGACTGCCTTGCTCATGGGTGGCCCCATATCCATCAGAACCTTTTGTGATGATAAAAGATAGTCAGATTTTGGCAAATGTGGAGAGCAATTTTGGCACAATTTTTACCACCAGAAAAACATGAACCTTTCGTGAACTTATGAAGGGGCGCTCGTCTTGGTATATGTTTTGCTGATAGACTTCATCACCAAGCAACACCAAATTGTTTTGATAACAGAAGTTCAGTATTTCCTTAAGATTTGCTTCGCTGAGACACTGGCCCGTGGGGTTGCCGGGGTTTATGATCACCATGGCTCGTACCTTTTATCACCGTTAAAGTGATTAGACGAAACACCACAAGTGCATATTCATCAGCATTGACAAGCTCGGACAGAGAAATGCTTACAGTGATTCCTTGAGAACGAGCCTGAGCAACTGATTGACGAAGGTTACCAATATCAAGACCCCAGTTTGCAGTCTCTTCGAGATAATAAGGAACGAGAGATCCACCGAGCAAAGATATTGTCGCGGAGTAGAGGGGATACTGTGGCACAGGGACGAGTATCTAGGGACGAAACAGATATTGTTAGCTTTACAACAGAAAACTGCTTCTTTTAGAAGATACGAGCGAAGTGGAAAGCAACGAAGAGATAATCGAGAAGTTCAAGAACTATACCCCATCATGTGCACCGCGTATGATAGATTGCAAGATCTGCATCACACCTTTGCTTGCACCATCTGTTAGAAATATGAGTTCTGGATCACTGTCACAAATGCAAAAAATCGAGACGATCAGCTTGGCAAGTTCACATAAAAGCCAGTGTCGTATCATTTTAATCTTTATAACCTTGGATATCCATCACGCCTCTCAATGAAGTCCGCGACTTCTTTCCTAACTCCAGGAAGGCCGCGAGAATCACTGTAAGCACCTGATCAATTATAAACACGTCACTTTGGATATTATCCAAGGCGTCTCTCCTCATATATGCTTAGCCCCTTAAACTTTCGAAAGGTTTTCTTGATCCTATACATATTTACCACATCAATTTTGATTTTAACCTTCTCATACAAACTTTTGATTAATTTGACCCCTCAAAATCGCAAAGATTTGTTGAATATGATACCTAGACCCCCAGAAGTAAGGGAAAGATAGTGTTTTGCTTTGGCAATGGCATCAGCCGGAAATAAAAGCCCGACGTTAGGATCATCCAGCAGGAATGGAGCTTGGCAGAGAGCAACGACCTGCAATCCGATGTCTCTCTTAGTAAAAAAATGGAAACATCACTAGACGGAAAGATGCAGAAAAAAAACGTGAGTCCTGATTTCAACCTGGCGAGGAAAGGTCAGAGGTTTCTGTCCGAGAGCATGAGGATTTCCAACGTTGGTGAAGATGATCTGCAGGCAGGCCACCAAATGATACATTTTACGTACTATTTCAAACATCACACGAATCAAATAAAGCCTCTCGGATTCACACTAGACAGTGAGCAAAATTCGATGAAAGCAAAGTTATGAAATGGATCTTTCTAGTATCCACGAGTAGAAGTATTGTCGGTAAACTGACCTTCTTCCCTTCCTTCTGAAGCTCAGAAGCTCGAAGATACAGCTCCCCTCGGACAGCATACTGACATTTCTTGACATTTTCGTTCAAATTCTCGTAATCCAATGATTTTGACATGATGAAGTGTGTATCTTCTTAAGGGCCTCGATCAAATATGTGCGGCAATAAGAAGATGCCTGAGATCAAACCTAGCTACCTCCACACCTAAGAATTAACAAAAAAGTAAACTAATTGGTCACAAATTTCATATTCACAACATCAATGCCAAATCAATACCAGAATCATCCAAATCCATGAGCATAATAACCTTCTCTTAAATCGAAACACTTCATCCAAACTCAACCTAAATATTCATGTAATAGTGATTGCCTACTTTTATAACCTTAAATTGCAAGAAATATAGTCATCACCACCATTAATGCAGTGGTTGATAAATCAAGGCAAAACAAAACTCAAAAAATCACTACCAAACAAGAAACTAAAATCAGACTACAAAAGAAGAGATTGATTCACCAACATCACCACATATGTCAACAAATACAACTTAGCAACTAAAATCAAAATCGGGTGCAAGGTGTCGGCCACAGATCGCGTGTTTTTGTGCATTACGACACATGAAGGCTGAGTGTGCAGGCGGCAGCACAAACATCCAAGAAGAGAGTCACACTGTCTTAACTCATAACTAAAGAAACTCAAAGAAAGTCCACCAAGATTGAACAAGAATGCAAGTCAAAAGTCAAACTGATGACAACATTAAAATCCCTAATGCCTCAAAATCAATGACTCCTAACTCCTTCACTTATTTCACTACAACACATGCCATTTTTAACTAGGAGTTGATCGAAACCAGGAAAAAAACAGAGCAATACTCAGAAACAAAAAAAAAGCTAATGATCACTAAAATAAACACTAATAATCTGTCATCATGCAATAACCCCTCAAATTCTATCATAGAAACCATAATCAATCCATCAAGAAATGATGCAAGATTCAATCTTTAACCAAACAAGACAAAACCCACCAACCACAAAAGGGCTACACACACACACACACACACTCTCTCTCTCTCTCTCTTCTTGATTTTACAGCTGAAAAATGAGCTAAACTTTGAAGGTGGCTCACCTTTGATTCAGAGCAGCATTTGTTGAGGGGCGCTCTCTTTCAGTTCAAATTGGCCCAGAATAAATTGCTGCGCCTATTTGTATATTGACAAATAAATATTCTTGAATTTTTCATAAATAAATCGCAAGGGGATATTATATAAATGCGTAGGTGGCAATGTGGGAAGACATAAATTCCAAGGCAACACCACAGCCACTGAAAGTGAAGAGGGGCTGGATTGATGCAATGGAATTTTTGGGCCTCATTTTGGAGTTTAGGAGTTCAGGATAAAGTAATTGTGGGAAGAGTGGTTCTGCTTCAAAACTGTATTTTCCAATTGGACTTTCTCTATATTGATTGTGCCTCTCTATTTTTATTTTAGTTCAATAAAATTGTTTGTGGATATCACCACAAAAATGGATAACCAAATAAACGTGTGGGTAGTTGATTTATTGTTTTTTTCTGAAGACAATATTTGATTTATTGTTAATTGCAACAAAAATTATTCGATTTAGGCCTGATTTTAATTTTAAAACAAAATATTCCCCCGTCTCACTCTAATAGACTTATTTTTTTCTTTTTGGGACATCTCACTAGAATAGACTCGTTTTTCATTTTGAGTAAAAAAATATATTTTTTTCCGTCCTATTGATCTTGTCTTATTCATTTTTGGGTTGTCACATTAATCTTGTCTTGTTTCTATATTTGTTAATGATTTTACACTACACATAATACGGTCTCACACCTTTACAAACTACTTTTCTCATAAAAGTAAATTTCTTAAACTCAGTGCCGAAAATAAGTGAATCTATTAGAGTTGAACGGAGAGAGTATCATTTATGTACGATAATGCTTAAATTTTTTTTATAATTGGACCCCCAACGTATGCAAAGTTACGTTGTTCGATTTTTGCGGTCGACTCCGATCAACACATCCATAACAACGACGTTTCTAGCTACATTACTTTTAAATATCTCATTTTGATTTATTTTATTTCGTAATCAGTGTCGTATTTAAAATTTTGAGAGTAAAATTGTGGCATTCTTCGTATTTTACCTTTTTTTATTAGAACAATAATAAAGTTCATCAAATGGTCAAAAGAAGAAAATAATTAATAAAGTTGCAAATGTGAATCTTCCTATTTTCTTAATATGTGTAATTTAATAGTTGGAGTAATTTTTATTTTTTTATGTGTTTGTACCTTTTGTTTCCCCATGAAAAATTCATTTCTACACTTTACATTTTAAGTATTGAATCGTAGAATTTTGTTTGCATTGAATTGGAACCCCCAAACTTTCATCTTGTTATGAGTTGAGTCCTTGCATTTTCATTTATTTCCAATTGTATTTTCCTGTGCTTTTATTTAATTTTTAGTTTGTCCTTATACTTTTTTTATCGTTATTTTAACACCGTCCAATTATTATATTTATGAATTGGGTCCTTATATTTTTCATTTGAAGCAACTAAGTGCAAGTAGTTTCGTTTATATCAAAACTAACCCCCTACTTTTTAGGCCTTTTTGGGCCGATCTGTGTAATGAATCCAGCTATAATTTGAAAAATATTTAAATTTTGGAGCTATTGGGCCTAATATATTTTTAAATGAAACAAATTCATTTAAAAAAATCGTATGATAATAATGGACTTGAACTTTTGACTTTAAACTTTAACCAGCCATACAACATGTATGATAATCAAATATTTTTATTCTTGAACATATTAGATGAAAATATTAGTTGTCATATAATCGATATAAATAGTAGCTAACCTCTCACACCTATCATCAAAATATGTTCCATTTGATACAAATTATATGAAACAAATCTCAAATTTAATCCACTTAATATAATAACCTACTATAATCTAACTAGATATCGATTAGATGGAATCTACAACTAGATCTCCATTATGCATAAATGGCGCCTTTTTTGGATAAAAACACTATAAATAAGAGATTTCCCTCCTTTAAAGAATTTAAGTCAACATCATTGTGAATTTTATCAAATATAAAACTTCTAAGAGTCACACCGACTCATAAAAACTTTGCTTTAGTCAAATTAATTTATTAAAATGTTCACACTTTGCCATGACTGCTTCAAATCTAATCATGTAACAATTTCATTATTTATACAACCTCAAACTTCACTCTCATTTTGAAAGGCGCTACAATGGCGAAAATCGCGATTGTAGGTTTCTTAGCCACAATCTTGATTGCCGTCATAATTCTCGAAGTTTTTCCCGTTGTATCAGCCTCGTCTGTAAGAGGTGAGGTCTAAGATTCAAAATTCAATTAATTCTCTTATTTCTTTTATCTTCAAGTTTGAAGATGTTAGTTTTATATTTGATTTCATCCAATTTAATAGTTTCTTGGTTGATTTAATCGTATGTTACTATAGGTCAAGAAAGGTTGGATTGGTCATCATTTTGTGGAGGTAAATCGAGAAAAATGAACAGTGATTGTTGGAAGCACTTGATGAATTTTAAAGGACCACCTCATGCCGTTAGATTGAGGGAGGCGGTCGGCCCCCCTCCGTCGCCTCAACACAGCGAGCCACCACCGACGAAGTGATGAACCGTCGCTTGATGAAGATTATTTGTAATGGAGGAATTGGAATGGTGTGATGATGCTTGGTTTCTTAGTATTGAAACATTAATTTCTCATGATATTATATTTATAAGGTTTGTCAAGTCGTTGGTATGTTATTGGTGGTCAACATTAATCAATCATGTGTTTATTGGATTTAATGTGATGTTTCACACATAATAGTCCAACGGTTCAAAAATTAGGTGGAAAATTTGTGGAAATCTTATAATTATAGACCGCATAGGTTCGTGGTCAACGAAACACAACTTACATGTGTGAGTGTATTTTTCATTTGTTAATAATTTTTTTAATTAAAAAAATACGTAATTCATTGGTTCGTAGACGACCAAACGCTTTTATATTTCTATAAAAGAAATACCAACTAAATATATCATATTTTAAATATAATAAAAAATAATTTTAATTGAATATATTTGAACTGAATAATGAAAAAAAAAATTGATATTATGAGAAGACAAAAAAAAGTTATAAAATAAAAATAAAAATAATTTAAAAATAAATTTATTCATAAAAAGATGAGAGATAAGAGAGATTTATTTTAAATTTTAATATTTAAATAAATATAACTTTTACATTTTAATCAAATATTTACATAAATATATTAAATTAAAGCTCTTATCATAATTTTTGATTTTATGCATATTAAATATTTTATAGTTAGTCTAATTTTAAAATTGTAGCAAAAAAAAGAAGATAAAGAAAAAGGAAATAAAAAAAATATAATTTATAAATAAACTTTCATTATTCTAACTATAGAATTATTATTTAATTTTAAAATAAATATTAGTAAATTAGTTTCAAATTAAAATCTTCTCTTTTTAATATAGTACTATATTGCCTAAAGAAAAATGTTTAGAATATGGAGTATATTAAATTTAGACGTGCAAATATGGAAAAGAACTGTAATTCCACTTGTCCCAAATAAAAAATTCCAAAAAAATCCCAAATTTCGAATCAGACTACAAAATCTGAAAGGCGCAGTCTTGAAACTGACTCTTTGACAACTTCCCCTCTTCACGCGGCGGCAGCCACCGTCAACCGCCCCCAAAATGTCGGCCATTTCGCCGCCCCAACCCCTCCCATCCTCCTCATCCAAATCACCCAGCAAAACCCTAATCCCCAATTCCACCCGCTCATGGAACAGCATCCATTGCGAGCTCAAGAATGCTTCTTCCACTGCTCCTCAGAAATGGACAATTGATTGCGTCTCTTCAACCGACCCAATTCACATAATTCTCAAACCCCCGAATTCAGCCTCGATTCCTTCGCCCATGGATTCCTCGCTCAAGAATTCTAAGAGGGTTTGTCTCTTTTACTGCTCCGAGATGAAGGATCTCGCTGAGAGAATTGCTTCCGAGTCCGACGCCATTGAGCTTCGTAGCATTAGTTGGAGGTGAATTTTTCTCTTCTTCAAGGGGAGATTTAGTGATGAATGTTTTCAGCATTTGGTTGCTTTTTGTTGTGATCGTAATTGAGCTGAATTTTGGAAAATGCATTCTAGTTGGGAAATTTTGAAACATGCAATGATAAATTTATATTCTTTAAAGGGGAGTTTAGTTTTTAGGATTAAAATAGATTGATAAAATAGTATAGGCCAATCCATTTTTGAAACAATGGGATATTTCAAGGCCTTGATAAGTTCTATCATTGAAACTAATTTTGCTTGATTCATATCCCATTGAAGGGTAGGGTTGGATAAATCCTAGTAACGAGGATAAAAATACTCAATCGTGGAAAGTAAACAGTCTCTAAGGATTTTGGAAATTGGAATGAATGAACATTAAAAAAAATTGTCAAAAAAAGAAGATGGTGTTTGGCTTGTTCGTGGGGAGACAATTTTATTTTTTGTCGCTTCAAATTTGATTTTTATACAATAATATAGTATTGAAATGAAGAATGGAATGCATAGGTTTCATGAATGGTTTTGGTATTGGTTGCATTTTCTCTGAAAATTCCAATCTTTGAGAATTTGGAGAAGGATTTTTCTAATCTACTTTAGCATAAAACACTAGATCGAAAAACACTTTCTTGGATTCAAGAGAAATTGCACTAAGACAACCTAGAATCTGATGCAGTAAAACAAGGTAGAACTCCTGTATGCGTCATCAATGGAGCCATAAAATCGATACTAAATATGATTGTCTTATCACTTATCAGATAGTTTACATCAACCAGGACATTCGAAGATGGATTTCCGAATTTGTTCATATCCAATGCTCAAGGAGTTCGTGGACAGCACGTAGCTTTCCTTGCTTCATTCAGCTCTCCTGGAGTTATTTTCGAGCAATTGTCCATCATCTATGCTCTGCCGAGACTATTTGTCTCATCCTTCACACTTGTCCTGCCATTTTTCCCGACGGGCACTTCTGAGAGAATGGAGGACGAAGGAGATGTTGCCACAGCATTCACGCTCGCGAGGATCTTGTCTAATATTCCAATATCTATGGGTGGACCTGCCAGCTTAGTAATTTTCGATATCCATGCTTTACAGGTGGGCACGTGTGGTGAATATTTCGCTCCATGCAGTTCATGTTTCCGTTTCCTGTCTTCTTTAAATTGTATTTGAGCGCAGTGTAACTATTTTATTCTTTATATCACAGGAGAGGTTTTATTTTGGTGATAATGTGTTGCCCTGCTTTGAAAGTGGTATACCGCTGCTCCTGAATAGGTTACAACGGCTTCCTGACTCTGACAATGTAATATTTTACCTTGTTTTATGGGATCGGGTCATGCCTCTTATCTCTTTTCTGGGTCGCTTATGCACAAAGTCTTTCGACAAAACTTTTTTCTTTTGTTTTTGCTTCAAACTATAACTCTGCTTAGATGGAGAGTGAACCCTGTGGTTCGGGTTACTTTCTCTTCGAATAATTGCTTGTTCCATTTCCTTTGTACAGATAACAATAGCCTTTCCCGATGACGGTGCATGGAAACGGTTTCACAAGCAGCTGCAGCACTTTCCAATGGTAATGCTCTTTGTCATGGATGTTTGTCATTCTTTAGCCATACTCATTTGTCTGCAAGCTGTTGAAATCACCTATCGTTTGTTTAAGTTCACAACTTCTGCAATATTAAATTCCTGAAAATGACAGTGGTCCACTATGTATAAGTAGTCAATAACCATAGGCACACACACAGAGAGTATGCAATTATCCTTTTGGAGTTGCACCGTTATTTTGTCAGTGTATGTGAAGGCTATGATATAAATAAAGCATCAGTAGAAAATGAAGCACTGCTGTCAAGTTTGTGGCCAGTTTTTTCCTACACCTTGTGTATTTTGTTTACTCTTTCTGCTAACGGCACAATATTGTCCTTGTCGTGACTATTTGCCTGCAACTATGACATAATGGAGCTAGTTATAATAAAAGCATGTCAGCGTCGTTGTACAGCGTTATGCTTTCTAGACATCGTTGTGCTGCCAATGGAGCTATTATTTTTCTTGTTTATCTTTATAAAAACTGAAGTGTGGCATGTTTGCTCTTAGGGAGAAACAGTGAAAACGCATGTCTACTTGCACCAATATCATGCAATTCTTCCTAGAATAACACAACTATAATGAACTAATTGGCAAACTTGCTTAATCTATGGCAGGTTGTTTGTGCTAAAGTAAGAGAAGGTGATCAGCGA
Organism: Salvia miltiorrhiza; assembly: GCF_028751815.1. NCBI lineage: Eukaryota > Viridiplantae > Streptophyta > Magnoliopsida > Lamiales > Lamiaceae > Salvia > Salvia miltiorrhiza. The sequence continues at coordinate 56,553,048 of NC_080391.1, read as the reverse complement.
ATTGTACGAATTAAGGAGGGCGACCCAAAGGGACGTCATGTTGTGATAGTCGACGACCTTGTCCAGTCTGGTGGCACACTGATAGAGTGTCAGGTGAGAAAGCAGAAGTTATCCTTCTGGGTGAATTTAGCATCATCTTTTGGGATATTTACTATATTAGGGAAAATATTACGGGTTCCAGTTAATCAAAACGAGGGCAGTGGGGCTACATACTACAGTTCACGAGAATAAGCAATAAAATTCGATACCTAAATTCCAATGGAAGCCGGTAGTAGTCCCTTTGAAGATTTTCCTTCTGATTAGAGTTTTGAATAAAGGCATAAACAATATGCAAAATTGTTTGTTATAATCTAAATACGCACTTTCACATGATAAAATTCTCTATGGTTCCTACAGAAAGTGTTGGCCAAACATGGAGCTTCAAAAATAAGTGCTTACGTGACGCATGGAATCTTTCCAAATAAGTCGTGGCAGCGGTTTAACCACGACAAAGGAGGTAATCACATTCCAAAGTTCATTTTATTTGCTCCAAATTTACTTGTAACTCAAATTCTCCCGCCATAGCTAAATTGTCCCCGAATTTGAATAGAAAATATAGGGATTTTGGCAATTATCTTGTCGACTTGTGAAAACCAAAGTATAGGTCTCTTATCTTTTGTAGAGGTCCGATAATCTTTCTGGACGCGGATACTGTGTTTTTGGACTAGGGAGACCGATTTTCATCTTATATCTTCTATTTTGATTTGTTGGTTGAGATAAGCTATGAAAGTTGTGAGCTTGCTAAATACCAAGTTTTTCGCATTTGCACGGTTCACATATGTTCTACTTCATCTGAAGATCCCTGTGTTCTATACTTTAGGCAACCCCGAGAACGGAATGACCTATTTTTGGATCACGGACTCGTGTCCGGAGACGGTGAAGCAGGTAAAGAACAAGCCCCCGTTCGAGGTTATAAGTCTTGCTGCCGCCATAGCATCTGCGCTCCATATTTAGCAGTGGCGCTGAGTTCGAGTTTTCGTACAAGACTCTTCAGTCTTCACTGACTTCCCAGTATCCCTTTTGTGTTTTTACATAAATCTTTCAGAAAGTGCCAAAGGCTTATAGAGATTCCGACTGAAAGCTAAGTTGGTGGAAGCTGTCTCGTTTAATAGTTCCCCAAAATAATATTTTATGTAGTAGAATTTTGTATGATTTATTTGTAGGATTATTTTGGTGTGCATTAATCCAAACTCAGTGTCTTGATAATGTAATAAAAGAAATAAAGAATACATCTTGTTTTTCTTGGATAATTGATTTTTTAGCTTCTGCAATTGTGCTGTCTAGGATTCAAATCAAATGACTTTTAATCTTTTTTTTTTTTTTTTACTCGTGCTGTAATTGATTTACAATGTAAAGCAATTTTGCAATTTTCCGTCGAGTTTCGACAAGTTACAGACAAGTTTTCACAGAATGTAATGCGAAAACACTTTGGCCATAGGCATTAACCCGGTAGAATAAACCAGACACTATAAAACAACTTACATTCGTAAAATTACAACATTTTTCTTCCTGTGGGAAAACAAAATTCTCATCCTTTTAACAAGTGAGGAGACATAAGTAAATTTTAATCGAAACATTGCTTCCTTGAGACTCTGTTGGACTTGTTTATGTAGCCTAAAAGCCTCTCAAGGGCCTTACCACTGTCAACAGCCTCTCGAGCTCTCTCCAGAGCTGAAGACACATCTTCTGCACCATCACATCCCAGCAAATGATCGACCATCCCGGCATTTAAAATAATCCGGTCGTATGCTGGACCCTTCTCACCGCGCAGAGCTGATAACCCCAATTCTATGTTCCTCGTGACCTGTCGAGTAGAGGAGTAGCAGATTCATTGTGCATAATTCCACACACAGAGAGAGAGGGAGAGAGAGAGAGAGAGAGAGGAATTACAGATCGATCAGTTCTTGGAGTATCGGTTGGTTGAAAGCCATAGTCCTGGGCATTCACAACGACGTTGAAACTCTCGCGTGATACTCCTATATTAAAACAAAAATAGTATCTTTATTAACTGAAACATAGTTGTTCTATTAGCATGTACATCTGCATTATGTAAGAGAACATGAGGCCTGATGAAGCTAATGACTGCCTCTTCTTTCATTTCATAACTATTCCATTTATTAATTAATTAAATTTTGTGACCATATATTTTCATAGTAGCATGAAATGGCTAGAAGCTAGGATGGCAATAGATGCGCACCGTCCATGGCTGAATTAGATGTTTCATCGAGTGAGCGGAAACCAGAACAGTAATTAACTGACAGTCCCTTTGATGCACTTGCTGATTTCAATCTGGTAGTCATTGAGAGAGCACCCTCCTCACCCTGAATTCTTACTCAACAATAAATGAAGTTATCAATAATCTCATCAAACAAGGAGATCGAAGATATGAACTCCAGATATAGTTTTAGTGCCCCGACAACTTTAGTACCTTCACAACCAAGCCGGAGTGGATTCCTCTTCTTCTCATTAGCATCAGAAGTGACTCCTCATAACCTTCATGGTAAAATCCAGCAACAATAGCTTCCTTACCCTTAGCCTAAAAGGTAAACGCAGTAAATCAATACCAATAGGAACAAAATGATGCATGAGGGCGAGAAGAAAGTGTTGATGCTCTTATCTAACGAAGTGGAATTAAAAATCTACCAACTCCTTACGACTTCAGCACAAATAGATATGTAAATCGATGTGCACTTATCATAAGAGGCTTACCCGCACAAGTTGCTGAACTTTCTCTGTTGTTGCCAATGGTGGGCGTTTCTTTATATGTTCTCTCAACCCAATCAACAAATATCTGGTAAAAAGAAGATATTATGCATGTGTCCAAAAAAATCAAATATGTAATGTGCATAGCACTATAAACATGATCATAAAAGCATGCTTCAGGTATGATTGTCAGATCGCCGTACAGAGAAGGTTGGGCTTCTCGTTGACTAATGTAAGCAAAACCAACATCTTCATCCTACATCAAAAAATAAAATAAAAATAAATAAAAGAAGAGCGCATTAAATTGGAATAATGTTCTCAAGCATGCACTTGCTCAATCACAAATCATAGGTGGGGGAAAGTTGGAGAGACCTCTAGTAGCTCTTTTGCCTGCAAGGAGTTTAATTGTGTGTTTGCACCCATGAACTTCAGCATTTGCTCTTCCGTAATACCTCCCTGGAATTAGAGTTTCAAAATAACAGATGCATCAGCTCCATGTAAAGTTTTCATTTGAAGAACTTTAACAAAAAGTTAGGCTAATTCCAACTTCCCTTCAGATTTAGGCCCTACTACATATATTGTGCAAACCTGACACCGATCATGATACTATCTATATTGATGCTATTTTTTACAAACAGAGAAGATCATATCCTAATGGCAAAGTAAATAGGATTATGACCTTAGGCGGCATCCAATCCGCACCATGAAGCAAGCAAGATTCACCATAACAGGATCTAACTGCAGCAACAAAAAGTGTACTCCGGAAAAATCGCGTATTACCATCATAAGGTTCACCGTAATGGGTCAAAGATCGTATGTCAGCAACTGGCGCTGGACCTGAATGAGGAAAACAGTAAACTTCAGCAACAAATCAATCTAAGTTTAAAGTCCCTATCAGAGGAAAAAACGAAGGCAAGGAATATGTCAAATTCTGCATAGATTGGAGAAAAGATCACCATTTTCATCATCAAATGCAAGGCAGTATGCTTTTAGCTCGCGATCTGTTTCCCTGTTCATGCGCTGGCCTATCAAAAATGCTGCAAGCAGCGACTCACTCGCGGCTGCTGATTTCTTGTCTTCGGAACTTAGTGGAAGAACATCTCTCAAAACACCCTGAACTTCCTCATACCCCAAATGACCACCAGCAAGAATTTCCCTGAGGGCACCCACCAGTCTCATCTCGGCAGTCCCATTACCAACAAAACGAGGGCCGATTGAACTACTGACTCCCATGATCGACTGTTCAGGATCAGCTAAAAATATTATATCCGGAGGTAATACGCGCACCAAGTGTGGCCAATAATAGGTCATTGCAGTCCTCTCACCATCGCTCCATTGAGTTGGCTCGGGGAAGGCGTTTGCTCGGATTGTCATTGCTGCGAAAAACGCCCCAAGCTGTGCTTTTGATACTTCCTCTTCACCTTTGAGCTCTCCTTTCACTGCTTTTGAACGTATAGTAAGTTACTAACAAAACTATAGAACTTCATACAGATACTATATGACTATAAAATAATCACAAATCATGCTGAAATTTACTGGTAAAGATTATGAATCAAAACTATTTTCAACCAGCTTTTGTTATTTTGAAGCGATCACTTGAAATTTCAGCTATTCGATCTGAATTACTAATCATCTCATCATCACAAATCATTTCATGTTTGACATATTAGCTTCCGTAGCATAACTAATTCACCATATTTCAATTTTCAGAAGGAAAGAAAACCTAGAACTGCAAAACTAGCATTCAACGCCAATACTTAGATGAAATCCAGATTTCGAAAACTGAGCAAGTCAACTCCTACTGAAGAAACTTGCATTTCACCTGATTTCAAAATAGTATCTAGAACCTTGAAGGCTTGCTCTGCATTGAGCGGCTTGGTTTGAGTTGGACCGGTGCAAACCTTCGTTTGGGCGTCCAACACGGTCTGATTTGGCCGCAGTAACTTCGGGTTCCGATACGACGTCGAAAGCGCCGGATTCCGGATTTCCGATAGCTCATCGACGGAGACTGAATCGAGAATAGCTCTGATCGAACAACAGCGCTTCGCCGGAGCAAGGGGAAACCGTAGGGAGTTTTTTGAAATGCGGATTACTGGCTTGATTTTGAGAGATGGAATTGGAGATAGGATTGGTTCTGAACTGTATAACGCTTTCATTTTTAGCTTGTTTTACGTCGGCGGCGGCGGCGACGTCAGCGGCGGAATGGATTTTGCTTTGGGGCGGTCGCCAGAAGCAGTGGGATTTACAGTGAGCCGTGTAGTTGATGACTTTTTGTATACCAATCCATTTAATCAAACATATTTTATTCCTTTTTTTTAAGTCCAACTTGATGATTCTTTTTTTTTTTTTTTATGTAAAAAACTTGATGATTTGAGTAAAAGCATTATCCTTTTTTTAGAACTACTTGCAATGGAGGGAAAATAATTTTATATTTATATATTGGTATAAAATCAATAAATATAAAAAAATTTAAATATATTTAAGCTGAATATTAAAAGATAAAAAAATTTAGAAAAATTCACAACGTTAAAAATAGATATTATGAAAAGACAAAAATAACATGTTACAAAAATTATAAAAAAATATAAATTAAAAAGTAGATTTATTTGAAAAAAAGGATGAGAGAGAAGAGAGGATATATAGTTTTATAAAAATTAATCTTTAAATAAAATAATATTTATATTTTAAATTAAAATATGTTAAATTAAAGTTCTTATCGTGATCTTTAATTTGACATGCATATCAAATATTTTATAGTTAGTAGAATTTAAAAATTTTAGAAATAAATAAAATGGAAGGTAAGAAGATAAAGAAAAAGGAAATAAAAAGAAAAAAATATATAATTTACAAATAAACCTTCAATTATATTATAACTACAAAATTGACATTCAATTTTAAAATTCCCTTTCAATTTTACCCGACATTATTTATCAGTTAATCACAAATAAAAATTGTGCATATTTTGAGAGATTTAATGTGTTTACTAGTATACTTATAATTTTTCTTTTTGTTACTTGAGATTTTTATTTACATTTTATGGTACAGCCGAAATTTTAAAAATTTCATTTTATGCAAATATATCGGCCCAAAAATAATTGTGAGGGCCCAAGGCTTAGTTAAATAAAAATATCCCATTATTTATCTCCCTGCTGTCTAAAACCCTTACACCAAATAGAAAAACCTTATCGGCGGCAGAGGGAGGAATTCTTGATGACAAAACGGAGGCAAAACGCAGAGGTGAATTCTTGATAAAAAATTACTTTCTTTCTTATATTGTTATTAATTTACTCTCATTAGTATTTTTTTTGCTCTATTCTATTCATTTATTATGATAAAGATTCACACGTTATTTAAAACTAGTACGCGTGCTCGTGCTATATGATGAAAATCGAAATTAAACGACATATTTAAATAATTAAAAATATTAAACAAAATCAAAATATAAGTAAATGTAAAATATATTTTAAAAATAAAATAAAATAATCCACATCAATTACTCAATAAAAATTAAATTTTAAAAATACAAATTTTCAACTTTGTGTAAAGTGTAATTATAATTATAGTTATTAAAAAATTGAAAATTAGTATCCGTTGCATTTTCATAAACAAATATAAATAAAAAGTCATATTTGACATTATATTTTTAATACATATAGAGTATTACACATTATAATAAATAAATATTTTCATACAAAAATATAAAAAAAATGACATCTAATAAAAATATTGGAAATAAAATAAAATTAATATAAAAATATCCCTATGTTCAACATTAATAGAAAGAAGCGAGAAAATAAAATATTTTAAATTTTAAATTTTTCATAACTTATTTGTTTTAAATTCATTTTAAAGATCTTGTCACGAGCTTAAATTTAAGATGGATACTGAATATTTTTTATAAATCAAATTTGACGATATTTAGATAAGAATCAAAATGAAAAAGAAGATGAAAAGATAGAATAAATTGATTAGAGGAAAATGGAGGGAAGAAATGGAGGGAAAAAACTCATTTTTTATATATTATATAGATGGCAGAACGGAGGCCAAAGGCCAAATACAGAGAGACAAGAGAAGTGAGTTGTTGCTATGGATCTTCAATTACATATTATTTATAAGGTCTTTTGGCATATTTTGAATTATATATCTATTTATTCCCCTTGGATTCAAATAAAGGGAAGGGGAAGCAAAAACGGCAGCGTTTTGGACAGGACGGGGGCGATATGGTGAGCTGCACTTTTCGGACTCTCAGTGTTGGAATATTTTTTTATCAATTAAGTTACATGATCTCCCATAAATTACCTTCTTTTTATATTTAATTGATCTACTCTCATTCGTCATTATATATTTCTCTTGCTCTGTCGTATTCATTTATATGATGAAGTCTCCCGCTTTATTTAAAATGGGGGAACGAAGGCCAAAGGTCAAATACAGAGAGATGAGAGAGGTGAGTTCTTGCAATGGATCTTCAATTATTAACTATCTGTAGGGTCTTTGATGTGGATTAGATTATTGAGTGTTTCTTTACTGATATCTCTGTTCTGTTTTATTCATTTATGTGATAAAGTCTCCTTCTTTATTTAAAATGGTGGAAAGGTGGCCAAAGGCCAACTACAGAGATAAAGTCTCCTTCTTTATTTAAAATGGTGGAAAGGTGGCCAAAGGCCAACTACAGAGAGATGAGAGAGGTGAGTTGTTGCTATGGATCTTCAAGTACAGATAATTTATACGGTCTTTGGCATAATTTGAATTAAATTATTGAGTGTTTCTGTTGGAGTTAATTTTTAACTCCATAAAACTTTCCTAAAGTTTTGGTTTGTTTTGCCTTCTTCACGTGTGTTTTGTAGGTATTCGACTGAGGACAAATGAGTCGACTGATTACTAGAGAGACTGGAGATAAAAGGAGAGAAAATAGGAGGTGGTTAGTAGCTCCTACATTCAAGGAAAGAAGTTGACAAAGTGGAGCCTATACAACAAACCATCAACGGCCACTTATCCAACTACATTCCCACGACTTCAAGCCTTGGAGAACAAGATTGAGAGATCTATAAATACCAAGGAGAAGTCTCAGTTCAGTCCCAGAGCTTACAGAGAGAAATCAAGCCATGTAGGGCAATTGTGTACGAGTGTGATTCTGTATGTCGGGATGACATCAGAGTCAACACCCGTTGTTTTATTTTGTAAGGTTTCGGAGTATTACTCTTGAACCGAGTTTTGTTTTTTAATGAGAGTGTCGTTTGTTCAATACCTAGAGTCTTGTAAAGGTATTGAACGCGAGTTGTTCATTCTCCGTTTAGTCATTTTGCCATGAGGCGTCTTCAAGTTATATATTTTATAACTTGAAGAATTTTTGTATCTCCTTGTGTCTCCCATTTTTATTTTCGCTGCAATATTTCTCTGTGTGCACTGGTGTGCTGCCCTAACACAGTGCTAAACATCAAAGTATGAAGGAAGCAACACTTTCAGTTTCTTTACTGATATGATATATCTGTTAAACGGCTTAAGGTGAGATGGAGACGAAGGAGGTGTTCAAAATCAAAACAGGACGGCAAGGTCATTCTCGATCTATATCTTTAGGTATTTAAATGTTTGTTTGTTCTTTTTCTTTTGTTCTGATAATGGTGCATTTGCATCATTTTGAGTTGCAGCGTAGCAGCGATGATAGTCCAGTTGATCGAATTAGCATGCTTCCGGATGATTTATTGAGCATCATACTGTCCAATATCACATTTAAGGAACAAGTTGCAACTAGCATACTTTCTCATCGATGGAGATCCTTGTGGACCTCCACAACTAGTCTGGAATTTGACGGTAGAGACTCGTTATCGAGTTTAGTCTCATCACCGTATGAGACATTATCAGCGCGCAAGAAGGCAAGTAAATTATCAGCACTCAAGAAGGCAAAGTTGGATTTTGTGAGTTGGGTCAATCAGGTCGTGGCATCACGTAAGGTATCAACCATCGAGGATTTCAAAGTGTACTTCAATATAGGCAAAGAATACGAAGGATGTATCAATGAGTGGCTTAGATATGCTCTAGCATGCAAGGTTCTAGCCCTAACCCGATCCATTTAAAGCAGTTGAAAACGATTTCATTGAATCGTGTGGGTGTGGATGGTGAAGCCCTGGAGTTCTTGTTACATAATTGTCCTTTCCTTGAAAACTTGTCTGTTTCCGAATCAGATGTGCTGTCGAGTCTAAGGGTTACTGGGCCATTTCCTTCACTAAAACACTTAGAAATAAGTGAATGCAATCGACTTGCTTCACTCGAGATTTGTGATGTAAATCTTGTTTCTTTCAAGTATATCGGGAGGGTGATACGCTTTCATCTTCAGAACCTTCCTATGCTCGTGCACGTTTCTGTCCGAGAAGAGGTATTTGAGCACATGAAAGTAAACGCTGCACGATTTCCAGGCATCCTTGGGCAGTTAGAGATACTTACTCTACATCTGAGGGTAAAAATCCGATGCCATTGTTTTACCATGATAGTTTATACGGTGGCGTTTCTTGATAACTTTTGTTTCTCATTTTGCTGGGCAGCGGTCTATGGCAGCATTTCTTTTACCTGTGGAAATGAGCAATCTGAAGCAGTTAGAGGTGATGGTGCCGTCGTATCTGGTACCCGAGGATGCATCTCTCCTTGGGCTTACTCACTTAATACAGTCAGCACCTCGCCTGCAAAAAATTCTGGTTGAGGTAATTGTCGTTGTCGTATATTTTGTTGATGCCTCTCTCTCTCTGTGTAATGTATGCAATGATATTTAAGGTCACGTGCGTTTTTACGCAGTGGAGCCGTGCATCTGCTAGATTCCATAAGAGGGAATTGCAGAGGATGAAGATGGAGAAGTCGGCATATCCTGAGTTGGAGGAGGTTGAGCTTGTGGGTCTTTGTGGTTGTCCAAGTGATTTGGAGTTTGTTTTCCATTTCGTTGACAATGCAGATGCAGTGAAGAAGATTCTGATCAATAAAAAGAAAACTCATGCGATGCTTCATGAGCACAAGTTTTTCTTTGATCATAACAAGATCTACAAGGATGTGCGCCATCAACTGGAGAAGCAAATTGCACTGGAAAAGCCTTGGATAAAAGTGGAGATTTATTAATTACTAGTATACTCACCCGTGCGATGCACGGCGAGCATCGAAATTGATGACTGGTTAAATAAATATAAATTTTGAACAAAATTAAAACATAAGTAAGTGAAAATTATTTTTTTAATATAAAATAATCAACATCAATCACTCAATTAAAAACCTAAAAATTTGAAAGTACATAAATTTTCAATTTTGTATAACTATAATGACAATTATAAATTTTATATATAATGTTAAGATAACTACAAAGAAAAATTATAGTTAATTATAATATTTAGATATTGTATTTATATGTTCTTTATTTATGCTACTTCAAATTTCTGAACTGTTACATTTTTTTTTGAAACTCTGAACTTTTACATTTACATTAAATATGAATTATAAAGGTTTACATAGTGCAAATTTATAGTTTGATATTCCGTGAGATGCACAGTATCAAAATTTATAAACTTTTATGTACATATAAAATTTAATTACAAATATAAAGAGCAATATCTTAATATACATAATAAATTGTAGATAAAAGTGCCCCCAACAACTAAACATAAAATAAAATGGCCACCAACTAATTTGGATGGAGCAATTTAAAGAATATCCTTTTACAAACCCTCTGCAAATTACTTTCTTTTGGTAAAAAAAAATCGTGAATTTATAGTTGTGAAAAATTTCAATTCTTCTCTAAAAAAAATACTTTTTCAACCTTCTATAAACATACATCCTAAAATAACATATAGTTGAACAATAAATATGCATTGATTTAATAATAAAATAGTTAATGACTGACGCTAATTAAAATTCAGTTTCGAGTTCGTCAGATAATATCTAAACGTAATTTGTTCATCAATTATAAAAAAAGATTGGAAAATAGGTTTAACTATTGAAAAAGAGGTGGCATGGCTTATATAAATATATACATGTTTGTACGTGTAGTTATATACTTCCTTTGTCGGCCATCTTATTTTCATTTTTGTTATTTTGATTTGTCCACAATATCATTTTCACTTCTATTTATAATAATAGAGTTCACATAACACTTTAGTTCTCTCCACACATTTACAGTGAGACTCAAACTCCACTCACACCAATACCCACTATTACAACTTTTATCCGCCATTTTCCTAAAATTCATGCCCTCCAAAATATGAAAACGATATTGCGAACGAAGATAATACATGTTATGTTTAACTGCCCTACACATCAAATCAACGAATTTGGTATTACTTTTCTTTAAATTGTTTGTCCTTTACTTCTACACCTCATAATATTTTCAAGCTGTTTTACTAATATTTTATTTAACTACAATATATCAAACCTTTTTAAAATTTAAAAATTTTATACTCTTTTTTAATTAATCCGATCCTTATATGCATTATATATTATTTGTTTGTACTCACTTCATAATTTATAGCTCAATCAGTTCTTAAAAGAAGAGAGTTCCCCTGCCCTCTCTATCCAAATTGTTGAATCTTCTCAAAACTCCATTATTATTTTTTAGAGCTTCTGAAATTAACATCTTACTTTAAAACTCATTTTGTTCCTTAACTTTTGTATATGGTCTTATCCAAATACCTCGACCAGATTTATCCGCTAATAAGATCAACTTCCAAATACCTCGGCCAAATTTAATCTGCTAATAGTTATAAGATGCTGAGACGAAAAAAAAAAACCCTTCCTAACGAAATTAGCAGAAGCTTCTTTGTGTAAAAATCAACAATTGGACCAAATACAGGCCATTTCACGTAAAATAATACATGGGACATGTGGTCCATTTTTTGTATTTCCAATCACAATACTAAATTACTTAAAATTCACCTCATCAATTTATATGCACACAGCACACATATATCATCTTCTAGCGTTACATACAAAGAAGCGGCGCAGTTCTATGATTCTCTCTCACCAGAAAATACAATGATTCCTACACTGAAATTACAAGAAATCGTCACCATATATAATCGATTCCTAAAATTTTCCTTATCTTTTCTTTACCATTAAAAGACCATTCGTTTACTTATTCGTACTAAATTCAACTACCATACTACAACAACCTCTATCTATATATTTTCTATCGATATTGGTAAAATTCAGACAGCTTGATGAAAAGAGTAACCATGATTTGTGAGAGATGATGCATTTGATTGCGAATCAGTTAGAAGAAGAAATCAGGCGAACTTCTTTTTTACGATGTTGCATCTTCTTCTTCGTCGTTGTTTCTTCTTCAGCACTCCGTTTCTTCTCATTCTTCTTCCCATCTCAGAAGTTTATAGACATAAATCAATTGTTACGGAGATGAGTATAAATGGTGGAGTATCAAATAATGTCAATTAATTAGATCTAAATTTATAGGTTGAAATCGATTAGAGGGTACCTTTGGAGACTGCATCTTCTTTTTCGAAAGTTCTTGGATATTTTCGATTAGTGAAAGTGTTGCTGCTCGGAGCCTACCCATAACGATGGCCAATATGCGGTAGCGTCGCCAAAATATACAACAACGATGTGAACATATTTTTTGGTGCTGGTATCTGGAAACTGGCTCCCTTGCATCTAAGTTGATTTCTGGATTAAAAAAAAATCAAGAATTAATTGTTTTTTTCAGTCTTACAAATCAAATCAAATGGAAAGGATTAAGAATGAAAACTAACAACATAAGAAAGTGAAGGTTTTATTGACATGCAGGCTATAAAAATTGAATGAAAAAGAATTATAGGAAGAAATAATCAAAGTAGAAACCATAAAAAAATAATCGATGAAGCGCTGCAAGTGGGGTTTCAACAACTTTCTGTATCAAACAAATGAATGCTTATTTTACTCTATCAAAGCAAAACAGTGGGTCACCATAATAACTGATGGTCACACGACCTGACGGAAAATAAAACTGTCAAATAACATAATTGATCATCACATTCACACGATTATTTAAAAATAGAACTGCCAAATTTGGCGCATAAAAAAAACTGTTTTAAACTGTGTTTTCATATATTAATAGATTGGTTGAAATCGAATTAATTATTGATAATTTCCTTGTTTTTTTTTTTAGGCTGTAGTGTGTCCTTGGCTAATTTATATAATTATTACATGTAGGCATGTGGATTAACGTGCTTATTCAAATCCCAGTAATATATGCTAGTATTATTTATATAGATTGTGCAATTTTCATGTTGTATATATGGTTAAGTTTCATAGAGAACTGCAAATTTTCTCTTCCGTTTTTTTACATAATGGAGATCTTGTTGTAGATTCTTAGTTAGATTATAGGTTATTATATTATGTGGATATTATGTGGATTAAGGCGATGAAGCTCTTTGTTGGTAATACGCTTCTTTTTCCATTAATACAATTTAAAAAAAGAAAAAAAGATATAATATGGATTAAATTTGAGATTTGTTTCATATATTTTTGTTTCAAGTGGAACCAGAGACGGATCTAGAGCCCGGGCAGCCTCGGCGGTCGCCCGGTCAATTTTTTTTATTACCTATATATATATTTATATTTTGATGAAATCTCGGCGGTCGCCCGGTCTGTTTTCTTTACTAAAAATTCATTAGAATCATCCAATCAAATCTCGCCCGATCCTAATTAAATTCTTAGATCCGTCCCTGAGTGGAACATATTTTGATGATAGGTGTGATAGGTTAGCTACGATTTATATCGATTATTTGACAGCTAATATTTTCATATTTATTAATAACAAATTAATTTAGGATTGCTAATTGCATGATTTATCATCATGACTGATAATGATAATAGCGCAATAATAAAATATTTTGATTATCATTTATTCACGTAGTTGTGGGTGATCAAAATTTAAAATCAAAAGTTCAAGTCCATTATCACACTGTTTTTATAATATTTGTCTCTTACGTTCCCCAAAAAATAATAAATAAAAGAATAAAACTTCTTTTTTACAGTAAGTACTAGTACGTTTACACGTGCGATGCACGGCAAGTATCAAAATTTAAACTCTGAATCTTATTATGTTAAGCAGGGGTTCATCATTGACAAAAATTGATTATTTTTTGTAGACGGATATAAAACTAATCACATTTGTATATCTCTTTCTCCTCCCTTCTTAAGCAGATGGGATTCTCTGTCCCAGAATATTGTGTGTACCATGTGTACCACTCTTCATTTCTTTGTTTTATAAATTGTTTTTTATAAAAATAAAAATTATTATTTAATGAATATATAGTTTAATTTTAAAATTTGTATTTTGATAAAATTAACAAATACAACCTAGCAAAGATGAAATTTAAAATTTATCATGATCAAGAATCATAACATTTTAAAATTTGTTTGTTTTATTTTGTTTTTTATATTTTTATTATATAGTATTATTTTTATATTTATATTTTTTATTATAACAATTTAACGCGGTTACAAAGATTAAACTTATATTTTTTCATTTTAGAACTCTTTAGCTTAAAATATAAATTTTATAGATAAATAATTATATATATATCTTAAAAATATAATTTCTAATATGATTTACATTTATTAAATTTTTAGTACGTTTTTGTATGAATTTTATATTATTATTATTATTATTATTATTATTATTATTATTATTATTATTATTATTATTATCTAGAGTAGATTGATAAAAAAAAAATTAGAAAGAAAAAACTATTTTCAAAAATAGTAAGGTGATTTTTGGCAAGAAAACATAATTTACTATTTTTGAAAGTGATCGAGCTTTAATATATGTATATAGATATTGTCAAATCATTCAATCTCTCTAGGGACATTGACGATCTCAAATACGTTTTGAACAATCTTAAATTTGAGAAGCTCCTTTTAGAACAATAAGTCAGTAACTGGCATTGCCAGCATAATTTTATATTTCGATTTGAACTTCGAAGTTTTAATATAATATAAATTTGACAATAAGTTATATTGCCTAATATTTTTTAGTATATATAAAGTCTATAATTAATGAGATATATTTAAAATTTTGGGCCCTCAAAATTATTGAAAGAGTTTAGTGCCCCAAATTACCAACAAAGTAAAACTGTGTAAAGAAAAGAATAATGTTGGATGCAATGTTATCAACAGAATGTTAATAACATTATAACCAACATGCAGCGGAAAGTAATAACACACAGGAATACTTTTTTCACGGATTATAAATAATCCGTGAGTGCCTCAAGGCTAAATTCACTATGTTGAATCAACAATACAAAGTACAGATTTGGATCTTCTTGGAGATCTATCTTTACAGAATGGCTGCCTAAGATAAACCAACCTATCTACTTTTAGTACTACTATGTTGATACAACACAGAACCCAAAACAGCCGAATAACAAAAGTTAATCGGACAAAGCAAACAACCTGCTACGCTCCAATGGCCTTGCACTTCAACTCTTGCCCTCGACGTCCCGTCGATACAAAGATAGACTTTACAGATTGGCTGCCTAAGTCTACTTCGTCAAAGCAATCCTTGAAGAACCGGTGACACGTTTGCAGCAGGAAAATGACGAATTGGCTGTGAGTGAATGTTAAGTCCCAGATAATGCACTTCCAAAACGTAAGGATGATTGAAGCTTCTTGCTGCATTTATAGGCCTTCATGTCGTGGTTGGTTTCATCCACTTCCCACTTCCAGAAACTTCCTATAACTGCTGCAATCCGTCTTCAATAACTGCTAGTCGACCAGCCTTGGGATGTTGGCTACGAGATCATGGTTCCTGAAAAATAGCAACAACATTCCCACTACTTTGAACCATGCATAACTGTCAATCCACTTATTAGAAACGTGGTCAACAAACAAAGGACAATTATTTCACAACCAAAGAATAAGAAAACGTGAAAGGAAGGTAAAGATTAAATATATACAATTACCAATGGAGAGTCAAAGTATGGAGTCAAGGCAGACTCCGGAATGTTGGTTGAAACCCAGAAATGTTGACACCATGAATGTTATCAACATTCCACCCAACATTGAAAACACGAATGTTATCAACATTGGTTCCAACATTGTCGGAGTCAACATTGACTCTAACAATTATGTTACAAAATTATCATCAAATTAATTTGAAATTGATTTTAAATTGAACTTTGAATTTTTGACAATAAATTATGTTATCTAATACTTATTTTTTAGTATACATAAAGCCTATAATTAATGGAATATATTAAAAAATTGGGCCCTCAATTTTTTGGGGCCCTAGGCCGTCGCACATACCCGCCCGCCCTCAGGGCCGGCCCTGCCAGCATGTGGTGAATCAGCACCGCCTCTCCATTGTCAACATCATCAATGATGCGAGACACCAGCCCTTTCTCCACCTTTTCAATTTGAAAGATGTTCTGCCTCATTTTTTGGATCTTTCTTTTGGCATTGCGATGGATGCGTCTTGCTTCTCGTAGCTGTCTCAGCACCTCATCCCTTGCAACTTGGCAGAGAGAGATCTGATTTTCCATATTAAACCTCTTTCTGAAGGTGCAGGGGCGTGCAACCGCTCAGCTTGATGAAGGCAGCCTTCTTCGCCGCCTTGGCTTTGAGCGCCCCGATCCTGCTGCCCAGGAAACGAGCCTTGGATTGTTACTTCGCAGCAATGTTTTCGAACTCTTTCTTTTGGATTGTGAGGTGACGCAATTTCCTGAGTGGATACATTTTGTAGTGTGAGTGTGAGTGAATGAGTTGGGCGCCAATTCCGAGACTCTTTATAATGTTCAACACACGCGCGCATGGATTTGAAGCGGATTTTATATTCAAGTTAATTCTGGAGCTCTCTCTCATCCGAATCGCATGCATTCGATATAATATTCAACACACACGCACGGATTTGAAGCGGATTTTATATTAACCGGATTTTATATTCAAGTTAATTTTGGAGCTCTCTCTCTCACATCCGAATGGCATGCATTCAAGCATTGCATCCTCCTAAATGTAATCGTTATATTCTTTTAGGGTTTCTATATAGTAACCGTGTGTATCATAAGCATATTTATATTTGAAAATTTTTTAGGGCCCCGATCCTGCGGCCAAGGAAACGCGCCTTCGATAGTTATTTCTCAACAGTTTTTTTGAACTCGACGCAATTTCATTACTGGATACATTTTGTAGTGTGAGACTGTGAGTGAGTGAGTTGGTGGCTATTTTGGGCCAAATTGGCCCAAATATAACCTAACAGAACACAAAAAATTATTGGTCTATTTTTGCAAATGGCCTTAAGATAATGGACTTAAATAATTTTAAACTCGTAAAACTATAGTGAATATGTCGCGGATCTGCACTCCACCATCGGCAGCCGCAACTTTGATGACATCCACAAGTGGTTGACACTCCTCTGCTTGCATTCGACCAATTTTCATCTTCATCTTCCGGATCTTAGTTTTGGCGTTTCTATGACTGATCCGCGCTGCCCTAAGCATCTCCACCACTTTCTCCTTCGAGGGTTCACACTGGGAGATTTGATCATGCAGATTCGCCCTCTTTCTTAAACGGCTGGTGCTTGTTGTTGTTGTATTGGCCCACGTAATAAATCTGGTCTTCCTTGCCGCCTTAGCTTTCAAAGCTCCGACTCTTCGGCCGAGGTCACGCACCCTCCCACGTTGTTGCTCAACAATCGCTTGGAACTCCTTCTTTTTGTTGGTGAGGGTACGCAATTTCAATAGCGGATACATTTTGTAGTAGCGAGTGAAAGAGTAAGCAGCTAGGCACGAATACGGAGGCAAAAATAGGCCACTATTTTTCAAAATTATTTAGGACCATTATCTTAGGGCTATTTGCAAAAATAGGCCACTATTTTTCGGACTTGCAAAAATAGGTCAATTATTTTAGTTTTTTGCATTTTTAGGCCACATTTGAGCTCAATTCAGCATTTATAGGCCACTTTTTGGGGCCAAAATGTGGCCCAAAATAGCCTGATTTGGTACACATGTGGCCTAAAAATACCAACAACTAAAATAATTGGCCTATTTTTGCAAGTCCGAAAAATAGTGGCCTATTTTTGCAAATAGCCCTAAGATAATGGCCTTAAATAATTTTAAACTCTAGAATTGTATGCTCAATGAATTTGCTATTCAACTATTTACTTCATTAGAACTCAACAACAATGGAAGAAGAAGTGATGTTTAGATTCAAATTTAATGGATGAGAACTCAACAACAAAGTTTGAATTAAAATTTACTTCACTGAAAACTCAACAACAAAATTTGGATTAAAATTTACTTCTTAACCAGTAGATTGCCTATTTGTTTCTTAACCACTAACCTCAAAACTCAATAACTAATATGCTCTCTTAAAAAAACATTAAGTATTCAATAGTCACAGATCCCCTCCAGTTTGGTGTCCAACTTCGCAGCGATTTCATCGCGTCTAGCTCTAGGTACAACTCCAACAATTTGCACTAGTAGATTGCCTATTTGCTTCTCAACCACCAGCTTGGGAACCGTATCCACATCTAACATGTGGCGAATCCTCACTGCATCTCCACGGTCAACCGCAACAATGATGCCGGCCACCAACGGTTCCTCCTCCTCCTCTTCTTCAATTAGAAAGATCTAATTCTTCATTTTTTGAATCTTTGTTTTGGCATTGTGATGAATGCGCCGTGACACCCGATTTTTCAGATTGAACTTCTTTTTGAAGCTGCAAAGGCGTGCAACGGCTTCATTGCCCCACTTGATGAATGCAGCCTTCTTTGCGGCCTTCGCTTTTAGGGCCCCTATCCCCCTGGTGGAAAATTGAACAACTGACAGTTCAGATTGCTGGTTATCAAAATAATGTTGTGGAGGCAGAGGAAGGTCTGAATGCTATTCTAATCGACCTAGGGGATGGAGCAGAAGCTACTTTCCTGGAAAAAAGCGACACTGACGCGCTTCGAGCATTGAGGGATCTACAAATCCGAGAACTCGTCTTCAAACTAGGTGCATCTGCAAACGCTGACAACACCTCAACAATAATCCAAAGAATGGATCATCTGTCAGAGCATGTCATTCCTTACATGAGACTTGGTCAGACATTTCGCATGAACGTCAATGGGGCTTTCGAAATGATTCGAGGACTAAATTTTCCACTAGGGCTATAACTGTATCACAGATTGAAGACAAGACCATGTTCAACCAGGCAGTATAAAACATATATGTTAGCTATTACATTGAGTTTTTCTATTCTGTTTGCTATCACAGACTGATCATACATTGTGTTTTGCTATTCTGTTTGCTTACAAATGTGTTTGCTATATTGTTTGCTATTACTTGCACGTTGCGTTTTGCTATTCTATATGATCATTTTTCTTCTTGTGATTTTTAGAAAATTAAAATTATAACTGAATGTGTTTAGGGGCTACTCTAAATTATTTTTTTAGGGGGCAAGTCGTATAACATAAAAACGCGCAACAAGTAGCAATAGAACCAAAAAAAGATAATAAACAATGCAGCCAATAAAAAATTTACAAGGGTGACAGGTCAGGTAGTTGGCAGAAACATACATTAGGACATCTTCATCTTCGGAATCTTAGTTTTGGCGTTTCTATGACTGCGCCGCGCTGCCCTAAGCATCTCCACCACAGGCTTCACACTGGGAGATTTGATCATGCAGATTCGCCCTCTTTCTTAAACGGCTGGTGCTTGTTGTTGTTGCATTGGCCCACGTAATAAATCTGGTCTTCCTTGCCGCCTTAGCTTTCAAAGCTCCGACTCTTCGGCCGAGGTCACGCACCCTCCCACGTTGTTGCTCAACAATCGCTTGGAACTCCTTCTTTTTGTTGGTGAGGGTACGCAATTTCAATAGCGGATACATTTTGTAGTAGCGAGTGAAAGAGTAAGCAGCTAGGCACGAATACCGAGGCAAGGCTTTTTATAATTTCAAATACACACAAACCAAACCCATCAACATTCAAGAATGTATATCTTGGCCAAGGAGACAAGGAGTTTGTACTAACCTCAACGCTAGGACTATGTCCTCTACTAGAAAACCCGATCTAGGAACATAGAATTGTATGCTCAATGAATTTGCTATTCAACTATTTACTTCATTAGAACTCAACAACAAAGGAAGAAGAAGTGATGTTTAGATTCAAATTTAATAAATGAGAACTCAACAACAAAGTTTGAATTAAAATTTACTTCACTGAAAACTCAACAACAAAATTTGGACTAAAATTTACTTCTTAACCAGTAGATTGCCTATTTGCTTCTTAACCACTAGCCTCAAACCTCAATAACTAATATGCTCTCTCAAAAAAATATTAAATACTGAATAGTATAATCACAAATCCCCTCCAGTTTGGTGTCCAACTTCGCAGCGATTTCATCGCGTCTAGCTTTAGGTACAGCCGCAACAATTCGCACCAGTATATTGCCTATTTGCTTCTCAACCACATCTAACATGTGGCGAATCATCACTGCATCTCCACGGTCAACCGCAACAATGATACCAGCCACCAGCGGTTTCTCCTCCTCTTCTTCAATTAGAAGGATCTAATTACTCATTTTTTGGATCTTTGTTTTGGCATTGTGATGAATGCGCCGTGCTTCTCCCAGCCTCAACAACAAAGGAAGAAGAAGTGACGTTTAGATTCAAACTAGTTTTGCTTCCGTGTGATGCACGGTAATAGTTATTTAAAAGTATAAGTAATCTATACTTTTTAATGTTGAATGTCTTTTTATATTATACTAATATTTTTATAACTTAAAAGATAATATTGATAATTTTTTAAACTTATATAAGAGAGATCTCACTAATACTATAATTGTTTAAATAAAGGTGACTTTTTATAGTTGTATGTAAGTTAAATCAATGACCAAATATCAATTAACAACATATTTTTATCAACTATCATTATTAGCTAGTTAAAATGTCCATCAAAATATTCATCTGTTTTTATTTTAGGTTTCTATTAAGAAATAATTTTTTTCTAAAACTTTATTTATGCATAGTAGTAAAAAAGATTTTCTAGAATTTTTATTATTTGATGCATAATATACAACTTTGAATTTTTTTCAAAATACTTCATTCGTCCCAGTTATATAGGCAGATTGAATTCTGCAAAATGATTAAGAAAATCATTGTAAAAGAAAATTATACAAGTATATTCCTAAGATGTCCATATTTATTGTTTGACAATACATTAATGCTAGAGTGAATCAAAGAATTAAATTAACGCGTATCAGGACAATAAAGATGAGAAGAAGTTTGATGATTGTTTTGAGCACACTAAAATTTATACTCTTTTGTCGTGTGAATTTATGATTTTTTTAAGATAAATTTGAAGCTAAAATGAATTAATTTTTTAATGGAATATATAAATTGAATGAGAAAAAAATGACATAAGATAACATAAAAGTTTAAGATTTTTTTTTAAGAAAGTAAATGATTTTTTTTTTAAATTCAATGAAGTGAAATCATTTTGAATTGACATTTTCACATTTTTGCTTTCTTTTTATATAGAAATAGACGCTTCATGAAAAAAATTGATCATTTTCATAAGTTTAAATTGTAATAACGAATTTGATTTTATTCTAATTTTTTTAATCCTACTCACATCTTAATTACTATTTTTCATTGAAAAATTATAAAGTTGATAACAAATGTAGCAAATCACTTGTCAATTAAGAGCTACTACTCTATAATGTCCTCAAATTTTTAAAGGTGAAAATTTATTCCTTTTATGTTTGTGTATGTGAGTGACAAATTACTTTTAATGAACTACTTTGATTACATATATATAATATTGATATTATGAGTTATTTTGTTTAAACAATTATAATTTAGAATATTTGCATGTTTTTGCCCCTTCTATAGTATTATTTTATAGATATATATTAGATTAAATTAATGAACATTCATAGGCTATAATATATTATCTATTATAGATTAAAATCGATATATATATATATATATATATACACACACACACACACATATTGTATGGAATATACCATTTATATAACATAATATATTATTAATTGTATATAATTAATCTTCTTAAGTTTATTACATGTCACTATAGAAATAACATTCAGTTAAAATTAAGAGTAAAATTTTGGAATAGCCAAAATGAATCATAAAACACAAATTATGGCCACTCATTGAAAAAACATAAATTTTGGCCATTTTTATAGCTTTGGGACGTTTTTGCCCTTAATTGGGCGGACTGGGTAGGGTCAGGAGCGCGGGTCGCGTGCCGGGTAGGATTAGGCACGCGGGTCGGGTTATGCACTTATGGCACTATTAGTGCCATAAGTGCCAACGATTTTTTTTTTACTCCCCCTGCCTTGTCTACCCCCCAGACCCCAGACCCCACTCACCCCCAAGCTAAAAACAAAAAAAAATTTACTCCCCCTAGAAAAAAATAAATCAAATTTTACTTTTGTTATTTTATTTTATGGCACTAATAGTGCCAACGAAAATCCAAAATAAAATAAAGTAAAATGGTCTTTTTAGCACTTATGGCACTATTAGTGCCATAAGTGCCAAACATGCAGAACAAATATAGAAACAACAACATCATCTAAACCCTAAATGGAACATTTAAACCCTAAATGGATAATCTAAACCCTAAATGGAACATTTAAACCCTAAATGGATAATCTAAACCCTAAATGGAATATCTAAACCCTAGGGGAAGTGTTTAAAAAGTTCCTTTTGACTTGGGGGTGGGTGGGGTCGGGGGTCTGGGGGGTAGACATGGCAGGGGGAGTAAAAAAAACAATTCGTTGGCACTTATGGCACTAATAGTGCCATAAGTGCCTAACCCGACCCGCGTGCCTGATCCTACCCGGCACGCGACCCGCGCTCCTGATCCTACCCAGTCCGCCCAATTAGGGGTATATTAGGCATATTGCCTAATTAATGGTCATAATTTGTGTTTTTTCAATTAGTGGCCAAATATTGTGTTTGCATGTTCAATGTGGTCATTTGACACCATTGTTTCTAAAATTAATGTGTTGTCATGAGTTATGTCATTGTAACATTAATTATTAATTGTTGATCCAAAATTATCAATACATATAAATGATATGCCATTTAAAATTAAAAAATATAATTATTTCTAAAAATAGCAAAGTGATTTTTGGCGGGAAAAAATAATTTACTATTTTTGAAAATGGTTGTGCTTATATATATATATATATATATATATATATATATATATATATATATAGATAGATATAGATATGAAAATACGAAAATATTTCATGTGTATTACACGGGGTGCAATGATAGTTCATTTGCAGTAAAAGTGATGAATTTGGGGGGGGGGGGGGGGGGGGAGGAGGGGGCTCATAGGGGATTGGAACCCAGGACCATCCAATAAAATGATGAATTTACTGTAGATCTTTATGATCTAAATGCAAAAAATGGTTCATAGTTTATATCTTAAAGTGACTTTTAATTTATTTTAGCCAATCTTTGGTTCATAGTTTATATCTATATAACTAATATATTTTAGAGATACAAAATTAACTATATTTTAATTAAAATAATAGAAAATTTATGACAAAAAAATACCAATATGATTTGGAGTAGACGAAATGAAGACAAACTAAAAAAAAAAAAAAATCTAAAATTAGTAAGTTAATTTTAGTAGAAAAAATATAAAAAGTGAGGACACACACAAGCCACGAACATGGGTAAGCACCCACGTTTGGCGAGCTACCAATGAGGCCGGACAAGGCGAGATCCAAAGGTAAGCACCTACGTTTGGAGAGCTACCCACGTCTTACGGGGCCAGATGAAGCGAGATCCGCGGATAAGCACCCACGTTTGGCGAGCTACCAATGGGGCCGGATGAGGCGAGATCCAAGGTCCAATGCACCAGAACCTTGAGAAAAAATTGCCTAATAACCCCACAACCTTCACCACACGCAGCACAGAAAACGCCCTGAAGAAAAAAGTCATATATTAACATTGTGATGAATTGTTCAAAATCTGAGGTTATTCCAATTTTTTAGTATTGGAATAAATAGGAATCTCAAATAAATAATGATACTTTGTTATTTTTGCAAATCCAAAAATATTAAAAATGATGATAAAATAATGATTTAAATATTACCGTATGAGTAGCAGTAAAGCATTAAAAATATAAAATACGCACAATGAATAATTTTGTACTGCAATATCAATTAAGAGGTGGTTTTGGGAACCACCGGGTATACCGTACAATCGGGTTGCACCCTCACTTAGACCCTGACCCACACTATGACCCGAACTCGTATCCTGACCTGAATCTTATAAATAACACTATTTTGGATGCGGGTCAACCCAATTATACAGTACACCCGATTGTACTCAAGTTTTTGTGATTAATTAATTGTTGTTGTGTATTCACTATATTTGATATTTAACCCTATATTCTATATGTATTCTTACAATAATATATCCGCTCTTTAAAATAAAATAAAATAATATATTCGCTAATCACATTCAATTTTTTTAGTAACATGATTAATATATTACATATGTTATTATCTTATAACTACGTCTCATATTACTCCATTCGTCTACAAAAAATAGTTCATTTTTGCCATTTTAAAATGTTCACAAAAATTAGTCATTTTTCGCTTTTGAAAACTATATATTACATGGTGGACCCTATTCTCCACTCACAATACAATTAATTATCATTATAAATCTGTGTCGTCTACCTTTAGGACTATTTTTAGTGAACGGAGGGTGTCTCTTATAATTACATTTTATATTTATTTTTCCCTATATTTAATTAATTTCCTCTTTAACACGAAACATTTTAAAGTTTTGATAATTTCAAAATACTTGTGGGATTCTCAAAATATAGGCATACACATTATTCTATACGCATATTAAATACTCCATCCGTCCCACGAAGCATGACCAAGTTTTCTCTTTGGTTTGTAAGCTTGATCAGTTTCCTTATATGACAACAAAATTATCCTTTATTCATATTTTCACTTTTACATTTATCACACTTAACACATAAAATATCAATTTATTAAAATTGGTGCCGAAAAGAACTTGGTCATGCTTCATGAGACGGATGGAGTAAAATTTTACTAACCCATCAAGAAAAATATTTAATTAAATCAACGTGATTGTATTTTTAAGGAAAACGTATAATAAAATTTTTTAACTTCCGTTTCTTCATTCCCTCACAAGAATCAAAATGCAGAAACGTAAAACTAGCAGCTCCAAAAAATCGAAAATGGCGGGATCAGCGTTGGCCATAACCACCACCAACAAGGAGAGTGAAAACCACGCATGCGACGAGTGGCAAGTCGAATACGCGCGTTTCGTCAACTGCAGCTCGTCCGCTTTTGAGAGCACTCATCCTTCTCTGACGCCGGTTCCGAAGAGTCGCCTCCGCGGCGTCTGGATTTCATCGTCCACCGCCGCCTCCGTCAAGCTCATCTACGAGAGAACCTCCTCCGGAACGGATGATGCGGTTCTCGTCCTCTCTCTCCGATCGAAAACCCTTGTAAGCTTGAAAATCAGCTCATTGTCTTTAATTTCTAGTAGAGAGGTGCATCGATTGTACAGATCGATTTTCTTCTACTAATAATCGTTGATTGTTTTGCTCGAATCTGCTCGATCTGGTTCCTGTTCGTCTCTGTTCGTTACATCGTGCTCTAATCGGATAAATCGAACATTTGCTGTTTAAAGTAATCGTGTATGACGTAGTAGATTGATGTTTGCTGAAGTTAAATTATGAGATTAGTCGTTGTTGAGTAGAGAACTCCTTGAAATTCGTTAATGTAGTTCTATGGTGAAGTGATGGGAAATTATACTTTATTTGGCAAACTAAATGTGATGAAATGTTCGTCCTGTTTGAGAATGAGCCATTTAATCTGTTCCTGTTCAGTTTCCTCATGTATGTATGTATATGCGTTCTTAATATGGATTTTACAGGAGGTGCATTACATCTCGAAGATGCATTTCTCATGGCCTCAAATATCATGTATGTCGGGGTTTCCAGCAAGGGGAAGCAGGGCTGTTTTTCTGAGCTATAAAGATGTTGATGGCCAGGCAAGCGGTGGAAACATTTGTTAATTTCATCACCTTTCGTTATTTTCTTGTTTGAATGAAGTTACTTCTGTCACCAAGTCAAACAGGAAGAGCAAGCAAGTCCTTAAGATCGGAAGCGAACATGCTAAGGATGATAATTCGAGAGGATTAGACTTTTCTTGCACTGTGGAGAATATTGGTGATAGCTTGGATCACTAACCGAAATAGATAACATTGTTTTTTGAAGTTCTGATTTGATTAACTATGACCTTTGGAGTTGCATAACCTTTAGCATGTTTTGGTTTCAATTTCAAATCATCATATATGGGCTTATAATCTAAGAGGAACATGCTTCCATTATAAGATCATTCATCATTGTACTGATGTAACACCATAATTTTCCCACAGAGAATATCACTATGTGCAGGATTCTCATAGAGAAGACTAGCTTGGGACTATACAATTATGCATAACTAGAGCAGTGCTGTAGTTTAGCTGAGATGAGCGTGCATATATAGTGTAGTTCAACTATTCATATAAGATTTTTAGTTGGTGTCAGTTAAAATTTATTGTCCAAAATAAACCTGGCTGCATGTTTTTATATGAGAGTGCCTTTAGTTATCAATATCACGAATATGGAGTTTTACGCTTCTTTGCAGATGCAGAAGTTTGCCTTGCGGTTTTCAGCTATCCATGAAACAGAAAAATTCATGAATTTTGTTAAGGTGCTTACTTATCATGAGCAGTTGAGCACTCATTTCTATTGCATCAAACAAAGGAGAAACTTCAATTCGTTTCAATTTTTTTTACCATCCAGGAAATCTTGGAAAATGGAAGTCCACTGCTTCAATGCCCTGAATTGAAGTCTGAAATGTCATCTCAAGCTGAGGCCATCTCTTCTCATGTCACTATATCCAAGTAAGTAGTTTGTCACCTTTTCGATGTTTTCTGTAAACAGAGTGCAAATTTAGTACCCAGTGATGAAAATGAAATTTGACAGTATGTTGATATATTTACAGAAGCTGTGGTGAGCTGCAGTACACACAACCAGTGGATGAAGCTGCAAAGACGGAGCTCATTTTCCCTCCGAGTCATAGCACCCAACTGATGCTTCCAAGCTGTGCTTTTGAAGCAACTCAAGATTCAAAGCCACTTGAAGCTGCAAAGACAGAGGCTGTATATCCCCCAAGTTTCACACAGTTGATCAATAGCTGCCGCCCTGCAGTTTCTGAAGGTCATTTTCCCTCATCCGCCATCCCGTTTGATGCATCTTTCTCTGAGTATCTGGATGCAGCAACAAAGACAGGATCTGGAGATCTAAGAACTCAATTTGTGGTAAAGCCTTGACTCAGACACACAATTCTCCTTTTGTTTATCGTCTCTGTCACTAATTTTAGTTCATTCACTTCTATGCAGCAATATCTGGAAGGAACTCCTTTCAAAGGTAGACAAATTGAATAGTAGTCTTGTATTCTAAATTTCTAATTAATCTTGGCTAATGCTATATTCACTAACATATTGCTTCATTTTCTTCAATATTTCAGAACTACTGGCGACAGTAGAGAATGTCATCAGCCAATTAGGAGACGACGCGGTGCTGTAAGTTTAAATTTGTGAAGAATGCAAACTAGTTTGTCATAAACTCCTTTATCTTTAGCATTTTCATTGATCTTGAAACGAATTACACTAAAGATGTGGAGATAGGATGAGAGAATGTGAGGAATCCTACTCAGAAAAAAAGATGCAAACCAATCCATTTTTCCTAGTTAACAGCTCTGCACTGCTTCCTGATCTCTCCTTCATCTCCCACGAGCACCTCCGTCTCCCCGAGCTTCTTCATCGCATTAGTGAACTTGGCGAGCCACCCGGCCTGGTCGTCGACGAGCCTCTTCATCACGTTGTTGGCCCGCGGATCCCTCGCCAGGTTGTGGTCCGACTCGATCAGTGACTTGTCCGTGAGCAGCTCCTTGTAGAAGCGCGAGTCCATCCTGTGCTGCGAGTACGGGTCGAACTGCACGTCCTGGTCCTCGCTCTGGCAGACCGTCATGGTCTGCATCTTGAGCCAGTACCCTCGGTCGATGTCCTTCTCCTTCGCCCTGTCGTGGAACCTACCTGCGACGACGCTGCAGTGGGCGCTGCCGATGGAGTGCGCGCCCACGAGGAGGACCAGCTCCTCCAGCGTCATCCCTTTTCTCTGGAAGAGGCGGATGTTGTTGTCCTCGGCCGTGGCGTCCGGGAGCGGGAGGTTGCCCTCGACGTTCGTGGCGAGGGAGGCCAGCCCGCCCGAGACGGCGTACGCGGGCACGCCCGTGTAGACGAGGGAGTCGCGGGTGGCGAACGCGAGTATGTCCACGCACGACACCACCCCGGGGCATGCCTTCTCGAGCTCAGCCTTTATGTCGTCGACGACCTGGTAGCCCCGCACGAGCGGCCCGTTGTGCCGTGCCTTCTTCTCCACCTCCTCGCCGTCGGCGTCGTGTCCAGGAGGATTGAACCGTCGCAACCCTGCATGCCAACATTAGTTAGTGAAACATGAGATATAACGTAAAAAATAATAGGACTAATCATGATTTATGTACTTAATTTTCAATATTTTCGTTAAATAACCGTTGATTTTCACTTTAAAAACCCCAACTTCGGAAAAAGTTTCATTTATGCCCAGTTTGTAGAATTCTTCGAACATAATCTATTATTGCGAAACAACTCTTTATTCTGTTGAAGGTGGTATATAAATAAAGCCTTTTCCAAAGAAATGTTAGACAGAAAATTCCATCAGATATTAAGAAATTCCGTATGTAAATACTCCGAATAGTTGATTTTGGTTTCCATCGTACATAAAAAAAATGAAAATGAAAAACAAAAAAGAAAGCAAATTTTTAAAAAATGATTGAAAAATAGAAGATCTCACCGTGACATAACAGTCATGGAAAAAGAGGCGAACAAAGCCAGCAGCATACGTTGGATCCTTGAGAAAATGTTTGTGAATAGTCATATTCACAACCTTCTCAGCCTCGGAACAACATTTCTCGCAGCCCGCCTTTCCCGTGCACGGGCTTGGGTTCGTGTTCTTGCACGGGTTTGGAGTTGGGATCATGCACCGGGAAACGGGCTCTACAAGCTCGTTTTCAAGTTCAGAGCCTGGCTCTTGCATGGGTTTGGAGTTGGGATCCTGCACCGGGTAAGTGTAGTGGCCCGATCTGTAATGTAATTTTGTATGTATTTTCTGGAAGAATTTGTGAAAAGCAAGATAGAACAAGCGAGAGAAGATGGGGAGAAAATTGAATTTTCTACTTGATTCCTTTCTTGAGAAACAAGAGACAATATATGGGAGAGTATGTGATCCCACTCAACAACCAAACTTAGAAATAAAAGTTGCGTCCCCTTGGGATGACATAGTGGATGGGGTGGTTGCCTTTTGTCCAAGAGGTCACAGGTTCGAGTACTCTCGGCCACAATAACCACCATAGGTGGGGTGTGTGTGGTTTGTATTATTTATTAAGAATTATTCATAAAAAAAAAAAGTTGTTGAAACAACAATTAAAAGATAAAAGCGTTTATACGAGCACGCTACTCCCTTTTGTGATATTAAGTCTTCATCCACTATTCCAAAATGTCTTGGATTTGATCAGTCCATCATGGTACGATCTTTAATTTTTCTTTTATTTAATACTGTTAATCTATTAAAAAAAAGTAATTAATTGGATTTGATTTCACTGTGACACTATCTCTAATTTTTTTATTTAATTAGTATTAATTTATAAAAAATAATAATTTTATTAGCTCAGAATAAAAAAAAGGCTTGATGTGATAGAGATTTTCATTGTCATAGCATATGAAATAACGAGGAAATTATATCTTCAACGAAACTTTTTGAATGGGAAGTACAAATATAATGGAATTACTTCTCCTTGAAATCTTTAATTCCCACAAAAAATGTTACAACTTCCAAATATTCTTCGTAAAAAGCTACCTATTTCAATATCGGTAAGAAAAGAGAAGACAATTATTGTGTATATTTATGATGACATCTAATATAACGTGCATTACATGACATCTTATACTTCAAAACAGTTAAATTGAATTAATTCTTACATGGGCATTATTCCTCGAACTAAAGAAACAAAGTAGCAAATACTTGCATATAAAACGCATTCAAACTACACTTTATACATCCATGTAACCTTCCCCTAAACATCTTCCTCAACTCAGAGCTCATCCTTAGCTGCTGCTGCTGGTTGCGGATTATCCGAGGATTACCTGATAGGATACAAGGCATCCATCGCGATACCACACAACCCTTTTCGTGCTTCGACACCACGTTGCATCCTAATATAGCCTTGCTTGCCCCACTCGGGCCCCCACGAGTTCTTAACGACCCAATATTTGGTCCCATCGAGCGTGGACCCGCAACCGACAACCGCTACCCTATGGTCTAGCTCTGTCCCGCATTCGCCCGTGAATACTCCCTATAACAAAGAAAAACACGCTTTTATAAATCTTAAAATGCGACTTTATAAATCTCTTCAAGAAAATTTTCGACTATTAAGTGCACCTCAGAGTAAAATTGCAAATTAGAACCGCTGGCATTCATAGCAACGGATACAGGTTGATTTGCGACGGCTTTCATCAACGCATCCTCGTCATTTGCAAGCACATTTTCGTAGCCGTCGATTGTAACTGCCGGTACATTCATCTGCAACACAATATAGAGTACGGTTAAATTACAAATTCATTTTAAAATATAAACTATGATAAATTGAAAAAAAAAAAATGAAATTTTTACTCCTCTAAAGTCATTTAGTAATAAATTAATTTTTTTAAAAAATGAAATTTTCACTCCTTCAAAAGAAACGGTCGTTAGAATAGAAACTAACGACCGAAGTCAAACGGTCGTTAAAACCCCGGCGACAATTTACGACCGTTTACTTCGGTCGTTACATAACGACCGAATATTCGGTCGTTAAGTTTCCGGCGTTGTCGCTATATGACGACGGTCCGAAGATTTTAAAGACCGAAATAATGGTCATTAAAAATAAAAAATCGGTCGTTGATTTCAATGACTGAAATAAACGGTCATTGAGAAGTCGGACGGAGATCCAAACGACGACCACCGGAAACGGTCGTTATTTCGGTTTAACGACCTTTTTCGGAGGTTAACGATCGAATTTTCGATCGTTAGAGCCGCTTTTTCTTGTAGTTTGGATCATATACGAACAATAACATAAAAAATAAAGAAAAAAAAAATATGTATATGGAGTTTTGGTCGGTCTGGTAAAAAACCAAACCGCCCGAAACTAGTTTAGGTTCGGATTTACCAATCTAACCGACCCAAACCTATCGGTTCAGTACGACGTTTCAAATCCGATTGGATTATGCTCACCTTGGTTGCATCACATATCCCATCGATAGGGATAGAAGGTCTCGGTTGTTAGGCCACCCTGTTTCTTGATGAACTCAAATGCATGTTGCATCAATCCCCCATCGCACCCTTTATTATCTTGCTCACAATCAACCAATTCTTGCTCAGACAAAGACACCAACTGCCCAGTTCTGATCTTGTTGATGCCCTCAACTCCCACCACAGTTGAGAAAGCCCAACAACTACCTACAAAAATAAGATTATTCAAATTTCAAACATAAGGGTTATTTATTTGAATCCAAATACACGGAATTAGTGTGCTCGTCTGAATTTTTCCACGACGAGCAGTTCCAATCAAATTGAAACAGACCTGACTTCTACGTGGCATATTATTGAAATAACTATACTTACATTTTTCATTTAAAAGGACGATGGTTAGAAGAAGTAAGAGTCATGCCGTTTAGACCATCCACATAATTGGGGGGAAATTGAATTTTGTGGGAAAAATTAGGCGAACACTAAGTTCATGTAATTGGAATTTAAAAAAAAAAGTTCATGAAAAAAATCAAATACACGAACTTAGTGTGGTCGTTTGATTTTTACGAATCAAATTGAAACTGACTTCTACGTGGTATATTATTGTCCACGCCAAGGACAAAACGAGGTGGTATCCTTGAGAATAAAAAGGCATCGTTTTCCATGAAATTGAAATAACTGCACTTTACACTTACATTTTTCATTTAAAACGACGATGTTTAGAAGAAGTAACCTCACTATCAATTTGGGAGGAAATGATTTGTTTGGGAAAAATGTAATCGAATTTATTTTAGAAAAAAAAGTTCACGGAAAAAATCAGAAAATGACGAAAGTTTGTGTGTTTACACGCAAATAACCCCAATTAAACATAAACAAAAAAAGAGGGCCTCCTACCACAGCCCCCTTGTTTCTTGACTCCAGTGACTGCACCTCGAGCCCTCCAATCAACCGACGCCGGAAAATCCCCGGCTGCCTCGTGCATGAACCCGGTGCTCGCCCGGCTGCCACGCAGCATACCTGTTGAGCCTCAGCTTGTACGGCTTGCCCATCTCGTTGGCGGCGTGGATGTGTTGCGCGTTGGCCTTGAACACATTGAATCGCCTCCGTGTCTCCTCCGGATCGCGGGGGGAGACGACGGCGTGGTGGCTCCGCCACCTTTGGTACAAGTCCCACAAGCTCTCATCGGAGCTTAGGTCTTTTTCGGTGAAGTCTATGCAGTTTGCAAAGGTGGAAACAGAGGTAATAATGAGAATACAGAGCAAGAGAAACCTTGGTATGATCACCATGATTTTTTTTTGTTTGAAATCAAGAAATGGAATTTGAGAATTTGTTGATGGAAAATGGCATGTATATATGGAGCTAGGATTTGATTTCATACCTGCATGCCTTTTTTTTCTTTTTTTGGATAAAGTTAAGGGGAAAAGGTGGCCATTTTTGGAGGGGAGTTAGCTTTTGATGAGATGATATGGTTGCTTAACATGATAATCATGATGTGTTTGTTTAGTTTGTTCTGCAAAAAGGTGATGAAACTGCTTTGAAATCTCATCATTTTTCTATTTTGTGCAAAAATCCATCTTTTTTCAGAAACAGAAAAGGAGGAAAGTAGGCATGTGAAGATACAAACCTGAAATTAATTGCATTTTAAAAAATATGAAATTTTCCTTCTCATGAGATTTGAACTCAATTGGGATTAGTGCATTCATCCACTAAGATGCTACATTCACGGTAGACATCGACAATATCCCATCAAACCACAGAGAGCTTCTATCCCATTTAACATGACTATTTCTTTATTTTGAGTTGCTCCGATGCAAATGGTCAATTTCAAAAAATGAAATTCATTTATCTCACAAAAAGTTACGAACTCCACCAATTTCTATCACTTTTATCATTTCACTTGCCTTTTTCACGGTGAATTCGAATCATTTATCTCACAAAGAAGCTATAAACTATTTACTTTGTTTATAGTTTTCTTTTCTTCTAAAGGGGCTTCTTATATCTCAAATCGATACATCTACTATACAATTTTTCGATTTATGTGTGTCATCCTTGCTATACATCTATATAAAGTTAGAGGGTCTTTTAGGATAAAAAATTTTGGACTTTCAAAAATAGGACACTAATTAAATACAACATTATATCATTCAAAACATTATCACTAAATTTCAAGAAGATGGCGAAAAAATATGTCATGAAATTAATATTTCCTCACTGAATTTCAAGAAGATGCATAATATTGTGAAGTGATCTCTAGTACACCACATTCATAACAACTAGCAAAATTAACAAGAACAAATGCAACTAAACTGCAAACAAGAAAGCAAAATCCTTAACATGAATAAAATAAATAAATAAATTAATATCTTGTGTTAATTAAGGTGAAATGAAGGTTCCTTTATATGCAAGGATCTCAGAGTTAGAGGGCATCTGGAAACCCCTAGTAGATATTTTCCCTGCACGATAATAATAAAGGTAGCGATGCACTTCCCCTCCCAAACTAGGAATCTTCAACACAACATAATCACGAGGAGGTCCAGCAACGCCAACGCCTTCTTCCTTATGATGCAGCTGCACCACATTCCACCTCAATTTTCCATTCCCTTCACACATCGACGACTCATAAACTCCCACAACACCTACATCACCATTAGCAGCTCGTACGAGCTGTAGCAATGAGATCAAACGAGTATTCATCCTTTGCAATAATCCTAGTATCAAACTTCTCAATAATAGGAACCGTGATGCTCCTAAACACTTCCTTCTTCATGTCGAAGGTTAGAATAATAGACTCCCACTTTCCTCCCACCACTTCGTAAGATGCTGCTTTCCAGTGCACAAAGTAGCCATTGTTGCACGGCAAGCTTATAATGGGCTTGAGGATTACAATATCTCGATCAAGAACAACGCCGTTGCCGTTGCCGTCGTCCAAGTCCCTCCAAGAATCCGTCCTCGTCGAATAGAGACGGGCGTGGAGGCCATGGTGCTTACGGCAATACGACATTTGCACCACTTTGTAATAACCTGAATCATCGTCGAAACCAATTGCAGCTCTTCTGCTGTTGAGATAGGTGAATGAAAGGCATGGGTTGTGGGGAATTGGTAGAGTCCTCATTTGACCTAGAAAAGGGTTGCATACGGATATGGGCTGCTCATATTTCGTGAAGTTGAAGCAGATTAAACCCCTAACTGCCATATCAAACCATAAAATGTCGTATTCAAGCTCCCATTTTGCAATGCTGAAGTTGAGCAAAGGCTTGACGTGCTTCGCTCTCGAGTTAGGCATGGCGTCGTTGAAGTCGTGCTTTAATGACGAGCGTGTCAGAAGTAATTCATGTAATTACCACAAAGTCTATGATGATAAACTGAAATTAATTGAACCAGAATCACTAACCTGAAGCCATGATGAATTATGTATGAAGATTTGATCTTCCAGGAATACAGTATCTTCTTTAGCGTATTTCTTTTGATGGGAAAAGAATACAGAACGGTACGGTTTCCCGGGGACCAGACCCCATATTTATAACTTCTTAAGTTATCCATATTTATTATTTGGTCCCTCAACAAATAATAAATATAACATTTGATATATACATAATATAATAGAATTTATTTACATAAATTATATATATATATATATTTGTCCACTAATTGGATTGATTAATAATTTAATCCAACAATCTCCCACTTGGACAACATATATATCATAATAAATGTATAACTTTATGAGCTCTTAATATGCTATCATAAAATGTATATTCTTTAACAATCTCGTCCATCAACTATAAACATATAGGATCAAAGCAGTTTTCGTCATAAAAAAACATGACTTAACTCATCAATGGTCACATATACAAATATAGTCAAATGACATAGATCAATGGTCAAACGAAAATAACACGCAATGTTAATCAAACATGTATATTTTCGACTGGTCCTCTTTAAACTAAAGTGAGGTCACAAAAGAGTAAAATACTTAATACTTTATTTCTGCAGAAAATACTCAAATACACAAGCATCTGAAACCAATATAAAATAAATGGAATACAAACTCCCACTAAACCATAATATCATCAAATGATACAACACCCATATGAGCAACATGCTCATGAAAGACCTTGGGTGGTAAGCCTTTTGTGAACGGATCCGCAATCATGGAGTTTGTCCCAATATGCTCTATAGATATTTGTTTATTTTGCACTCTTTCTTTAACAACAAGGAACTTTATGTCGATGTGTTTTGACTTTGACGAGCTCTTGTTGTTGTTGGAATACAATACTGCTGATTTGTTGTCACAGAATAGCTTGAGTGGTCTTTCAACATTCTCCAAAACGCGCAGCCCAGTGACAAAATTTCGCAACCATATTCCATGGTTTGATGCCTCATAGCATGCTACAAACTCTGCTTCCATGGTTGAAGAAGCTACTAGTGTCTGTTTGACACTTTTCCAAGATATAGCTCCTCCAGCCAATAGATAAACATAGCCTGATGTAGATTTATGACTATCTTGGCATCCAGCAAAATCAGAATCCGAATATCCTACGACCTCCAAATTATCTGATTTTCTATATGTGAGCATGTAATCTTTTGTTCTCTGAAGATACCTTAAAACCCTTTTGGCTGCTCTCCAATGTTCCATACCAGGGTTGCTTAAATATCTTCCTAACATCCCAACAATGTACGAAATATCCGGACGCGTACATACTTGAGCATACATAAGACTTCCAACTACTGATGCATATGGAATCTTCTGCATTTCTTGAATTTCAAGGTTACCTTTTGGGCATTGCTTTAGACTGAACTTGTCTCCTTTAGAAATAGGGGTATCACCTGGTTTACAATCTTGCATGCCGAACCTTTTGAGTATTTTATTGATATAGCTCTTTTGTGATAATCCGAGGATGCCTCGAGAACGATCACGATGTATCTCAATACCCAAAACAAAAGAGGCTTCTCCAAGATCTTTCATCTCAAATTTGTTTGATAGAAATCTCTTGGTTTCGTGCAATAAGCCCATATCATTAGTGGCAAGCAATATGTCATCGACATATAGAACCAGAAATATACACTTACTCCCACTGAACTTGTGATACACACAATCATCGGCAACGTTCGTCTCAAAACCAAATGAGATAATTACCTGATGAAATTTGTGGTACCATTGACGAGAAGCTTGTTTGAGTCCATAGATGGATTTCTCTAATTTGCAAACCATTTTCTTTGGGTCTCCCACCTCAAAGTGTTCTGGTTGCCACATATAAATTGTTTCTTCAATGTCTCCATTGAGAAACGCAGTCTTTACATCCATCTGATGTAACTCAAGATCAAGATGAGCAACAAGCGCCATAATTATCCTAAAAGAGTCTTTCGATGAAACTGGAGAGAAAGTCTCATTGAAATCGATGCCTTCTTTCTGAGTATAGCCTTTGTCTACAAGGCGTGCCCTATACCTCTCCACATTACCATTTGCATCCCTTTTGGTTTTAAATAGCCATTTACGACCAATTGGTTCAACACCTTCAGATAATGGGACAATTCTCCAAACGGTATTATATTGCATAGCATCAAACTCTTCTTTCATGGCATCCATCCAATTTTGAGAGTTAGAACTTTTCAAGGCTTGATGAGAGTTGATAGGATCATCTTCCATCATTCCATTGTCCTCATGTTCAAGAAGAAATACAATGTAATCATCCGAAATTGCATTTCTCCTTTCTCTCGTGGATCTCCTTAATGACACTTGTTCTTGAGGTTGTTGAGGTTGCACTTCTGGAATGGAGATTTCAACATTGTCTTGTTGAGGTTCTGGATTCACTTCTTGATCAATGGTAGGTGCGGACACCTGAACATCGTCAAAAGTGATAGTAGGAACTGAAGTAGAACTCAATTCCTCCTCAAAGACAATGTCTCTAACCTTATTTCTCCCCCCAAACTCAACATCCTCAAAGAACACTGCAGTTCCCGTCTCAAAAATATTTCTAGATGTGGGATCATAAAACTTATAGCCCCTAGATCTCTCAGAGTAACCAATAAAATAGCTGCTAACTGTTTTGGAGTCCAATTTCTTTTCATGTGGCCTATAAGGCTTTGCCTCAGCAGGACATCCCCAAATATGAAAGTGTTTTAGACTAGGCTTTCGACCAGTCCAAAGCTCATAAGGTGTTTTAGCTGCTACTTTAGTTGGTACTCGATTTAGAATGTAAGCTGCTGTCTTTAATGCTTCTCCCCAGAGGGACTCAGGTAAGGTAGAATGAGCAATCATGCTCCTCACCATATCCTTAAGAGTCCTATTTCGTCTTTCAGATACACCATTCATGCTAGGCGACCCTGGCATTGTGTATTGTGGGACGATACCACATTCCTCTAGGAATTTAGCAAATGGTCCTTGACGTTGTTCACCTGATCCATCATATCTACCGTAGTATTCACCACCACGATCAGATCTGACGATCTTAATTCTTTTGTTGAGTTGATTCTCAACTTCAGCTTTATAAGCTTTGAACACGTCCAAAGATTGAGATTTCTCATGAATTAGATATAGGTAGCCATAACGTGAATAGTCGTCCGTAAATGTAATGAAATATTGTTGACCATTCCAAGATGCTGTAGGGAATGGCCCACAAATATCAGTATGAATTAATTCTAAGACGTCTGTAGTTCTGTTGGCACCTAATCTCTTAATTTTGGTCTGTTTTCCCTTTATGCAATCTACACAGACATTAAAGTCTGTGAAGTCAAGTGATTCCAAAATGCCATCATGCACAAGACGTTCAACTCTACCTCTTGAGATATGACCTAAACGCTTGTGCCATAATGATGCAGAATTTTCTTTATTTAATTTGCGTTTAGTACCGCGTGATTCCACGTGCAAGGTTTCATTATATGATGCAATTGTTCCCAACAAATAAAGGTTGTCATAGGCACTTAAATAACCGGTTCCAACAACATTTGAATTTAAAGACAAAGTAAACTGATTGTTTCCAAATGAACAACAATAACCAAATTTGTCCAACAAAGAAACAGAAACCAAATTCCGTCTAAAAGACGGTACAACAAATGTGTCTTTCAAATCCAAATAGAAACCAGTTTCTAATAACAACCTAAAATGTCCAATTGCTTCCACTTCCACCGAATTTCCATCGCCCATAAAGATGTGTCTTTCATCATCACTCGGCTTTCGGCAGCTCAGACAACCCTGCATAGAAATACTTATGTGAGTAGTAGCACCAGTATCTATCCACCAAGTATTTCTAGGTACTGAAGTCAAATTAACCTCAGAACAGACCAGAGCAAGAATGTCACCTTTCTTTGCACGCCAAGCGCGATATTTGGGACATTCTTTCTTCATGTGGTCAGACTTGTTACAAAAGAAACAAGCTTTTTTAGCTTGTTGTTGTGTCTTTTGAGTCGGACCCTTAGCAGCTTCATTCGTATACTTTCTTTTCTTGCCCTTATCTTTGGAGGTACTAGTATAGTGAGCACTTTCAGTCTTATCACGCTTCAACCTTTCTTCCTCTTGCACACAATGAGAAATGAGCTCGTTTAGAGACCATTTCTCCTTTTGACAGTTGTAACTAATTTTAAATTGGTTAAACTGTGGTGGAAGCGAGACCAAGACCATAAGAACGAGCAATTCTTCAGAAAGCTCAATCTTAAGTGCCTTGAGTTTTGAAGCAAGATGAAACATCTCCATAATGTACTCCCTTACGTTTCCTTGACCCTTATACTTCATAGACATCAAAGAAGTCAGAAGTGATGTCATTTCAACCTTATCGTTTTTCGCAAAACGTTGTTCAATTTCGTCAAGAAAATCTTTAGCACTAGTAATCTCCTCAGAATCTGGACCCCTAAAGGCATCTGGAATGCTGTGTTTCATGATCATTAGACTCATGCGGTTAGAACGGTCCCACCTCTCAAAATCCCTTTTATCATCAGGGGCGCTGTCTGCAGTGAGAGGTGCGGGTTGTTCCGCCCTAAGTGCAACGTCTAATTCCATACAGCCAAGCACTATCATCAAGTGCCTTTTCCATTCCTTGAAATTAGTCCCATTAAGCATGGGCACAGAATTGATGTTAGAAGATATTGTGGCAGCGGAAGACGAAGTAGCTGAATATAAAACAAAAGAAATAAAAACAAGTTCACATCAATATCCATAATTGGATAATAAATTCAAAATAATGGTTAATCCCATCTCAAGATACCAAACACAACATTAATATTATATCTTTGGATAGTAATATTAATTGTAAACGGTACTCTTGTTGCAGTAATCAAACATTGACAATAAGGTATGTCGAACAACAAATTAATCTTTGGATTAACGTGTTGCCCACATATAATACATATAATTGTCATACATTTATCACCACAAGTGTGTATATAATTCTGCCAAATATCAATTAACCTTTGGGTCAATTTATAAACGCATGAATTATAAACTCACAACCATACCAAATGTATTAAATAAAATGATCTACATAAAAGAGGTCACTTTGGCGACATTTTACTGTGATCAATTCATTTAATATACAATAAACAATAGATATTATTATTGGGAGACGATCCTTAAGACGTATTAAAATCTATCCCAAAGGGAGAAGATCCTTAAGAAATTAATACATCTATCCCAACAAATAAAATCTCCTCAATAATCAAAATCATATTAGCAAATAAAACTTAGGTTTCCGCAAATACAGAAGATACAACCAAATGCAGAATATAAGACTTAGGTTTCTTCCAAGATTTGATTAATACAACCAAATTTTGCTTTAGAAAAAACTAGTTGCGTAATCACTATTGAGCCATATATTCACCATAATGATTACAACCAATTTAACTATACAATTTGTTTTAAACAAAATTTCAAAACTCACAGAAATAACTTTAAAAAATTTCGAAATGGAGTGATTATTGGGTTAAATAATAACCACCACTTTTCAACCAAATTTTCGAAACATATGTTTTCGGAAATCACAAAAATTTGTGCGGCGCTATTTCCAGAGTATCAATTCTATTATTCAAAATCACAAAATTTCGTGAACCATCACTGCGCATCAGTTCGTCAATTCACAAGAATCAAAAAACCAAATTTCGTTATCCCAAGAAACTAAATTCTGAAAGAAATCTTCACTTATACGAAAATTTTTAAATTTCCGTTATATATCCAAATTTCAGAAAATCATCAATAGAGTGGCTCTGATACCACTTGTCAGAAGTAATTCATGTAATTACCACAAAGTCTATGATGATAAACTGAAATTAATTGAACCAGAATCACTAACCTGAAG
Organism: Salvia miltiorrhiza; assembly: GCF_028751815.1. Taxonomy (NCBI): domain Eukaryota; kingdom Viridiplantae; phylum Streptophyta; class Magnoliopsida; order Lamiales; family Lamiaceae; genus Salvia; species Salvia miltiorrhiza. Next base: position 56,512,617 of record NC_080391.1, on the reverse strand, counting down.
CCATGATGAATTATGTATGAAGATTTGATCTTCCAGGAATACAGTATCTTCTTTAGCGTATTTCTTTTGATGGGAAAAGAATACAGAACGGTACGGTTTCCCGGGGACCAGACCCCATATTTATAACTTCTTAAGTTATCCATATTTATTATTTGGTCCCTCAACAAATAATAAATATAACATTTGATATATACATAATATAATAGAATTTATTTACATAAATTATATATATATATTTGTCCACTAATTGGATTGATTAATAATTTAATCCAACAGAGCGCTCATCCCTCTTGAGGTTTACCATATCCATTAGCAATTTCAAATCATCGTCATCGCCGACAAACTCAAGTACTAGATCTACGGTGTCGTCTTCGTTGTCGTTGTGGCGAGTAGTGGTGTGCAGTTTTCGGAAAGATGAAGAGTCGATGACATCACGCCATAGTTTGCAGACACCTCTGCATCTCAAGAGGGATTGCACGGAAAGATGCAGCAGTATTTCCCACACCACATCCATGTTAGCCGCCGCCATTAATTCTTGTATTTGTGTTTGTGTTTATAAAGGCGGAGTTACCGCGGTGATTAGGAGTCTTATTTTAATATAAAATTAAAATTATAGTAATCCTAATTTTCAATCATTATCGTTAACTCTAATAACGTGTGTGAAACTAATTTAATAGTACTATAAAATTAGAATTATAATAATCCTGTAAGATACAATCATACAAGATTCAATCATCATCGAAATTGGATGGAAATTAAACCCTTTTAACTTTTAACTTTTAAGTATAAATTTGATAATTATACAATTCGGGATGAGATTCAGTGTCTCATAATTTTATGTGTGCCACTATGTCCCATCTTTATATTTATTATTTTAAAAATATTTTTTATTAAAATAAATTTATTATAATACTATGAATTATATTTAATTTTTGTTTTAAAAAATTATTTTTTTTAAAAAAAATATATACCATGACTTTGAATTATCAACCTATTATTAGCCAATAAAAGTGAGATTAAATGATAAAAAATAATTATATACCCTAAACTGGTGGGATAAACCCTAGTTAATAATCACAAAATTAAACTAAAGCATACAAATTTGAAATTGAAGAAAAAATATACTCCCTCCGTCCATGAAAGAACTTCCTAGGAGGGAGTGGCACGGGTTTTAATAAAATGTTGTATAGTGTATTGAGAGTGGAGAAAAAGTTGTAAAGTGTATTGGGAATTGTGAAAAAGTATTAATAATTTATTGTGTTGTTTTAATTAATGTTATTTGAGTGGTGGGAATTGTCTTAAAAGTGAAGTATTTTTTAAGTGGTGGGGTATTGTCCCAAAATAGGAAAAAGTAGGAAGTTCTTTCGTGGACGTCCCGAAATAGAAAAATAGGAAGTTCTTTCGTGGACGGAGGGAGTATAAGAAAATAAATAAAAGTGAAAGTGGTACACAAAATGAGACATAAAGTGTGGTACATATAATCTCATTCCATACAATCCGTGGACTATGAAATCCGTTTATACACTCGTACTCGTCTCAAACCCAATTAAAAATAATTACTATTCGTTCTTATTTCAAATTCATAATAGTAATATTCACTAATTATTCGACTATATTTAAATTTATTAAATATCTAAATAATTAAGTATAAGTTGTTACAATAATTAGTTATCCATCTCAATAAAAATTCATAATATTTCAAAATAAACATTAATAATAGTAAATAATAAATACTAATTAATAGAAAAAATTTCACATAAGCATGTATATAATCTTTTATTTAGATTCTACAATTTGTGAAGTCTCCCGAAAAAATAGATGTGGATTTATGAACATCTATATGTGTATGTTAACAATAGATAATATAGTGCGCGTGTGTGTGTGTTGGCCGAGCGGTAAGGGGTTAATTTTTAAGGTCAAAGGTCTTGGATTCAAAGGTGAACTGATGTAACTGATGTGGTTTCTTGCTGCTGATGATTTGTGGTTGTTTTGCAATTAGATGGTATATTTTGCTGGTGTTTTTTTAAGACTGTAGAATGAGGAAGAAAATGGTTTAACGTGAGAGATGAGAGGATTTTATACAAGTCTGAGTCGGTCTGTTAAGTAGCTGCGTAAAAGCTACAAGAAACGTGTTCCTCCGTGAGCTAATCAGGCGTAATAGATCTAATTAGCAATTTAAAACTATAATTGATTTACTAATAAAAATAAAGAATTGGGCTTCGACTTCTTTCTATATAATAAAACTATTAGCCCGTCTAAGTGAGTTTTGGGCTTCACAACTTGACTGAATAAATGAAGGTAATTGGACTTTGAATGAAATAAATTTAGACTTTAGCCCATTTTTTTTTAATTGGGCTTTTAAAACATAAAATTCTAGTCCAATTTGAAATAATAAAGTATTTGGACTACTATAGCTATAAGTCTCAATACAACTCAATTCACTAAATATTTAACAATTCCAAGTCTTTCATGTAACTATGTTTGATGCAATTGAATAAATATATCTAATTTATTAAGAACGGATATTCCTATTTAACTATATATTAATACTTAATAATATAGTTAAGGCGGGGATACTACATTTTCTAATTTTTGACATCGATAAGAAAAAATTCTAATTTACTGTTCACGTGAAGGTCGATATACCATGTCATTCACTCTCCAATCAAAATAATGAATCAAATTACTCTATTCAAGTGCATATTTTGTAGCCCACGTCATGTATTCCGGCCTCCACCTCAACAATAAATAGAGTTTTTTCATATCGATGTCAAAATCAGAAAAAATGCTAAGTTCGTGTATTTGTGGGCTAAAAATAAAATTATGTTAAATTTCAGAAAATATAAAAAGTTCGTGTATTTACAGGCTAATAACCCTATAGTTAATCATTAAGTACTCAATACTAAAATTATTCTAAAAGCAGAAAGTTGAAAAAAATGAACAATTGAAGTTTCTATTTAAAGCAGTTTGTAATCGTTATTATATATTATATAGATTCAAATATGCTCATCGAGAACACATTATATATAATATGAGTAGATATTATTTTGTTCCATCAAGAACTTCAACGATTTTAATAATCTTTGAGATTATTAAAAACTACAAATTTATGTTTCTTCGGGAGTAGCATATTAATGCAGGTTAACCCATATTGAATGTATATGTACCATTATTGAGAGAAAGCAAAAACTATGTAGTGGTGCAGTGGCAATAGCGACTTATTTATTTTCTACGCCCAAGGTGGTCAGTTCAAATCCCCTAATCCCCGTTTTTTTTTCCTTTTTTTTTTCTTTTCTTTTTATACGTTCTTTGGATTTCCTTTTTGTTTTGTTTCCTTTTTTGTTAACGTTTTTTTTCCCTTTTCCTGTTTTCTTTATTTTGTTGTATTTAAAAAAAAAATGCATTTTTTATATACTATCTTTTTTTTTCTTTTCAGTATTTTTTTTTCTTTTTACTGTTTTTCTTTTGCATTTTTTTATATATTTTTGTGAAAAATGTAATACTTTTAAAATATTACATTCTTCATAACAATAATTACTTTTTCTGACAACAATAATTACTTGAGCAAATAACTAAAAGTATAAGTTCTCGTGAGTAAAAATAACAATCATCGTGAACAAATGTTTCAAAATTATTACATTTGTTTATGATTATTGTTACTTTTATTTATTACAACTTGTACTTTTAATTATTTGGTTAAGTAATTATTATAGTAATAAAAAGTATTGATTGATATAAAGAAAAATAATTATTATTATGAAGAAAGGTAATGTTATTGAAAGATTACTGTTCTAGTTGCATTTTTCATCTCCTTTGTCGCGTTTATTCATAGTTTTTTGGGCGTTTTCATTGAGTTCTTGAGAGTCTTTGGTTTGAATTGTTAAATTTGTGTGGAATAGACTACTCGTCCGTGCTCGTGTTGTTTTTACAGGTTTTGGACCCATTTTGTGGAGTTTTGGATGAAGCGTAGTGGAATACGCGAAGTGACGAGTCCACATGCATGAACGGGGCAAGAATCGGGCATCGGATGAGCAAGAACGGGCGCCGGGAAGTCCGTGTGTCGGAGGACACGCGGCCGTGCGCGAGGACGGGCGCCGGGAAGTCGCGCGGTCCGGGCATGCGGCCGCATGCCACGGCCGCGCGAGGATGCAGAACCCGCTGGAAGACCGCGCGGGCCAGGCGCGCGGCCGCGCGAGCTCGCGCGGCCCAGCCATGCGACCGCGCGACATGCCCGCGCGAGGAAGACAGGAAGTCTGGGAAGATCACGCGGTCCGGGGGGCGCGGCCGCGCGAGGTGGCCGCGCGAGCTCGCGCGGCCCAGCCATGCGGCCGCGCGACCAGCCCGCGCGAGGCGCCGAGTCAGCCCAACTTTTCCGCTTTTTCACCTAAAACGCGATTTTTGGAGTATTTTCGAGCTAGACGACCTAGGGCATATAAATACCATCTTTTAGCTTATCCCAGAGACTTTGGATGATATTCTGATTTTTCCTGAGAGCTGTGAGACACGGAGCAAGAGCAAGACTGAAGAACATCGACTTCTCTACGGTTTTTCATAGTTTTATGTTCATTTGTTTTATTGAAGATTTTATTCTAGTTCATATGTCTATGTGTGGCTAGAATCCCTTTTCCCAGGGTTTAGGGAGTAAACATGATTTGAATTTCTACATGTTGATTTAATTAATTGAGATTTATATTCCTTTCTTTGTTCTTGTTTTAATTGCTTGCTTTATTGCTTGATCACCAATTTAGCATTATCATAGGTTTTAATTTGAGATCGGGAGATAAGAATTATAACCTGAACTAAGAACATAGAACACAATTATTCTAATTCTAAAGGGAATTAATAATTGTGAGGGCGTTAATCCTAGGAACTTTTAGGAGTTACATGTTAGAAGTGTGATCCAGGGATGGTAGCCTTGCATGTAATCAACGATTTGTATGCCACGGGAGTGGGTATGAATTAACTTTGAGATTGCCTTAGGAATTATCTCATTAATTGAATCATACGTGTTAGTTAGGAGAATCTGTTGAAACCTCTGCCTTGGGAAACTTTCTTTCTTCTGTTACTACGTAATTCTTACAGCTTGATTTCTTTTCAGTATTCCTTTATTTCAATTTAAATTTGTTTTCAAAAATCAAACCTTTACAATTCGGTTTTCCAGATAGAGTAAAGTGATTACGATTAGGCATTGATAACAATTAGTCCCTGTGGATTCGACCTTGTCACTGCTATACTCAATTGCACCCGTACACTTGCGGCGTGTTAAATAAAATAGCGAACAAGTTTTTGGCGCCGTTGCCGGGGACTGATTTTTATCAGTACTATTCTGTTAATTGTTTGATACTACTCTGGATTTTTATTTCTGTTATTTATTTAAGTTATTTACTTCGTTCTTGTGGTTCTAACTTGAAACTGGTGGATTGTTTAGGTGGTATATGATTACAAGATCTAAAAGTTTACCTTTAGTAGATTTTGATCCGGAGATTGAAGCTACGTGCCGCCATAACAACAGCCAGACGACCAAAGCCAAGTTGGATCACATGGCTACTGCGGAAGAAGTCCGTGCTTTGAGAGAGCAGTTGCAGGCGGTGTTGGATGCTCAGAAGAATGCTGCTGAGCAGAAACAGCCGCCTATTGATGAGGCATTTACTCCACTGTACCAGTACCAAGAGCCGCCCAGAGTCAATGCAAATAATTTCGAGCTAAGGACTGGGCTGATTACCATGGTACAACAGAACCAATATGGAGGTAGTGCCATAGAGGATCCGAATGTGCATTTGAGACAGTTTCTGGAGTTATGCAGTACCATAAAGATGAACGGCGTAGCAGATGACATCATTCGCCTTCGTCTATTTCCCTTTTCATTGCGGGACAAGGCTAAGTCATGGTACCACACTCTGCAATTGGGTGCCAATCCAGCATGGGAAGAGTTGGCACACCTGTTTCTGCGAAAGTTTCACCCTCCTGGTCTCACTTTGAAGCTGAAGATGGACATCGTTCAGTTTCAGCAATTCGAAGGTGAATCACTAGCAGAAACATGGGAACGATATCAAGAGAAATTGAGGAAGTGCCCGTCCCACGGCTTTGATGAAGGGACTCTAGTTGTCATGTTCTACAATGCTTGCGGAGAGCGCACGAGGATGTTCATGGACACAGCAGCTGGAGGCTCCATACTCAAGAAGGGAAGCGCGGACGCGATGGAGATCATAGAAAGTATGGCAGCTACCAGCTACCAATGGCCGTCCGAGAGGGTGCAGCTGAAGAAAGTTGCTGCAGCATCTAGCTCAGATCCCCTGTCGATGATCTCGACTCAACTGGCAGAGCTGAGTTCACAAATTTCAGCAATATCTATGGGAAAACCTGAACCAGCTGTGGAGGATCCGACAAGCATAGAAGACGCCAACTTCATTCATGGGAGGAACTTCGGGAATTTCCAGCGTGGACAGCAGAGCGGCTACAATAGAGGACAACAATATCAGCAGGGAGGTCGCTCACACCCGAATCTGTCATATGGGAATCCCAATAATGCAATACAACCTCCACCAGGCTTCTCGGTCACCAATGGAGTAATAAATGAAGAGAAGAAGCCGAATCTTGAGGAGTTGCTAATGAAGTTCGTGGCCAAGTCCGACGAGAGGATGGAGAAGTTGGAGTCCAATGCTGCAGCTGTGGGGACCCAGATGAAGATGTTCGAGACCCAATTGGGTCAACTGGCCAATGCTTTTACAAATCTATACCAACAAGGTCAGTTTCCGAGCAATACAACTGTTAATCCCAAGGAGCATTGCAAGGCAATCAATTTGAGGAGTGGGACTACTTATGAGGGACCCAAGATGCCTGAGGAAGAGATCGTGTCGCCGGTTGATGAGAAAGAAGCTGAGGAGGTCACCGTTGAGGTTTCTGGCAAAAAGAAGAATGAAAAGCAGAAGACTACTTCGCCAGCAACAGTGACTTTACCATTCCCTCAGCGACATCAGAAGGAGAAGGTGAAACAGCAGTTCTCCAAGTTTTTGGAGATCTTCAAGAAGTTGCACATCAATCTTCCATTGGTGGAGGCGTTGCAGGAGATGCCACAATATGCAAAATTCTTGAAGGACATCATCTCGAGGAAGAAGCGGTTGGGAGAGTTCGAGACGGTGAACCTCAATGAGGAGTGTAGTGCGATCTTGCAGAAGAAGCTCCCAGCCAAGCTTAAAGATCCAGGCAGCTTCACTATTTCCTGCATCATTGGAGGCCAGCAGTTTGGGAAGGCGCTTTGCGATTTGGGGGCAAGCATTAATCTCATGCCCCTATCTATTTTCCAGCGGTTGGCTATTGGAGAGATGAAGCCGACGTCGATCGCGTTGCAAATGGCAGATAGGTCGGTGACGTATCCACGGGGGATAGTGGAAGACGTGTTGGTGAAGGTCAATGAGTTTATATTCCCAGCTGACTTTGTGGTGTTGGATTTTGAGGAGGACAAGACTATCCCGTTGATCCTAGGGAGACCGTTCTTGGCCACAGGAAGAGCCTTGATAGATGTGGCTAATGGGGAGCTCACTTTGAGAGTGAATGATGAGAGCCACACCTTCTCCATATATCGAGCTTTGAAGTTTTATGATGAGAAAGAAGATATTGACATGGAGGAGTGCAAGCTGTTGAGCCTAGTTGATTCCTGTGACACACCATCTTCATGGAAGGGTCTCGGCGACCCTCTTGAGGCTTGCATCTCTCATTCATTTTTCACTACTGATTTTGATTTTCCTCTTGATATGCATTTGTTTTCTGATGAGTTATTTGAGTGTTGTAGTGCATTGGAGAGTGTCGCAGAGATTGCACCTAGGAGAGGACGATTTCTGGAGCTGCGCACCGAGGAGGAGAAGAAAAAGATGGAGGAGGAAAAGGGGACCGCCCCAAAGCTTGAGTTGAAGCCGTTGCCGGATCACTTGAGATACGCCTTCCTAGGTGATGGTGAGACGTATCCGGTAATTGTATCAGCTCATCTTACTTCTTGTGAATTGGATTCTTTGTTGCGTGTGTTGAGAAAGCATAAGTCTGCTATTGGTTGGTCGATCTCTGATTTGAAAGGGATTAGCCCAAGTGTCTGCATGCATAGGATTTTGCTTGATGATGATGCTAGGCCTAGAGCGCAACCTCAAAGGCGCTTAAATCCTATTATGCAAGAAGTCGTTAGGAAAGAAGTGTTGAAATTGCTTGATGCTGGGATTATATATGCTATATCTGATAGTGAGTGGGTCAGTCCTACCCAAGTGGTGTCTAAGAAAGGGGGGATGACTGTTGTGAAGGGTGAGTCTGATGAGATGATTGCTACACGTGTGGTTACTGGTTGGAGAGTCTGCATTGATTATCGCATGTTGAATGCTGCTACTAGGAAAGACCACTTTCCCCTCCCCTTTATTGATCAGATGCTTGATAGATTGGCTGGGTATGAGTTTTACTGTTTTCTTGATGGTTATTCTGGGTACAATCAAATTATGATTGCCCCGGAAGACCAAGACAAGACTGCTTTTACTTGCCCATATGGGATTTTTGCTTATCGTCGCATGTCTTTTGGTTTGTGTAATGCTCCTGCTACTTTCCAAAGATGCATGATGGCTATTTTCCATGATCTGATTGAGAGTGTGATGGAAGTCTTCATGGATGATTTCTCTGTGTTTGGTAGTTCTTTTGATCATTGTCTAGAGAATTTGTCTGTTGTGCTTGCTCGTTGTGAAAAAACTAATTTGGTGCTTAATTGGGAGAAGTGTTATTTTATGGTGCGAGAGGGTATTGTTCTTGGCCACAAAGTTTCAGCTGCAGGTTTGGAGGTTGATCGAGCCAAGATTGTTGCCATAGAGAAGCTCCCGCCACCAACCAATGATAGAGCTGTGCGTAGTTTCTTGGGTCATGCCGGATTCTACCGCCGTTTCATCAAGGACTTCTCAAAGGTTGCTAAGCCGTTGAGTCAGCTGTTGGAGAAAGATGTTAAGTTCTGTTTTGATGATGCTTGCACAGCTGCGTTTGAGACTTTGAAGAAAGCCTTGGTCACAGCTCCTGTTTTGATTGCGCCGGATTGGACGCAGCCATTCGAGTTGATGTGTGATGCCAGTGATATTGCCATTGGAGCTGCGTTGGGTCAGAAGAGGGACAAGATTTTTCGTGTCATTTATTATGCCAGCCGGACTTTGGATAAAGCTCAGGCGAACTACACAGTGACCGAGAAGGAGATGCTTGCCGTTGTGTACGCTTTTGATAAGTTCCGTGCATACTTGATCGGGATGAAATCAATTGTATACACCGATCACGCAGCCATCCGCTTCCTCTTTGATAAGAAGGATGCCAAGCCACGACTCATTCGGTGGATCCTGTTGCTGCAAGAGTTCGATATAGAGATTCGGGATCGTCGTGGTTGTGAGAATGTGGTTGCCGATCATCTCTCTCGCCTAGAGAATCCGGTGGAAGGAGAGGAACTTCAAGTTCCAATCAAGGAGACATTCCCGGATGAGCAGATTTTGCAAGTGAGCTCGCCTAGACCATGGTACGCCGACTATGTGAATTTCCTGGCCGTCAAGTATCCTCCACCCAAGGACTTGAGCACTTATAAGAAGAAGAAATTCTATCATGATGTGAAGTTCTACATGTGGGAGAAACCTTTTCTCTACCAACGATGCGCTGACATGGTGATTCGCCGTTGTGTGCCAGAAGAGGAGTGGGGACCGATCCTCACTCAATGTCATTCATCACCGAGTGGAGGCCATTTTGGAGCCAATAGAACCGCCTTCAAGGTCCTACAAAGTGGTTTCTATTGGCCCTCCATCTTTAAGGATGCCCACGCTTTCGTGTCTCGTTGCGATCGTTGCCAACGTATGGGTGGTATTTCTAAGAGACATGAGATGCCTTTGACTAGCGTGGTGGAAGTTGAGCTATTCGACGTGTGGGGGATCGACTTTATGGGTCCGTTCCCTTCATCCTATGGGAACCAATACATCCTTTTGGCCGTTGAGTATGTGTCGAGATGGGTCGAAGCCATTCCCACCGCCAAGAATGATTCAAAGGTGGTGATGAAATTTCTGCAGAAGTACATCTTGTCGAGATATGGAGCGCCGCGAGCCTTAGTAAGTGATGGGGGATCACATTTCTGCAATCGATGGTTGGAGAGCTTGTTGAAGAGGAATGGAGTAAAGCATCGTGTCACTACGGCGTATCATCCTCAAGCGAATGGACAAACCGAGCTAGCCAACCGAGAGATTAAGCAAGTTCTGGAAAAGACTGTGAATGGAGGTCGCAAAGATTGGGCGATATTGCTAGATGACGCTCTTTGGGCGTATCGCACGGCATACAAAACTCCTTTAGGTATGTCTCCATATCAATTGGTGTTTGGAAAGTCGTGTCACTTGCCGGTGGAATTTGCCCACAAAGCTTTTTGGGCGGTGAAGAAGTTGAATTTGGACTTTCATTCGGCTAGAAAAGAGAGGATGCTTCACTTGAGTGCTTTGGAAGAGTTTCGTGATCAAGCATTTGAAAACTCTAGCATTTATAAGGAGAGGACGAAGAGGTTTCATGACAAGATGATCCTCAAGCGAGAGTTTGCCGCAGGAGATCAAGTCCTTCTATTCAATTCTCGTCTTCGTCTGTTTCCGGGAAAATTGAAGTCGAAGTGGTCGGGACCGTTCACCATCTCCCAAGTTTTTCCTAATGGAACGATCGAGTTGAGCAAAGAAGGAGATGAGCCGTTTCGAGTGAATGGGCAGCGAGTGAAGGCTTACTATAGCCCGGATCAAGTCCACACGGTGGACGTCATTGATCTTCATGATTGTTGAGTCATGAAGCGTCGAGCTATCGACGTTAAAATAGCGCTTGTTGGGAGGCAACCCAAAGTTGTGAGTTTTTCTTTAGTTTTAGTACTTTAGTTTCGTTTTGCTTTTGTTCGTTTTCGTTGTTTGCTGCGTTTTTGCAGGTTTAAACCAAAAAAGTTAAAAAAAAAAAAAAAAAAAAACGAGTTTTTTTTAGGAGTCGGACGCCCAGACCGCGCGGTCCGGGGGCGCGGCCGCGCGAGGAGCCCGCGCGAGGTCGCGCGGTCCAGGCGCGCGCCCGCGCGACGAGCCCGCGCGACAAGTCAGGAAGTTCTGGAGAGGCACGCGGTCTGGGGGCGCGGCCGCGCGAGGAGGCCGCGCGAGCTCGCGCGGTCCGGCCATGCGGCCGCGCGACACGCCCGCGCGACCCGGACCCGGCTGCGACCCGCGCCTCGACCCACCCAGAACCGGTTTTTACCCTATTTCCCTCTCTTTGCACGATTTTTACACACACAACACCCAATTTTCACACACTAACACCCCAATTCATATTTTTCTCTTACTTTCTTCCATCCAATCCATCCAAGGTATGTTTTTCTTGCCCAAATTACTTATGTCTTTCAATTCTTGGCATGATTTACTAGCTTTTGACCGATTGTTTTACTTTTTTCCATGATTTATTTTCTTAGTTTCAAACTAGGGCTTTAATTGGGGATTTCTTGTTTTCTCTTGATTTCTCTTGATTCTATGCTTATATTTGGACGAATTCATGCTTAGGAATGTCTTATTTATCATGGGTAAACTTAATTGTTGGTCAATTTGAGCTCTTGGTGTGGATTTGGTTCCTATGCTATGATGTGGGGGATGATGTTCTTTGGCCTTATTCCTATGCTCTATATTGTTCTAGCTTATGTTCTTGATCACATGCTACATATTTTACGCATAATCAACACATGAGTTTGGCCTTTAAATTGTTTTGGTGTGTTGGGTGGTGGCTTGATGTGCCTTGATTTTATCCTTCTTGTGTGTGTAATTTAAGTTTGGGGGATCGTTTCTAATGCCGCATGTTTGAGTTTTGCAGTATTCTCAACATGCCACCAAAGGGGAAAGCAACCCGGGCCGCCAAAGGAAAGGGCAAAGCCACTGGCTCGTCATCCAGAACCAATCGTGCAGCGCCGCCGGTTTCGGAGTTCTCACCGGCCCACTTCGGTGTGGAACTCCCTGATGATGCTTCACTGAAGAACTGGGAGAAGCTCATCCACATCCCAGTCAAGCCCACAAAGTACATCTGTCCAACCACTGTGGAGAAGTTGGGCATCCAGGATGATGTTTGGGCTATGGTCGATCGCGCGGGACTTCGACAGGTTTTCACAGGGAACTGGCACACTTATCGGATTCTCACGATCGAGTTCCTGTCAACTTTGAAGATCAAATATGATCGGACCATTCCCACGGAGTGCCAATTCCGCTTGCTTAACAAGGACTACGGGATGACTTGTAACAATTTCAATGACATTCTTGAAAGTCCGCGGAGCGGGATATATGGTGTTGCCGGTTTTCAACCGCAGCAGTTATGGGCTGCCATGACTGATTTGACTTTTGAGGACACCAAGCATTTCGTCACTGGCCGTGCAAAGGCCAAAGCATTGAGAAACCCGGTCTTCAGATACCTACAGCGGGTGATGGCCTACAATTACTTTGCTCGGGAGAATGTGGGCAACCTACGTTCTGACGAATTGCTTCATTTGAACTGTATGCTCACCGGTGACAAGATTGATTTAGCCCCTCAGTTGCTAGATCAATTTCACAGTCAGCTCACCTCCCCGACCGCCTCCATTGGCATTGGAGGATTTGTCACCGCCCTCGCTCTCGACTTGGAACTTGAGATCACGGAGACCGCGGTTTCTGAAGACATTTTGGTGGATTTGAAAGTGCTAAAAGCAGCGGGACACATCACGGGTGGCCGGAACTTATCCTGGATCTTGAAGCCAAAGCTATACTTTCCATTGCCCAATCCGCACTTGACCACTGTGCTGGATGTGGCAGATCATTCAAACTGGCTGCTGAACACCCCGGAGCACCTCAACCTCATACGCCAGCGCCCACCGGCAACACAGGCAGGACGGTCAGCGGCAAGAGATGAAGCTGCAGAGGAGGAAGCAGCTTATGAAGCAGGGGGCGACGTGCCCCAAGAGTCTGAGGCGGGGACTTCATCCTACTTTCCCCACCATCATGCACCTCCGCCGCCGCCCGCTGGATACGATTTTCCTGCCATGGAGCAGCGGCTATACGGCCACATGGATGCCGGCTTTGCCACGATGCAGCAACACATGTACGGCCACATGGATGCAGGTTTCCAAAACCTGCAAACCAACATGTACGGCCACGTGGACAATCAATTTGCTGCATTCCAGAGGCAGCAACAGGGCTACTTTGATGCCCAATTTGAAGCCGAGCGCGCTGCCCGCCTACGGCAACATGAGGAGTATATGCGCCAACATGCGGCGTATATGAGGTCGATGAATGATTGGCAGCGAGCCTTCCCAGGACCGCCGCAGGATCCTCAGGACCCGCCGGCCCCTTGAGCCCCGGTGAGTTCGACTCCGTGCCCTACACTTCCTTTTCAAACTTATTCTTCCTTGTGGAGAATAAGTTTGGGGGGATGTGGCTGTGTGGGCACTCTATCTTTACTGCTTTGTTTCTTTTTAGTTTGTCTTTTTCGTTCTGAGTCTTGTTTGCTTTGTTGAGAAGTTGTCAGTCTTGTTTTTGTTTGTCGCTCTGTGTTGTTACCTTGGTGAAAAGATGAGATGTGCATGGTTTAGTTGGATGACTGGCCTATGATGATTTCTGTTTTAAAATGGTAAAACTGCATGTGTTTGTGTTGACATTGTTGAGATTGAGCATGATTGATAAATGATAAGCATGGTCTTTAATGTGTTCGCAATCAATGAAATAAGCTGTGAGATTTGAGCCTTGACTGTCACTATTTTCCACAGTCTTATTTCTGTTTCCTGAGTGATTGTTCAAGCATGCTTGTTTCTCGCTAGAACTTGTCTTGGTTTCTCCCTCGAGGTCACATAGTGTGCTTAATAACTGAGAGATGATAGAAGGCCATCTTTGCTAGCCCATATATCCCATACTTGTCCTTTTACTCTATATGATCCTAGCTTCGCCCCTTTGAGCTTTTATTATCCATTTTATTTGGTTTAGCCGTGGGTGGGAACTTGGAGTTTGTTGCTATGGGAATGTTGGTTTGTGGAGGTGTGTGATCATGATTTATGAACTTTGTCTTTGATTGGAAAAATCCTAGTACCCTACAAGTCTAAAAAAAAAAAAAAAAAAAAAAAAGAAGAAGAAGAAGAAGAAAAGAAAAGAAAAAGAAAAGAGTGAAAAAAATTGAAAAAAAATGGATACATAGGATACATAGAAGGTCATATTGTCATGAGAGATAATTGTTGTGTTGTGGTGAATTATATATTGAAAATTTGGTTTTATGAAAGGTGGAGGATAGAATTGAGCAAGAATGCTATAAGGTTGATGATGATGTTACTTTGATTTGCATCTTTGAGTCACTTAGCCAAACATATCCTACCTTACCAAAGAGCCCACATTACAACCTTCAATAAAGACCTTTTTGATCTTGGTCATAGGAGCACACATTTAGTGATGGAGAGGTGAGACGATTGACAAGCTTATGGATGAGTGCATGTTTAGCTTGAACTGAGCGTATACACGTCCTTTCTGATTGATACACTTGAGAGTTGAGAGTTCGTATTTTCTTTATCTTTTTGGTGAGGATTGCGAGTCGTTGAAGACTATAATTTGAAGTTTGTCATGAGTGTCATTTCTTGATGATAGGAGACACAAATGCATGCTATTGTTTTTGTTGATAAATCTGAAGCCACAAGGTTATCCACTTTTCTCTGCGCTCTTGTCGATTCATCTGTGGTTCATCTTTGTTTTTGTCCGAGGACGGACAATGGTTTAAGTTTGGGGGGTTGTTCTAGTTGCATTTTTCATCTCCTTTGTCGCGTTTATTCATAGTTTTTTGGGCGTTTTCATTGAGTTCTTGAGAGTCTTTGGTTTGAATTGTTAAATTTGTGTGGAATAGACTACTCGTCCGTGCTCGTGTTGTTTTTACAGGTTTTGGACCCATTTTGTGGAGTTTTGGATGAAGCGTAGTGGAATACGCGAAGTGACGAGTCCACATGCATGAACGGGGCAAGAATCGGGCATCGGATGAGCAAGAACGGGCGCCGGGAAGTCCGTGTGTCGGAGGACACGCGGCCGTGCGCGAGGACGGGCGCCGGGAAGTCGCGCGGTCCGGGCATGCGGCCGCATGCCACGGCCGCGCGAGGATGCAGAACCCGCTGGAAGACCGCGCGGGCCAGGCGCGCGGCCGCGCGAGGAGACCGCGCGAGCTCGCGCGGCCCAGCCATGCGACCGCGCGACATGCCCGCGCGAGGAAGACAGGAAGTCTGGGAAGATCACGCGGTCCGGGGGGCGCGGCCGCGCGAGGTGGCCGCGCGAGCTCGCGCGGCCCAGCCATGCGGCCGCGCGACCAGCCCGCGCGAGGCGCCGAGTCAGCCCAACTTTTCCGCTTTTTCACCTAAAACGCGATTTTTGGAGTATTTTCGAGCTAGACGACCTAGGGCATATAAATACCATCTTTTAGCTTATCCCAGAGACTTTGGATGATATTCTGATTTTTCCTGAGAGCTGTGAGACACGGAGCAAGAGCAAGACTGAAGAACATCGACTTCTCTACGGTTTTTCATAGTTTTATGTTCATTTGTTTTATTGAAGATTTTATTCTAGTTCATATGTCTATGTGTGGCTAGAATCCCTTTTCCCAGGGTTTAGGGAGTAAACATGATTCGAATTTCTACATGTTGATTTAATTAATTGAGATTTATATTCCTTTCTTTGTTCTTGTTTTAATTGCTTGCTTTATTGCTTGATCACCAATTTAGCATTATCATAGGTTTTAATTTGAGATCGGGAGATAAGAATTATAACCTGAACTAAGAACATAGAACACAATTATTCTAATTCTAAAGGGAATTAATAATTGTGAGGGCGTTAATCCTAGGAACTTTTAGGAGTTACATGTTAGAAGTGTGATCCAGGGATGGTAGCCTTGCATGTAATCAACGATTTGTATGCCACGGGAGTGGGTATGAATTAACTTTGAGATTGCCTTAGGAATTATCTCATTAATTGAATCATACGTGTTAGTTAGGAGAATCTGTTGAAACCTCTGCCTTGGGAAACTTTCTTTCTTCTGTTACTACGTAATTCTTACAGCTTGATTTCTTTTCAGTATTCCTTTATTTCAATTTAAATTTGTTTTCAAAAATCAAACCTTTACAATTCGGTTTTCCAGATAGAGTAAAGTGATTACGATTAGGCATTGATAACAATTAGTCCCTGTGGATTCGACCTTGTCACTGCTATACTCAATTGCACCCGTACACTTGCGGCGTGTTAAATAAAATAGCGAACAATTACATTTCTTCACAATAATGTTTTATTTTATTCATGAGAACTTTTACTTTTAGTGTTCATGGTTTAAAAGTTAAATACTTATATTAACATAAATTAATATAAGTATACATTTGTACGAACAAATATATAGCTTATGCTAATTAAAGTAAATATTCCTATTAGGATTCATGATTTAGTGTTCAGAGTTTTGGAATTTATTCACGATAACTGTTACTTTTATTCATGAAAATTTTTACTTTTAATTATTTGGTATTGTAACAAGAAAAATAATATTTATTTTACACGTGAAAACTTTCTATTTGGTCAAATAATCATTATTGCAAGAAAAATAAATATTATAGTAAGAAAATTAATTATTGTTGTAATAAAAAGTAATTATTATTATGAAAAAATGTAATGTTTTCGAAATATTACAATTCGACGCAATAATGTTTATTTGTATTCATAAGATCTTTTACTTTTAGTTATTTTCTCAAGTAATTATTTTTGTAAGTAAATTTATTATTAATGAGAAGAAAAGTAATGTTATTTTTATTTATTAGAACTTGTGATTTTGTATATTTGGTCAAGTAATTGTCGTAAGAAAAAATAACTATTGATGTGATGAAAAGTAATTCATCAAAAATATTATATTTCTTTTTGTCAATAATTATTTTTTGTCATAATAATAATTACTTTAGAATAATGTATAAATAAAAAAATACAAACGTTGAAAAAAATATTAAAAAAAACGTTCAATAGAAAAACAGAAAATTAAAAAAATAGAGAAAAAAATGCTGACAAAGAAATTCAAAAAAAATAAAGGAAAAAACGCTGCAAAATAAAACTAAAAAAAATGAAATAAAAAAAAAACAGAAAAAGGTGCAAAATTAAAGAAATAAAAAAATGAAATTAAAAAAAATAAAGGAAAAAACGCTGCAAAAAAAAAACTAAAAAAAAAACTGAAATTCAAAAAAACCAAAACAAAGTTCCCTAGTGGGTCTCGAACCCAGTGCTATTGTATAGGAACCAAGACAACTTACCCACTAGACTAATAGCCTATTTTGTTAATCTACTTAATATATAAAAACACAAAAACAATGCACCAAAAAACACACGCACATTGCCGCCAAAAGTGATCAAGCTGATATCCTTATGTGCAAGGCAATTTTTTTATTTGCAATTAATGCGTGAAAGAGTACAATTGTTTCAACTCTTCCACTTTTTCATGCAAGAATACAGCTGTTTTTACAGCTTTAGTCTACATCACATTTATTGCCCCATTTCTCTTTACCGTGTGTATTCCTTTCCTTCTCTCTTTCTTTCTCCAAAATATTTATGGCTTCTCTCTCAAAATCTCTCTCTCTCTCTTGGCAAGTATAGGAAAGGTATCTCGCCGGATCAGCAGCGACTCATCTTCGCTGGGAAACAGCTCGAAGACGGCCGGACCTCCGCCTCTCTGCTTGGTCGACGAGCAACAGTAATCATCGGGCCACCGCTGCCGCCGATGTCTCTATCTTTCCCCATCTGTTTGAAGAACTAAATTTTTTTTTTACCTCCCTCGATTTTTTACAACGAAGTGTTGATTCGTGCAGGATTTTGCACTGGGAGCCGAAACTGCATCGATTTCAGGCATTTTTTTTTATTTAGGTGAGATTTTTATTTTATTTCGTTTGATTTAGTCTTTATTTGAGGTCTATTTTGCGGTTTTGATTTTATTCCAGATCTTTATTTAGTCTTTATTCCATGTATATTAGGGTTCGATTGATTGTTCTAAAAATGTTCACTTTGTTTGGAGTACATTGATTTTCATTTTTGTGGTTTCTTTTTTCGCTTCACAGCATTTTTTATCGACGATTTTTGGCTTATTGTGTTTTCATTGCTCCAACTTTTGTTTTCTTGCTGCTTCTCCCTCTTTAGGTACTCTCTTCATCTTCTTTTCTGCGATATATTTATGTAGATTTTGATTTGAAATAATCACTGAAATTTTCTGGCAAGTTCTCATAGGATGCCATCTTTCACCGTTTTTTTTTTCTTTTACATTTGAGAAAATTGGATTTGTTAATTCGAATGCTACCCTATCTGCGCGATGATTATTCTTCTTTTTTTTTGCTATTTTGGTGCTTGGTTTTTTGTACATACCTTAATTTATGTTATAATTGACCGATTGTTAAGGTTTAAGCTATGACTATGCGGTATTGATGGGATTGTATTCTGTGAAATATTGATGGCCATGAGTTCATATAATGTCACTCTTCCTGATCCACACCTAGATATATTAATAGTGTTTCATTGTCTCAGGTGCTTGGTTTTTTTGGTAGTATTTCTTGAGTGCTAAGAAGACTAAGCAAATATGCAGAATGAGGAGGGGCAAAACATGGATCTCTATATCCCAAGGAAGTGGTGTGTATAAATTATTGTTTGAAGACCTAATTACTATCTTTTTATCTATTTGGCAGATACTATGATGTATAGAATTGCCACCACATGACTAATTATATGTCTTTTGATGATGTGTTATGAAAATGTTCACTTTGCTTGGAGTTCATCGATTTCTTTTCTGAAAAATGATATTTTGATGCTTACCGAATTCGCAGCAATAAGTTTCGTGAAAAATTCCAGTGAAATTTATTCCTGTTGTTGAATGATACCATGCCTTTTTGTTCTGCTTTTTCAGTGTAGGAAATTTCCAACCATCTCCACATATGTCATTCTAGGGTAGGGATCTCCTAGAATGATGGTCCAATTGGTGGTACCAATTGGAGGTACCAATTTGCTTAAAATATTTCTCATAAAGATTTCTTACAATGTTTTTAAAATGTTATTTGATCTTCTTAAATTGGAGGTACCAATTTGCTTCACTCATTTTCATTTAATTAGTTTTTATTACT
Source organism: Salvia miltiorrhiza (assembly GCF_028751815.1). Taxonomy (NCBI): domain Eukaryota; kingdom Viridiplantae; phylum Streptophyta; class Magnoliopsida; order Lamiales; family Lamiaceae; genus Salvia; species Salvia miltiorrhiza. Next base: position 56,493,467 of record NC_080391.1, on the reverse strand, counting down.
TTTTGTCATATATTTTAGTTCAGTTTTTGCAGAATCTGTGGATGATCTCAAAGTACTGGAGAGATCTCCAAATATCTATTCCAAGGTAAAAGTTTTAATTTGTCTTTTTTAAATGTTATTTGCTCTTAATTCCTATATATGCCTTTTTGATTTAATATTTTTTTTCTTCATATTATGCAACTGTTAGTTTGTCAACAGAGCTCGATTATGATGGAGGTGATGTCACATTTTGTTAGTTTGTGTTGTATGTTAACTTTGTGTTTGACTACAAAGCTTATCTTTCGTAGTTCGTTTTGTGAATAGGAACCACCTATTGGCTGAGTAAGAAGCAGAGGTGGTGGGAGAGAGGGAGGCCTAGAGGTGGCCCAACTGGTATTATGGCTAAAACTTTTGTTTTATTATTCTTTTGACCTGTACTAAGGGCTTTGAGCAACATTATTGGTATCCTTTCTTTTTCCTCATTATATCTTGTGTTCTATTGCCTTCAAACTTTGTATAGAGAATTATTATTAAATTTAAGATCTTTTTGTATGCAGGGAGTTGGGCTCACTATAGCAATAAGCTTTTCAGTGTACTGAGACTTTGAGAGTTTCCTAGGTCTCTTGCTGGTAAGGGAAACTGAGATGATTTTACTTGTGGGCATCCTTTTGTATATAAATGTGTTGTACGATTCTTTATATTTTACTAATCTTGATGATTCTACTGTATTGGTGAGCCTTGCTTGTGGTAATCTTTCTGGCAATGCATCATCAACAAGTGGGAAACTTATAATGGTATGGAGTTATAATATATTACAACTTGAAACATTTCTGTTTTATTAGTTCAGTTGAAGGTAGGCTTAGCATGCTAAATGATTACGATATTTTGCTTGCTGGGCATTTTGTTTTCTTGAGTTGGTTATGTCTAGATATGTAAAATTTGGTTGTTTAGTTTGTATGGAAATTCGGCAAATTTCTTCAGCATAAGTTTGCTTCCATTTCTACACTTGGGAAGGTATTGAAACTCTCACATGCTACTTCTCTACTGAAAGTTATATCTTGCTCATTGCTTTATGTTTTCATTGTTATAGAATCATTTGGAGACCCGCAAGCTTCAGCGTATATATGGGAAGGAAGAGCTAAACATATAAGTAAGAGTACTTTTCATAAAGGCAGCCTGGTCTTGGGATTTTTATTTTATTTCGTTTGATTTAGTCTTTATTTGAGGTCTATTTTGGGGTTTTGATTTTATTCCAGATCTTTATTTAGTCTTTATTCCATGTATATTAGGGTTCGATTGATTGTTCTGAAAATGTTCACTTTGTTTGGAGTACATTGATTTTCATTTTTTGTGGTTTCTTTTTTCGCTTCACAGCATTTTTTATCGACGATTTTTGGCTTATTGTGTTTTCTCCTTACATTATCGCTGGTAGTTAGGCTCAAGATCTAAAATTTGTCTCAATCTTCGTTCTCTCATTTCAGTCATCAGCCATAACCCAACGACTTCTTCCGCCGTTGGCCACCATGTATGATGTTTTCCAAGAGAAGGTAAATATTTATCAAGGATTGATTGATCCTATCATGTATGTATTAATAACTATATTGAGATGTATGGAATGTAGGTGGTAATGGCAGTTGACAAGGCCATAGACACACTGTTGAGGTTGGGTTTAGTAGTGACAGTGATTTGTGTTATTATTTGTGTTAAAGACATTGGCTGAATCTTGGATGAACTCGGAGAAGACTGGAGAGATATCCGAATATCTGTTGAAAGGTAAAAGTTTTTATTTTTGTCTTTTTGAAGATGTTATTTGCTTTTATTGGGGTGGGCTACCGTGAGAGCACATCTTAAAATAAGAAATAAGAGCAATTTTTAATGTATGAATTTTATGTAGAACACGTATGAATTCGCTGTATAAAGGTATGAATTGTGAAAAATAAATTTTTGCTACCTTTGGGATTCGAACTCAGGACCATAAATCCATGTAACAGGATTACGAATCAACCGTAGATCTTGATGATCTAAGGGCTGAAAATGATTCTTATTTTATATCTTAAGAAATGCTCTTATTTTAGCCATTCCCTGCTTTTATTTCCTGTATATGCCTTTTTGATCCAATACTCTTCAAGTGCTTTATTTTACTGTATGAATTTATTTGTATGTTTGATTCTACATATGGTTTAACTGATTTATTTCAATGTCTATGGTATTATTGACATGTTGGATCAGGACTCATGTTTAAGTTATGTATTTAAAACGACAATCTTCTATGTTGTAACCTGAGTTAGATTGATGGAACCAATTAGAACGACAATCTTCTATGTTGTACATTAAATAACAATGTGTTCTTCTAGGACCCAGCATTTCAAGAATTAATCTTGCTATATATTGGGAACAATGGAGAAAGGGAAACTCCAGATCAAGCTGAAGTGCTTTCGTACATTTTTGTAAATCTATGAGAGAATTCCTATTCCAGATTTGCCGGTAAATGCTTCAGCACTGAAGGCACTCCTTGCTATGCAAATCTTTTGTGCCACTCAATGATATTTATCCTTTTTTATAGGTTATTTTTCCTCACAAGCAGCTGTGTTTTCGAATCCTTGACGCGGTATGTATAATAAGTCTAATCTGATCTGATCTGTTCCATATCCCAAAATTATTTTTCTGCCCCGTTGGACCACTAAGAATAATCAACGTAGTTGTGTTTCGTTTCATTTAATGCATTTCTGTTGTGGCTTGAACAAATATGTGCGGATCTGGTGGAATGATCTTAGTTTCAAACTTGACGATCCACCGTTTTGGTTCATTCGTTATCTTTAACCTTAATCTTTGTGCAGTACAAAGAAGCCATTTTGGTGTATGCAACCTTACTTAAAGCAGAGAGTGACCAGGGTAGTAGTGGTTTCTCAGTTTGGAGTATTATTTGAAGTAGAATGGAAAGAAAATAAGTGAGCAAGAATTTGGTTGAGTGCAGGTGAGAAGCACCAAAGGCATTGCTCATAAATGTGAGGCATTCATGTATGATGTTTTCCAAGAGAAGGTAAATATTTATCAAGGATCGATAAATACACATTTTCCTGGTGGCCTAACTCCTTCCATGAAGTCCTGTCTCTTCAAAGGTTTTGGTGAAGCTTTGGCATGTTGAGATTGACTAGCAAGCCATGATGCAACGGGGGGACGAGCAACAGCAATCATCGGCCCGCTGCCGCCGCCAATCTCTGTATCTTTCCCCGTCAGATTGATTTTCGCCTGCAATTTTCATTTATATGTTCAATTTTACTTCATTCTTCAATTTAACTGCTTAAGTTGCATTTTTTGTCTGCATACATTTCTTGCTTTTCGGTTCTAATGGTTCTTTTTATTAATCTTTTTACCATTATTTTTTTTAGAACTTATCGATATTGATTTTGGGATGTTGCTGTAGGATATGAAAGAAATTGAGATTATCTAGCTCTCCAAATACATGGTCCAAAGGTAAAAGTTTTTGATTATGTCCTTTTTAAAATGTTATTTGCTTTTATTTCCTATATATGCGTTTGCCACACCTATGCATTGGAAGAGGGTGTGTGCTATGCGTAGAAGGATTTCAATTTGGTGAAGCACCCATAAATAAATAGTTGCAGCTATGCTTTAGAGATTTATTCACTAGATAATATTTCATGTTGCAGTTTTGATTCCCTTTCGACTGTTTTCTGTTCTCCAAAATTTGCGTCTAATAAATCTCCTTTATTTTCTCTGAAATCTTAGTAGACAAGTACTTATAATGTTACATTTTATTTGGATTTAGGTGATTGTAAAACATGGGTTAGCAGCTGATACTTTGAAGTCTATGATTCACAGTGGTGAAGGTAGCAGGTTGGTTTGTATCTAGATATGTAAATTTTGGTTGTTTAGTTTGTATGGAAATTCAGTAAATTTCAGCAATTTTGATGTTTATGTGCAATGAATGAGTATGACTGACTCATATTTTAGTATTTTATCATGTTTTATTACTCATTTATTGAGGGCAATGAATTTTGAAATATGTAGAATTTAGCAACAAAAATAAAATTTCAAATTGATGTTCAATTGTAGTTGTAGCATACATATAAGACTTGCTGCCAGTATGTAGCTTATAGTAAGCAATATAAACGAGGCTGGAGTTGCAGCACTTCTAAGCAGACGGCGAGGCTGCAGCGCATAGGAGGCCGACACTGAAGTTCACACATTCTTCGTCTCCATCAAAGATTGTGTGGAAGATGCATTCATGAGGAATAATTTGGTTAACTGATTTAGTTTGATGATGGATAGAATAGAGAAGTGGTGAGAAATGTTTTATAGGCTGCATCCTTGATCTCATCAGTTTAAATTTATGTTGTACAAGGGGAAAAAGAGTGTTAGTTTAAACATATTTGTTTGAATAATTTTTTTTAAACCTTTTTATTTCTTGCTTATAAAGTATGGCACTGAAAACTATGTTGTTGAATTCCCTTTATTTTTAACACACATGTATGTCAAAAATGCAATTGGAATTATAGCTTTTGAATTACAATTATAAGTCGTTTGTTATTAAAGTAACATCGACTATTTATTAGTTAACTTTTGAATCACAATTATAAGTTTTTATTATTAAAGTAACATCTATTTATCTATTTATTATTTAAAAAAAGCTCATTAGCTCACACAGTTTCCCACTCAATTTTTATGCCCACTTTTTTTTATTATTTACATCAGTAAATTGATTTGTAAATATTTCTTATATTTTTGTCATAGCTTGGGTCTAAGCATCACATTTTAGTACTTGATTTTTGAAATAGAAACAACGAAAGTTATGATTAAGATTGAGATAAAATTTAGATAAAAATTATCATGGAATGTGAGCTAAATGTAAGAAAGAATGATAAACAAAGCAAAAGAAAGATGAAGATAAACATATATTGATATGAATGAATGAAGATAAACTTAGATAAAGCTAAATGAATGAATGAAGCTAAATTACCAATGAATAAAGATAAAGTTAAATGTCATAGATATGAATGAATAAAGATGAAAATTTTAGTACTTGATTTCAATATGAATGAACAAAGCAAAAGAAAGATGAAGATAAACATATATTGATATTGATACTTAACATTATCTTTTAGACGTTTGTTGAAAGATTAGCACGTAAAGATAAATATATATTGATATAAATGTAAATTTTTATACACCTTTATCTGATTATCTCTAACATATGAAAATTTGTAGAGTTTTTTTCTCACCGGCTATAGTTAATATTGGAAAAAAGATGAAGTTAATGAATATTAATATTTTAAGTGTGAATTAATGTGTGTTTGTTAGCGCGTTTTAGGGAGTATTCATAATTTTGTATTTAGATAGGCTAGGTAGATAACTAATCTTATTTTTCCTATATTATTTAGCTTAATTTTATTTTATTACGAGAGTGTATCCATTGTGATTCAAATTTGTAATGTTTATAAAATTCACATACCGAGTTTTAAAAATATTTGTGGGAAATTAATAGTGCAATATGATAATAATAGTCTGATTATTACATATATAAGCTTACAAGGAAAATATGAAAACAAAGTAACAAACCAAAATCAAATTTGTATGTATATTTATAATAAGACAAAAAAAGGAAATCTACGGCAGCGTCAGACAAAGTATTTGAGTTGCAGGCAGCCTTTTCACAAACATAGCGGTAGCTGCCTTTCTGTTCTCACTTCACCCCAATCTACTAATTATAAAAATATCAATCCTTAATTAACCTAATTACAATAATAAGTCGCTCAATTTTTCACACTTCATGTTAAGAAATTAATTTTGTTTCTAAAATATATGTTCTATTTTGAAAACCTATAGCAAAATAATGCATAATTTATATATTTTACCCTTTTACTAATATTAAATTTTTTTATATGTTTGAATTTTCAATATAATAATTATAAGTAGAAAAAAAATGATCATTTTTTTATATATATATTTCGACGGGTTGGAAGATTTTAAAAAGGCAAAGGGACCGTTCGCTATCATAAATTAGTTTCAATATAGTTATTGACTTTAAATCCAATATAAATTGTAAAGAAGTTAATTAATAATGTGATAATGTATTAAAATTATTTTCCTAACTATCATTTGCAGAGATGAATTCAAATGGGATATAGCGTCGAAGTTCAGGGTGTAGCTGAAGAATTTTAATCGTTATTATGACATTAATGTGATAGAATAGAAATATAGGCCCAGTTTTAGGATTTAGGGTTTAGAGTGCAACTGAAATATTAGAGAGAGAAAATCGAAAAGAGATGAATTAGAATGAAATAAAATGAAAAAAAAAAAATCATAATTGAGTTATTTTATAATAATGAGTATTACTTATAAGAAAACAAGAAAAAAAAAACATGACGTAGAGGAACTTATTATTTTTTTAAGCTTATAACTTGCCTAATTTTATAGCTTATAAGCTTTTTAAGAGTTTATTTTGTCAAACACTTTGAAAGACCTTATAAGCCCTTGAATAACTTATAAGTTGTTTAGTATTTAGAGGGTGTTTCGTTGAGCTTAGCTGTAATATAAAAACTTAAATGCTAAAATGTATAAAATTTACATACTGTGCGTAGCATAGGTGTGACACTAGATATTTTAACGGGACATAGTAACATATACAAGCTTACAAGGAAAATATGAAAACAAAGTAACAAAACAAAATCAAATTTATATGTATATTTATAATAAGATAAAAAAAAAAACCTACGACAACGTCAGACAGAGTATATGAGTTGTAGGTAACCTTTTCACAAACATAGCAGTAGCTGTCTTTTTGTTCTCACTTCACCCCAATCTACTAATTATAAAGATATCAGTCCTTAATTAACCTAATTACAATAATAAGTCGCTCAATTTTCTACACTTCATGTTAAGAAATTAATTTTGTTTCTAAAATATATGTTCTATTTCGGAAACCTATAGCAAAATAATGCATAATTTATATATTTTACCCTTCTACTAATATTAATTTTTTATATATTTTAATTTTCAATATAATAATTATAAGTAGAAAGATAAAAATGATCCATTTTTTTATATATACATTTCGACGGGTTGAAACATTTAAAAAAGGCAAAGGGAACTGTTCACTATCATAAATTAGTTTCAACATAGTTATTGACTTTAACTCCAATATAAATTGTAAAGAAGTTAATTAATGATGTGATAGTGTATTAAAATTATTTTCCAAACTATCATTTGCAGTGATGAATTCAAATGGGATATAGCGTCGGGGTTCAGGGTATAGCTGAAGAATTTTAATCGTTAATATGAAATTAATGTGATTGAATAGAAATATAGGCCCAGATTTAGGATTTAGAGTTTAGAGTGCAGCTGAAATATTAGAGAGAGAAAATCAAATGAAAAAAAAAATCATAATTGAGTTATTTTATAATAATGATTATTAGTTACAAGAAAAAAAAAACTGGCCTAGAGGAACTTATTTTTTAGAAGCTTATAACATGCTTAATTTTACAGCTTATAAGCTCTTTAAGAGTTTATTTTGCCAAACACTTTGAAATACCTTATAAGCCCCTGAATAACTTATAAATTGTTTAATATTTATAGGGTATTTGGTTGAGCTCAGCTGTAATATAGAAAATTTAAATGCTAAAATGTATAAAATTCACATACTGTACGAAAGCACAGGTGGTACGCACGGGTGGTTGAGCTTAGCTGTAATATAAAAAATTTAAATATTAAAATGTAGCCGTGCGAAGCACGGGTGCACCACTAGTTACACATTAAAAAGAAGACGGTTTCAGCGGGAGGGGGAATATTAACCCTGCCATATATAGTCATCTGCATGAACTAGCTATAATCAAATGCTCGCAGTCAAATCAAGAACTCGAATTCAAAGAAAAGAAATCCAAGAAATCGTTGGCTGCCAATCGAAAATGTCAGGTGATGATAAATGGAGGGCCGGCGCTCGCCCTGAAGAGGGCTATGTAGTATCCCACCTCCGCGGCGCCGGCACCACCACCACGCTCCTCCGCAGCGGCAGCGGCAGCGGCTCAGCCGGCACCACCACCACCACCACCACGCTCCTCCGCAGCGGCAGCGGCAGCGCCTCCGCCCCCACCCAGGGCCGGTCCTAAGAAAAATGAGGCCCTGGGCGAAATTATAAAAATGGGCCCTCAATATATTGAAAAATAAAATTTTCCATTACTTATAAAAAATGACTTTATCTAGCATTTTTAGTTGCATGTTATCTAAAATCTCTTAATCTCGTTTTCTATACATAACTAGTATTACTCCCGTGCGATGCACGGTAAAAAAATTTATATTTTTTAGAATATTATATTTAGAAAATAAAATTCTATAAGTTACTTATATTATTATATAAAATAGCTCTAATAAAGATAATAGCATTAAAATGAAGATAAAACCATCTTATAATTGGAGGATATAAAATGAATGATCAAGATCTTGACAAAACATTTTTAACTAACGATTATTATTATCTATTTAAAAAATTTCCACCCAAATATCTAGATATTTTTCTTTCAAATTTTCTATTAGTTTTGAAAGGATTTTTGGAACTTTTAATTACTTTTTACTTATTTGCATTTCATAATATATATTTTTTTGAGGCGTTAATTGACTGTAAATTCACAAACTATTAGTTAATTTTGCTATTTTTTTCAACTATATAAAGTTATAATATAAATACATAAACTTTAGCTCATTCTGAAATTTGCCCTAAATTTTAATTTCGTTCATACATGACAAAATTAAAGATGATATAATATATACACATTATATTAAAATAACTTATACAAAATTTCTACTGAAATATACACAGTACTAATAGCATATATATATATATATATATATATATATATATATATATTATTTAATGAATATATAGTTTAATTTTAAAATTTGTATTTTGATAAAATTTACGAATACAACCTAGCAAAGATGAAATTTAAAATTTGTCATGATCAAGAATCATAACATTTTAAAATTTGTTTATTTTATTCTATTTTTTTTATATTTTTACTATATAGTATTATTTTTATATTTAAATTTTTTATTATAACAATTTAATGCAGTTACTAAGATTAAACTTATATTTTTTCATTTTAGAACTCTTTAGCTTAAAATATAAATTTGTAGATAAATAATTATATATATATATATATATATATATATATATATATATATAACTTAAAAATAGAATTTCTAATATGATTTACATTTATTAAATTTTTAGTACGTTTTTGTATGAATATTATTATTATTATTATTATTATTATTATTATTATTATTATTATTATTATTATTATTATTATTATTATTATTATTATTATTATTATTATCTAGAGTAGATTGATAAAAAAATAGAAAGAAAAAATTATTTTTAAAAATAGTAAGGTGATTTTTGGTAGGAAAACTAACTTACTATTTTTGAAAGTGATTGAGCTTTTATATATGTATATAGATTTAAATTTTTTATTATAACAATTTAATGCAGTTACTAAGATTAAACTTATATTTTTTCATTTTAGAACTCTTTAGCTTAAAATATAAATTTGTAGATAAATAATTATATATATATATATATATATAAATATATATAACTTAAAAATAGAATTTCTAATATGATTTACATTTATTAAATTTTTAGTACGTTTTTGTATGAATATTATTATTATTATTATTATTATTATTATTATTATTATTATTATTATTATTATTATTATTATTATTATTATTATTATTATCTAGAGTAGATTGATAAAAAAATAGAAAGAAAAAATTATTTTTAAAAATAGTAAGGTGATTTTTGGTAGGAAAACTAACTTACTATTTTTGAAAGTGATTGAGCTTTTATATATGTATATAGATATTGTCAAATCATTCAATATCTCTAGGGACATTGGCGATCTCAAATACGTTTTCAACAATTTTAAATTTAAGAAGCTCATTTTAGAACAGTAAGTCAGTAACTGGCATTGTCAGCATAATTTTATATTTCGATTTGAACTTTGAAGTTTTAATATAATATAAATTTGACAATAAGTTACATTGCCTAATATTTTTTTTAGTATATATAAAGTCTATAATTAATGAGATATGTTTAAAATTTTGGGCCCTCAAAATTATGTTACAAAATTATCATCAAATTAATTAGAAATTGATTTTAAATTGAACTTTGAATTTTTGACAATAAATTATGTTATCTAATATTTTTTAGTATACATAAAGCCTATAATTAATGAGATATATTAAAAAATTGGGCCCTCAATTTTTTGGGGCCCTGGGCCGTCGCCCATGCCCGCCCGCCCTCAGGGCCGGCCCTGCCCCCACCACCACCACCACCACCACGCTCCTCCGCAGCGGCAGTGCCTCCGCCGGCACCACCACCACGTTCCTCCGCAGCGGCAGCGGCTCAGCCACCACCCACCATCTCGCCGGCGCCGACACCACCACCACCATGTCTTATAACTGTCCCATCAGGTATCTTGAAATAGTACTTTTTAAGTTTTTCAATTTATTTTCACGATGTACTATTAATTTGGAATTTCTTTCTTCCTCTTAGCCCTACGGCAGCTCTGCTTACAACGTCAGAGTTTAATGGTAAATATTTGTTTATCATTTTCTTCATAGTTAATTTTTTTTTTCTTTATGTAATGCAATTGTTTTTTCCATATTAAGCTGTTGTGTATGGTTCGAATGCTGCTGCAAATTCAAGATGGATCGCCGGCGCCGGCGCCGGCACCACCACCACCATGTCTTATAACCGTCCTGTTAGAAAATTGGAGGTGATTATATAGAGGTTTGAGTGTGGTGAGTGATTGTAGTGAAGTGGTGTAGAGAATATTGTGAGTGTAGTGTGTGTAGAAGATAGAGAGAATGATTTTAGAGTGGAGCTCTTGTCTCCAAAGAACTTAGATAATATTAGATAGAGTGATGTTTTTGAGATTGTTGAGATTTTGTTACAAATGGCTCACAAGAGCTCTATTTATAGGTGTGGGAAGATCTCTCTAGATCCCACTACACTAACTTGTATCTAGAATTCTCTACTAACATCCACTTAAGGAATTCTCTAGATACTATATAGAAAATATCTAATCTCTAGAATACTCATTCTTGTCCTAGTATTATTTAGAATACTCTAGATTAATCTAGCTAGTGGTGAATTCTCTAGAATATTCATAGCTTATTCTCACCTAGAATATTCTAGATAAATGCATCACACTTCAATACTCCTCCTTGATGCATTTATCGGTTACTCCAAGCATTCTTCGTAGAAACTGGAATCTGTCCCTTGGCAGTGCTTTTGTGAAGATGTCCGCCAACTGCTCTTCTGTTGGACAATACTTCATCTCGATAAGTTTCTTTGCTTCAACATCTCTCAAGAAGTGATACTTGATGTCGATGTGCTTGGTGCGATTGTGCTGAACTGGATTCTTAGCCATTGCTATAGCTGACTTGTTATCGCAGTAGATCTCTGTCGATGAGTCTTGCGGTTCGCCCATATCCGCTAGTATTCTTCTAAGCCATATAGCTTGACATGCTGCTTCGGCTGCTGCAACATACTCAGCTTCTGCAGTTGATAGTGCAACTGAGTCTTGCTTCTTTGATCCCCAAGAAAAAATTCCTGAGCCAAGCTTGAAAGCATAGCCTGAGGTGCTTTTCATGTCATCTTGAGATCCAGCCCAATCGCTATCGCTATATCCACTGATCTGTGAGTCAGACTTTGGTTTGTACCAGATACCATAGTTGAGCGTACCTTGTAGGTATCTGAGAAGTCTCTTTGCTGCTCCATAGTGGGTCTCCTTCGGACTTTCCATGAATCTGGATAGAAGGCTTGTTGCATACTTGATGTCAGGCCTTGTTGCCGTCAAATATAGTAGACTCCCAATCAAACTTCGATAGTTGGTAGAATCTGTCGGTTTTGACCGATCTTCTTTCTTCAACTTCTCATTTGGAATGAGAGGTGTAACCACTGGCTTGCAGTCTTGCATCTTGAACTTCTTGAGTATATCTTCAATATACTTCTTTTGTGATAGGAAGATGCCTTCTTCCTCTTGACTTATCTCCATTCCGAGAAAATAGTGCATTAATCCTAAGTCCGTCATCTCAAAGGTGCTCATCATGTCTCTCTTGAAATCCTCGATCAATTTTGTGTTATTTCCTGTGACAATTAAGTCGTCAACATAAAGAGAGACAATCAGGATGTTCGTACCTAGAGTTTTGATGTATAGAGTTGCTTCGTTCTTGCTCCTCCTAAATCTTTGACCGGTGAAATATCCGTCTATTTTGCTGTACCAGGCTCGTGGCGCTTGTTTGAGCCCATAGAGTGCTTTCTTGAGACGAAGAACTTTGCCTTCTTGCTTTGTGAACCCTTCTGGCTGCTCCACATATATCTTGTCTGTTAGATCTCCATTGAGAAATGCCGACTTAACATCAAGTTGATAGATTTTCCATCTCTTTTGAGCCGCCAGAGCTATGAGTGCTCGAATTGTGTCCATCCGTGCCACTGGAGCAAACGTTTCTGTGTAGTCGACTCCTGGTACTTGAGCATATCCTTTTGCGACAAGTCTTGCCTTATGCTTCTGGATCGAACCATCAGGATTCAGCTTTGTCTTGAACACCCATTTGACTCCAATGACTTCCTTGTCACTTGGAAGATCCACCAACTCCCAAGTATCATTCTTTTCTATCATTTGTATCTCCTCCTCCATTGCTTTAATCCAAACTTTCTCTTTGGATGCTTCTGCATAGTTACTTGGCTCCAAAGAACAAAAGTTGCATATCTCATATAAATCAGTGGATTCATATAAATCTTCTAGAGTTCTTACCCGAAAAGGTGGAAAGTCTGGTGAGGAGTCTGAGTCGGATCCACTTGAGGTATTGGCTTCTGAAGAGGACCTTGGTGGGCTTTGTTGATCTTGTTCTCCATGTTCTGTGACTTCTTTTAGGAGTGTAGTTGTTGTCTGCCTTTCAACACTTTCTGTCTCCCAATTCCAGGAGGCTTGTTCATCAAATTCCACGTCTCGACTTGTCACCAGCTTCTTGGTCTCAAGATTGTAGATTCTATAACCCTCGGATTTAGAGCTGTAGCCGAGGAAGATTCCCTTCTCCGTCTTGTCCTCCAGTTTGTGTCTTTTTACTGAGGGAATGTGGATGTAGCAGATACTTCCAAAGACCCTCAAATGTTTGGCTGAAGGCTTTTGTCCTGACCAAGCTTCGATCGGCGTCTTGTTTAGCACGGCCTTTGTTGGACATCGGTTGAGTAGGTAGACTGATGTATACACTGCCTCTGCCCAAAACTTCTTTGGCAATCCTTTCTCCGCCAGCATGGATCTCGCCATCTCCATGACTGTTCGATTCTTTCTTTCCGACACGCCATTTTGTTGTGGAGTGTAGGCCACGGTTAGTTGATGCTCCACACCTTCATCTTCACAGAACTTGTCGAACTCTTTTGAGTTGTATTCGGTACCTCGATCGCTTCTCAGTTTCTTTATTTTGCGACCACTTTGGTTCTCCACAAAGTTCTTGAATCTCTTGAAGATTCTAAAGACTTCTGATTTTTCTTGGAGAAAATATACCCAAGTCATTCTAGAGTAGTCATCAATAAAGAGTATGAAGTACCTGTTTTGGTTTACTGAAGGTGTGCGCATTGGACCGCAAACGTCGGTGTGGACAAGCTCTAGTATCTCCTTGGCTCGCCATGTTTTCTCCGTTGGAAATGGTTGTCTGTGTTGCTTTCCGATCATGCATCCTTCGCATACACCTTCTCTTTCATTTAGAAGAGGCATATCTCTCATCATATTTTTCTGATGAAGTAGCCTCAAGGCATTTAGGTTGAAATGCCCAAATCTCCGGTGCCATAGACTCGTATCGTCGAGTTGAGCCACCATTGCCTTTTGTGGATATTGCCATTGAATGGGAAAGTTTCTATTTTTTCCCATTTTTACTACTGCAATATCTTGGTTATTTTTCTTGTCGTAAATTCGACAAGAATCTTTCTCAAAGTGGAGGGCATATCCATTTTCCATCATTTGGCCAACACTTAATAGACTTTGTGCAAGACGAGGTACTAGGAGAACATTTCTAATAAATCGCGTACCTTTATTAGTTTCTATGGCAATTGTACCTTTCCCTTTCGTCTCCACCAGTTCTCCATTGCCCATCTTCACCTTCGTCTTAACTGAAGTATCTAACTCACGGAAGATGGTCTCGTTGGATGTCATGTGGTTGCTGCATCCGCTATCGATGTACCATTCTTCTTCTCGTGCTTCTGTTGCCGAGTGACATGCATAGAATATGTACTCCTTCTCATTTTGATTTTCTGAATAGTTGGCTTGATGATTTCTTCTATCTCTGCAATCTTTTTCCACGTGCCCGAACCTTTTGCAGTTTTTGCACTGTGGCTTTCCTCGATGATAGCAATCCTTCTCCAAGTGATTTGTCTTCTTGCAAATTCCGCATGGTGGAAAATTTGCCTTGCTCTTCTTGTTGCTGGAGCTTCCTTCCTTGTGATTGCTTTTAAAAATTCCGCCGCTCCTTGACTTATTGCCTCTAACGTTGAGTTTGGACTGAAAGGCACTCTCAAGTGAACTTTCATGTCGCCTACTCAATCGTTGCTCGTGTGCTTCCAAGGAACCCATCAGCTCCGCGATGGGCATTTTTGATAAATCTTTTGATTCTTCAATCGCCGCCACTACTGGATCATACTTCTCGGTAAGGCTGATTAAGACCTTCTGTATAATCCTTTCATCGGAGATGTTATCTCCGTATGACCGCATTTGATTGATTATTTCCATTATTCTTGAGAAATAATCTTTTGCGGCTTCTGAATCTTTCATTTTAAGATTCTCTAGTTCTCGCCTTAAACTTTGTAGTTTAATGGTTCGAACTTTAATATTTCCTTGGAACTCCTCCTTAAGGATATCCCAAGCTTCTTTTGCAGTAGTGGCTCGAATAATTCTTGCCATGATAGAATCACTAACAGATTGTTGGAGAAGATAAAGAGCTTTAGCATTTTGTTGCTTTAATTTCTTACGTACCTCGGATGAGGATGTCTTGTCGATATCTTCTCCCGGCATGGTGATTCCTTCTTCAATGACATCCCAAAGATCATGGGATTCAAGGCAAGTCTTCATACGAACACTCCAATAGTCATAGTTTTCTCCATTGAATATTGGAGTCGTGATGGAGAGACTTGACGACGCCATAACGCCCGCTTATGATCGAACAAGCTCTGATGCCACTTGTTAGAAAATTGGAGGTGATTATATAGAGGTTTGAGTGTGGTGAGTGATTGTAGTGAAGTGGTGTAGAGAATATTGTGAGTGTAGTGTGTGTAGAAGATAGAGAGAATGATTTTAGAGTGGAGCTCTTGTCTCCAAAGAACTTAGATAATATTAGATAGAGTGATGTTTTTGAGATTGTTGAGATTTTGTTACAAATGGCTCACAAGAGCTCTATTTATAGGTGTGGGAAGATCTCT
Organism: Salvia miltiorrhiza; assembly: GCF_028751815.1. Classification (NCBI taxonomy): domain Eukaryota; kingdom Viridiplantae; phylum Streptophyta; class Magnoliopsida; order Lamiales; family Lamiaceae; genus Salvia; species Salvia miltiorrhiza. Next base: position 56,477,995 of record NC_080391.1, on the reverse strand, counting down.
CTAGATCCCACTACACTAACTTGTATCTAGAATTCTCTACTAACATCCACTTAAGGAATTCTCTAGATACTATATAGAAAATATCTAATCTCTAGAATACTCATTCTTGTCCTAGTATTATTTAGAATACTCTAGATTAATCTAGCTAGTGGTGAATTCTCTAGAATATTCATAGCTTATTCTCACCTAGAATATTCTAGATAAATGCATCACACTTCAATACGTCCGATCAGGTATCTTGAAATAGTACTTCTTAAGTTTTTTAATTTATTTTCACGATGTACTATTAATTTGGAATTTCATTCTTCCTCTTAGCCCTACGGCAGCTCTGCCTACAACGTCGGAGTTTAATGGTAAATATTTGTTTATCATTTTCTTCATAGTTAATTTTTTTTTTTTTGCTTTATGTAATGCAATTGTTTTTTCCATATTAAGCTGCTGTGTATGGTTCGAATGCTGGTAGTGGTAGCCCTTCTTCAGCATACCTGCATGGACGTTCAAGATGGAAATTCACAAATAAACCATCTGCCACAATTTTAACTATAGGTCAAGAAAGTATTGCCACCGAAGAAGCTGCGGTGCTCCTAGACCATCTTAGTGAACAAATTCCCTTGATTTCCCCATGATATTCTACAACCAACAACATATAAGAGATCGGATGAATGTAACAAATGTTATATCAGTCACATATCAAATATATAGTATTTTCTTACCGTTGCTCTTCATCCAAGTACGTAATTTCAAGCTGGCCACGCCCGCTTCCACGTGCCTTGTTAGGTATCTGCGCTTGCATCAAATTCTGCTAACAACACTTTGCTATTCATTATCCACATATAAATTATACAACAACTTAGCACATATTCTTACTAAAAGATTAACTTCCATATTGTCAAGAAAGTAGGACATCAGGCAAATTTGAATCCATGTCTAGTTAGCTGACTCAAAGAAATGATATGAATATTCACATAATAGTTTAAGAAGAAATATGGCAGACTTCTTTACCACTATGAGTTGCAGATGTAGCATTTACTTCTATTGATTGAAGAGGGGTTAAATCCTACCTAAAAAGTTTATACAATATAGCAGACTTCTTTACCACTAAATGAGTTGCAGATACTCAAACTCAAGTAATACCTTCTAAGGAAATATATATTGATATAAATCTATTCATTCATCTTCATGACTTGCTTACCTTTACTAGATACTGTTCATATGTGATATAGAAGGAGGAAAAGAGAATATAAAGAGAAAAAAAAAAAAAAAATCGAACGATCAAATTTGCACGCAAACCGAGGCAGTCAAAGCTGCCTTCAAATTCAAAATTCAAAAATTCACACGCGCCATTTCATCAACGGCCAAATGGGCTACACGTTAGAACGTGTAGCCCTCGTGTAGGCAAGGCCCGCATCGCCTTACACGATAGCGGCCTTACACGAGTAGGCCACATCGTGTAAGCGATGCGGATGCTCTAACAAAAATTCATTGAGAAAAACGTTAAGAAGGAAAAAGAGTGTCTGTCAAAGACCAAGAAAATAAAGGATGAACGTTTTCTGACCTTCGAACTAGCCATCACCCAAAAAACGATATCCAACGAGGCAACACAGAAGCCGTATCCAAGGCAAGACCGAAATTTAAGCTTCAGAGTAACCATCACCCCGATTCCAATCATGCCAAAAGCAAAGCAGACATGAGAAGAACCCAAAACAAAAATGCTAAAAACAGCTCGACGAAGCAACAAGCGAGCTCAATGAAGCGCGAAGAAAGACTGCTCTCAAAGAAGATCGAAGGGGCAAGAAACCACCGCTCCCAGAGCACGCAGCACAGACAAAAAAGTCATATATTAACACCGTGACGAATTGTACAAAATCTGAGGTTATTCCAACTTTAGTATTGGAATAAACAGAAATCTCAAATAAATAATGATACTTCAATATTTCAGAGCTACTGGCGACGGTAGAGAATGTCATCAGCCAATTAGGAGACGACGCGGTGCTGTAAGTTTAAATTTGTGAAGAATGCAAACTAGTTTGTCGTAAACTCCTTTATCTTTAGCATTTTCATTGATCTTGAAACGAATTACACTAAAGATGTGGAGATAGGATGAGAGAATGTGAGGAATCCTACTCACAAAAAAAGATGCAAACCAATCCCATTTTTCCTAGTTTACAGCTCTGCACTGCTTCCTGATCTCTCCTTCATCTCCCACGAGCACCTCCGTCTCCCCGAGCTTCTTCATCGCGTTGGTGAACTTGGCGAGCCACCCGGCCTGGTCGTCGACGAGCCTCTTCATCACGTTGTTGGCCCGCGGATCCCTCGCCAGGTTGTGGTCCGACTCGATCAGCGACTTGTCCGTGAGCAGCTCCTTGTAGAAGCGCGAGTCCATCTTGTGGTGCGAGTAGGGGTCGAACGGCACGTCCTGGTCCTCGCTCTGGCAGACCGTCATGGTCTGCATCTTGAGCCAGTACCCTCTGTCGATGTCCCTCTCCTTCGCCCTGTCGTGGAACCTCCCCGCCACGACGCTGCAGTGGGCGCTGCCGATGGAGTGCGCGCCCACGAGGAGCACCAGCTCCTCCAGCGTCATCCCCTTTCTCTCGAAGAGGCGGATGTTGTCCTCCGCCGTGGCGTCCGGGAGCGGGAGGTTGCCCTCGACGTTCGCGGCGAGGGAGGCCAGCCCGTCCCGGCGCCCGCCCGCGACCGCGTACGCGGGCACCCCCGTGTAGACGAGGGAGTCGCGGGTGGCGAACGCGAGTATGTCCGCGCACGACACCACCCCGGGGCACGCCTTCTCGAGCTCGGCCTTTATGTCGTCGACGACCTGGAAGCCCCGCACCAGCGGCCCGTTGTGCCGTGCCTTCTTCTCCACCTCCTCCCCCGTCGGCGTCGTGTCCAGCAGGATTGAACCGTCGCACCCCTGCATCATACATAAAAATAATGAAAATGGAAAAGAAAAAAGATTGAAAAATAGAAGATCGATCTCACCGTGACATAACAGTCATGGAAAAAGAGGCGAACAAAGCCAGCAGCATAAGTTGGATCCTTGAGAAAATGTTTGTGAATGGTCATATTCACAATCTTCTCAGCCTCGGGACAGCTCTGCTCGTAAAACATTTCTCGCAGCCCGCCTTTCCCGGGCCCTTGCACGGGCTTGTTCTCGGGCTCTTGCATGGGCTTGGGTTCGTGTTCTTGCACGGGCTTGTTGTTGAGTTCGTGCACGGGCTCGTTGTCGGGTTCTTGCACGGGCTTGGGTTCGTGTTCTTGCACGGGTTTGGAGTTGGGATCCTGCACCGGGAAAACGGGCTCGTTTTCGGGTTCGGCCTCGTTGGCACGAGGCTGTAACGAATCAACGGAGCCGTCTTCTTTACCGTGGCCCCTATGGCCCCTCTGCTGCTCCTGAACTTCGAAAACTCGATCGTCTTCGGGAGGGTGCATAAAATCGCGATGCTCCGGAGCATCAAAGACTCGGTGATCACGTGCATGATGCCTGAAGCGATGCTCCGGAGCATCAAAAACTCGGTGATCACGTGCGTGATGATGCCTAACGCCGTGGCCCGGCCTGTGATGCCCGGGGATATGAAGGAAGAATCCGGATGCCAGCATTGCATAGGAAAGGAATGCTAGTGTGAGGATTCCTATTCTGGATGCCATCATTTTATTAAGTTAAATTTTTTTGGTGAAAAAAAAGGTGGATTGAGGCATGATGAATGCATGTTGGTAATTGAGTTTATATAAGAAAAGTTGGTACGAGGTTGTGAGGGATTTCAGGCGTTTGAAAACGGATGAATGGGCCCTCGAAGTGCGGATGTGTTTAATTTGGCAGGGAAAATTGTGATAAATTTTTTATTGGGTCATTTACATACGTATTATATATAGTATGTAACGTATTATTTCTTGGATTATGATTGGTGTGGGATTTCATGATTGAGAGTGTCCAAATTTTAGAATTAAGCATGCTAACATCATAGCTCATGAATTAGCCAGAATTTCCAAAAGATTTTATTGATTGGTTCGAATTCCCCATTTCGAATATGATTTTGTACTCCAATTATAAATGGAATAAAATTTTATTCTCCCATAATATATGGTAACACAGCACTAAATCACAGTTTAGGTGAGATTATATATACTAAGATTCTGAAACAATTATCACATTTTCAAATTTTCTTAGCAGGTTTGAAAATATTTTTTTTACAACCTATTTAAATTTGTAACTTTGGGAAAATTTGGATTGTATCGGTTTGTTAATTCAATTGATTAAACCGTGATACATCAAACCGTTGGATTGATCCGATCATATTATTTAATTTAATATGGAGTAACTATTATATATGTAGTTATTATATTTAGAATGTACGTACAATCTTTTTTAAAATTTTCTTCCTTGAAAGTTGAAACAATGGCTCGAATCAACTTATTAAATTATTCAATAACTTACATATATCTTACCACTAAATTCATCTGGCTTCTCAGTAATATGGGACTTGACATATATTCATTTTCAAATAAAAGAGTTCGAACTTCGAATAAATACAGAAGTAGAATCACAACAAACTTCGTAAAATAGTTGGTTATATGTCGAAATATAATAAACTACATTAACAAAAAAATTGAACTAGCTAGATCCATTAATAAATAAAAATCTATATGTAAATGGGCCTTCTAAAATAGAAATTAGATGGGCCGTAGCCCATACCAAATGGGCCATAAATGCAGTTGGCCCGAATCTGAGTCTGATTCCACCAATTGGAAATTTCTAACCTTTCGTCATTTTTAGCTGAATTTTGATGGAAAAGGAGAAGAAGATCGAGCTTAAATATTCTCCCAAATCTCTCTCTCACACACTCCGACAGCAATGACGCGGCCATTTCACCCCTCAATTTCCACATAGTTGCGGGATCAGCACCGGATCTCGCCGCCATTGATTCCAGCAACTCGTGATCTGCGGCTCTCGTATGCAATTGGACCGGAGGAAATTGAGTTGGGGGGAAAAAAATTCGACTGATTCAGCGCAGAAATGGCGGGAGCAGCATCGGCGCTGTTCCTACTGGACATTAAGGGTAGGGTTCTGGTGTGGCGGGACTACCGCGGAGACGTCTCCGCCTCTCAGGCCGAACGCTTCTTCGCTAAGCTAATGGAGAAAGAGGTGAGATTTCCCTGTGATTCGTGATTGGATTTGGTTGTGTTTGTGGGTGTGCTGTTGAAATGATTGATTCGGTTCGTGATTGTAGCTGTAGTGAGATGAATCAGGTTCAATTCGGCAAATCTTGAGCTTGATCTGACCGTGCTTATAAAGTGATAATTGATTTCATTTGATGATATTCGTCTTTTGGTTGTGTTGTGGTGGGATAGTTTTTGGTCTGTGATTGGGGGAGTGAGTGAATTTAGCTAGATGCGGATTTGATCAGTTCAATTGAACTGGACGGGAACATGGACTTGGGGTTTAATATAGCTTTGGTTGGAAGTTATTACTTTGTTTTGATGGAATTGAATCTTCTGTGTTCTGCTTTTTCTTGGCAAACTGGTTGGATTGGAAAATAATGTGTACAAAGAGGATAATCAGTTCAGATTTCATTTCTGATACTAGTTCATCTTGTAGTAACTTAGGTGTGATTGGAATTGGACGTTCCTAGTTGATGCAGACTGTAGTCCAAGAGGTCAAACTGTTCTGTGATAGTTATGAAGGGGCTTTTTTTGTTTTTTGGGTTGTAGGCAAAGGGGGTGTTTTTTTTTTACCATAAGGTACCATTTTTCTGTAAATTGCTAATGCAATTTTAGATTGCAACAGTCCGTTAGTATTTTTGATTTGATTTATGATTTATGATTTTCTTTATATTTGCTTAGTTTGTTTGTTCTAGTTATCAATTAATGATTGAGGATTTGTACTTAAGTGAACTAGATGGTTAATGTGTTTCTAATTTCTAATGATATAGGGTGATCCAGAGACTCAGGATCCTGTTGTTTACGATAATGGTGTGACATACATGTTTATACAACACAACAATGTATATCTCATGACTGCATCTCGGCAGAACTGCAATGCTGCTAGCCTTCTTTTATTCCTACACCGAGTAGTTGATGTAAGCGTTATTGGTAATCAAAGTCCCATTCTTTAATGATATTGTCTATAACCCAGTCACTGTTTCTGTTAACTTCAACAATTACATTTTCCTTAACAGGTCTTCAAGCACTACTTTGAAGAATTAGAAGAGGAATCTCTTAGAGATAATTTTGTTGTAGTGGTATGGAAAGTTCATTTAATTGTTCACTCCTTTTGAAATATATAAACTAAAATCTTGACGGGAGAATTTAACAACTTTTTATCTGATATTTTTAGTATGAGCTACTGGACGAAATTATGGACTTTGGCTACCCGCAATATACTGAAGCCAAGATTCTCAGTGAGTTCATAAAGACTGATGCTTACAGGATGGAAGTGGCACAGAGGCCTCCGATGGCTGTCACAAATGCAGTGTCATGGCGCAGCGAAGGGATACGCTACAAAAAGAATGAAGTGAGTTTTCCTTCCGTAACTTGTGATGCATTTCTTGAACTCTGGTTTATATGAGCTTTTGTTGGTTGTGCAGGTCTTTCTTGATGTTGTGGAGAGTGTCAATATACTAGTCAATAGTAATGGCCAAATAATTAGGTCAGATGTCGTCGGGGCACTAAAGATGCGAACGTATTTGAGGTTAGTTCTCACTCTATTATTTTTTTGTATATCCTACTCTTATTTCATGCAGAGTGATATGATATTAGCTCTTGCCTTAGTCATGGATTATGATAACATGCACTATAATCAAGAAAACCATGTAGAATAGTTTTCATAGCCCAGCTTGGTATCTTAAGTGTGTATACTTGAATGATTAAGTTTGAAGGAATTTACCTGCATGCCATACAATCATCATATACAGATGACTGTTCTGTCAGTGTGTTCATACACATAAGTGACTCTGATAATTGTTTTCAATGTTTTACCTCTACCTTTGTGTATGCTAATTTATTCTACCAGTTGATGTCCTTTATATGCTTTTTCATTGCAATCAAATCAAATAAGTTGATAACCAGTTGTAAGTTGTAACTCATAATGGTGTATGCATTGCAGTGGTATGCCCGAGTGTAAGCTTGGACTAAATGACAGAGTTTTGCTTGAGGCACAAGGGCGAGCTACTAAGGGAAAAGCCATTGATCTCGATGACATCAAATTTCATCAGTATGTAATTTAGCCTTATCATTTGCCACTATATGGTTTCTGTTGATTGTTGGATAACAAATTGTAAATGATGCACTTGTCTGCCCATGTTACTGACTTTGCTTCAATGGTCTTATGTGTTCTGACTTCTGGTTGTTGATTCAGGTGTGTGCGCTTGGCCCGGTTCGAGAACGACAGAACCATATCCTTCATACCTCCTGATGGATCGTTTGATCTTATGACTTACAGGCTCAGCACTCAGGTTGGTTTGTAAATTTGGGATTCAGATCCATACTGTTTTAAGATAGCTACTTGTTACTTAGAGTTATAGAGTAGAATATATCCTTCAAAATGTGAATTTTCATATGTGATTATTAATTATAAGCAAAATAATTTGAAACTGGAAACTTTTCTATGAAAGTAAGGGTGGCATGATTATATATTTCTTGTCTGCTGGATTGTTGGACTAATTTTGGGAAGATTATAACAATTTTCTGATGTAGTGATATCATCTCTAGTTCTCTACCTTACATTTATTAGTGATTTGGAGAACTCAGTTGCTTTTTATTCCAGGTAAAGCCTCTAATGTGGGTGTTACTTTTTATTCCAGGTAAAGCCTCTAATATGGGTTGAAGCTCAGGTAGAAAGGCACTCTAGGAGCCGTATAGAATTTATGGTAAAAGCCAGGAGCCAGTTCAAGGAGCGTAGGTATAGTACCTGCATCTGTTGTAAACATTTATTTTGTTTCTTTTTCTTTCAATCTGCTGTATTTATGAATTTCAAATTTATCACTGATGTGATTTTGGACTTCAGCACTGCAACTAATGTTGAAATTGAGTTACCCGTGCCTCCTGATGCTACCAATCCAAATGTTCGTACATCAATGGGATCTGCTGCTTATGCTCCAGAAAATGATTCACTAATTTGGAAAATAAAATCTTTTCCAGGTGGCAAGGTTGGGATTTTTTGTGTTAACTCAGATTTTCTTTTGTTTTTTTTTTTCCTTTCCTGATGATGGTCTGTGGCGTTGGACTTAACTTGCTTGCCAAATTTCTAGTCATTGATGTTTATGTTTTGTGTGTATTCAGGAATATATGTTGAGAGCAGAGTTTAGGCTTCCCAGTATCGCATCAGAGGAAGCAGCTCCAGAAAGAAAGGCTCCTATAAGGGTGAAATTTGAAATACCATATTTCACTGTTTCAGGAATACAGGTGAGCTCAAATGGGTTTTCATGCAAAGATATTTGTTTTACTGGTTTTATAATCTCGATGCTATGTTAGTATATCGCATAAACAACAATCACTGCGTCTTTATTTCCCTGCAAAAATAGAAAATTACTGAGCTCTTCATAAAAGGATAAAAACATCTTACCTATTCATGTAGTGCGTTAAAATGCCAGCTTTTTTAAGAGATCTATCTGAGACTGATTGTTTAGTCTTTATAAATTTACAATGTATTAGCTTTCTTTTTTGTTTCTACCATAGCTGAACCTCATTTTCCTTTTTGTACAAGATTCATATCCATATACATATATATTTGCTAAAACGACCAAGCAAATAAATACAAGCGACAATGCAGACTAGAAATGGCTCCTGTACAAACTAGAGCACTTAGAGGCCCTTGTAATTGCAAACCCAAATTCCACTCTATCTTTTTAAGCTAAGTGCAAGACTTCCGTAAAAAGTTGAAGCTTCCTTTCGGGTGAATTAGATGAATTGCTCTCTGACACTCATGTAGTTGAATATCTTCATTAAATGCTTTATTAGTTTCAGTATGTTGGTTTTGATTACTACATTGAGCATATAAGCAAATAAAACCTGCTCATCTACTTTCTCTGAAGGCACTCACTGTTGAAACTCTCATTTGTAGGTCCGTTACTTGAAAATCATCGAAAAGAGTGGCTACCAGGCTCTCCCATGGGTGAGGTATATAACAATGGCTGGTGAATACGAGCTTAGACTTATTTGATTGCAACCTCTCCGCACGATATGCTAGCCTGCCATGCTCGAACTTCACTCGTATCGACAGCCATGCCCGTTTCATGTGTCTCTAAGAAGTGGCTGTACAGCAAATCATTCATCAATTGGGAGTTGTTCCATCTTGTTGCTGTTTGTATCATGGGAATATTTGTAATCGTTAATGTCACATTGTTCATTTGCTCAACCTTTTTCTCTTTCCCTATCAAAGTGCAAGTTTTGGATTGAAAATACACTGTTACTCTGTATAGGAGAAGCACTAAATACTAATCAGCTGGTCTTTGTACCTGGTTGTCGTTTGTGAGAAATGTACTTCAACCTTCGGGGCTTTCGGGCGCGCAATCTCTCGAGTTCGTGCCTCCGATGCCCGACCCCGTCGTCGGACGGATGTTGCAAGGTTGTTCCTGGTTGTGATGGTGGTGTGTTTTTGCTTTCAAAATGATTAACAAGTTTGTCAATTTTCCAGATTGATGCTCAAAAAAAGTTTCTTCATGGGTGTTATATTATTACTAGGGGTGTAATCAAATCGAGTTGATCCAACTTTATTTTCAAGTTTGATTTATTTATTATCAAGTCAAAGTTCAAATTTTATTTGTTAAATATTTTGAGGTTCACGAGCTTAATTTAGGCAAAATTTTTAAATTTATATTTAAAATATTTTTTTTATAGTTAAATGGAGACCTAATATTATTATTATTATTATTATTATGTAAGTTGTACATAGTAATAATTTGTATTTTCAAGTTAAATTACTTGATGAATTTGTTCACGAGCTAAGAAGCCGAATACTATTAAGCTCAAGCGTGGTTTATTCATTTATCAAGCTTCATTAAACGAGTTTTTTTCGAATTGAACTCCGAATAATTTGCCAGCGATTTGATTTGTGTACTGTAACTATTTTTTTGTGCTTTTCTTGAGACTTCGTTGATGCCCAAATGGTTATAGAGCGCGTTTTCTACATCAATCACACACAACACCAATAACTGCAACAATAACCTTAAAACATAGATTATTCAAAACAAAAAACCACTACACCACAATTGCTCAACTCAGATGCAAACGATGAACAAAGCTTTCAAACAGCTAGAAGTTGAATGATCGATGGAAGCCTCTTCAGAAACAGATCAAAGTCTTCATGTTTGCCCAGCATACTTAGCCTAACATAGTTGCTAGGGCACCCGAAACTCGTCCCTCCTCGTACCCGAATCCTCTCTTCGTTCATCGCTTTCTCCAGCTGCACCCCCGGCTTCGCCTTCACCCACGCGTACGCTGTTCAAAACGGACAACATCTTATTTTCATCAACGCGGAAACACTAGTCGAAGAACAATCACTAGACGAACGTTCTTTACCTGGGTTCGACCCGATGAAGTCTCTGTTATAGTTGCAGTACTTGAGGGGGAAGTGAGGGACCTCCAAGACTTCACTTCCCCTGAGAGCTTCTCTCAGCTTCTTCCACCTCTCAGCCATGACGGACTGCCCGAACTCGAAGAATCCACCGGAGCAGCCGTTGGCCGAGATCATCTCCAAGATGCTGGCTGCTCTGAGCTGAGCCTCCTTCGACACCCCGATCGTGTTGATCTCGATGAACTTGACCATCTTCTTGGCCACCTCCGCGTCCTTCACCACCGCCCATCTTCAACAAAAACAACAACAAAATATCAAAACACATGCCATCCACAAGGCCTAGAGGCTCAAACCAAGCATGAGTGGCCTACCCGATTCTTGACCCTGCGTGGCCGGTGCACTTGGAGAGCGTGAAGAGCATGACGTCGTGGTCCGCAGGCGCCGTGATGGCCGTGTACTGAGGCCAGTAGTAGGCGAGGTCATGAAGAAGCATCCCATTAGCCCTCTTCACCACAGGGCCCCTAATCTCCCCATCAGGATTGTTTGGGGAAGTAACCAACTCTATGTAAGCCTCATCTTTGTCATAAGCATTTGCATCACCTCCCCATTTATACAGCCCAGACCTAACATAGTCCGTTATCTGTGGATAGCACTGCAATCACATACAACTAGACGGGTCATGACTCGTATCCAAAATAGTATTATAAAAACATCATCAGAATTACAAATATGCCACTCAAGACTATTTCGGACTGACAAATTGGTCATGACTCATATCCAAAACAATACTTAAAACATCCCTAGAATTACAAATATGCCACTCAAGACCATTTCACAAGACTGATCGACAAATTGGTCACGACTCACATCTAAAACAATACTGTAAAACATCACTAGAATTACAAATATGCCACTCAAGAACATTTCACAAGTCTGACCGACAAATTTGTCATGACTCGTATCCAAAACAATACTATGAAACATCACTAGAATTACAAATATGCCACTCAAGACCATTTCGTAAGACTGACTGATAGATCAGTCATGACTCATATCTAAAACAGTACTATAAAACATCACTAGAATTACAAATGTGCCACTCAAGATCATTTCACAATATTGACTAACATACTGGTCATGACCCATGTTCAAAATAGTACATCATTAAACACCGCCGAAATTACAAATATGCCACTCAAGATCAATTTCACAAGACTGACTGAGAGACTGGTCATCACACATATCCAAAACAATACTCCATCCATTCATAAATACGTGGGAGATGTGTAATAAGTAGATAAATAGAATTTAGTGATTTGTTAGACAATTAATAAATAGTTTATGAAATGAATTTCTTTTTTCGTAAATATTGAGAGTGAATAGAATTGAAAATATAAGGACATGCGTGCCAAAATTTAAAAAAATAAGTCAGTCAGTCTTATGACACAGACCCAAATAGCGTAAAACGCCACTAGAATTACAAATATGCCACTCAATCAGGGATTTCGAGACTCACGGAGTAGAAGGGGACGGCGGACACGACGGTGATGGGGGTGGGAGGGTCGAGGGGGTCGGCGAGGGCGTAGAGCGCGGCCTGGATGAGCTGGCTCGACCCGTTCCCCACGACGATGTGGCGGCCGTCGACAACGGCGTTCCCCACCAAGCTGTGGAGAATCTTGATCTCTTGCTCGAGCTTGGGCACGAGGAACCAGCAGAAGCTGTTGGGGTTGGCGAAGTAGCTGAGGGATTGTGATGCAGAGATGCTAATCTTCACGTTTTCGCCTACTGATTTCCAGTAGGCCTCGTACACTGTGGGATCACCCCTAAATCCACATTCAAGAATTGTCACATTTTCTTCAATTTCAAAACAAAAAATAAAATTGTCAAGAAATAAAAGGTAACACTACATGATCACATGCAGCCACATAAACACACACAACACGCAGTGGGGAAGAGAAGGCATGAAGATGGTGAGGGGAGAGGGGGGCTTCAGGCCCCTCCAAGCAATTTTTTATTTTATTTCGTACAAAATCGTCAAATTTTCGATTTTTTTTGTGCTGATCATCAAATTAATTCATAGGAAAATTGCCTTTTGAAAATCTCGAACTCGAAATTTGAAAAATATAACCCCTCTTTAAGACTGTTTTCCTCATGGAGGGGTGTGTGTCAGTGTGTGTGAGAGTGTGTGTAAAGAAGCAATAGATTATAACTATATACACAAGTAACACAATGTGTGAAAAGACATCAAGAATTGGTGAAAAATCAGACACACAAACACAATATTATTGCATGCATCCACACAAAGGGGGAAAAAAAAACAAATCAAAATCACAAACCCCAAATCAAAACAACAGAAAAAAAAAAAAATACTTGAAGACTTTACACACTCACTTACACATGCACACACCCAGGGTCTTAATTTTCCTATAATTCAGATAACAAAGGCTAGCTTTTGCATAAAAATTCGCCAATAATTTGACGATTTTTTAAGAATTAAAAAAAAAAATCTTGGCATGCAGGGGCTGAAGCCCCCTCCACCTGTGAGAAGCCACCAAGAATTGGTGGTGGAAAGAAAACACACACACACACACACAATGCCCTGCATGCAATTTACACAAAATGATAGATCACAAAATAAAATATATATTGAAAACAAATGCATACTGATCAAGATTGAGAGTGGGAATGGAGTGAAGGTGAAGGTTTGTGATCATGGACTCATCATTGTTTCTTTCTTCAACATCTGCAGCAGCAGAAGCAGCAGCTGCAGCAGCAACAGCTGCATTCATGTTGCTTTCCATCACAACTGCGCCTTCTACACTCCCCATTTTTCCTCCTTTTAATTTTTTTTCTTCCTTTTTTTTTTTTTGAAGAGGTTTAATGCTTCTCACAATTTTCGAAGCCCCCATTTATAGGGGTGGCACTCAGATGCGATTAAATCATATATTTGTTTTTTTCTTCAATATTATAAATTTATAATAAACCCTCTATCCCAAGATTCACGATATCTTCCCAAAGATTCATCTTTTTCTAAATTTTTTTTTTTTATCTCCTGCAATATTTATTGCTTTTTACCTTTAACGATTTTTGTTCCATTCGCTTCTCAATTTTTTGCTTTGTGAGATTAATGCATTATTCCATTTTTTGTAAAACATAAAAATATTATGGAAGGTAGGTGGTGGTTGTGATAGAAGTGAATTAAAACACATACATTATAGTAATAAATGAAAATTTATATTTTTTTGAAAATGTGATTAAAATTTATATTAAAATGTCATCGCTCACTGTTTAGCGAAGGCCGCGCGAGATATCATTACACATCATGTCTGGAATGAACCCCCGTCCTTTGTAGTGGGTGACCACACGTGTTGAATAATATATCTCCGTTTTTCCCTCAAAAAACAAATCTTTGAATTTTATAATCATGTTTTGTGTCTCGCTTCATTAATAAAATATTAGGTTGTATATATTTAAAATGTTATCTAATACGCATGCTTGATATTTAGGGATTGTATTATGATGTAGAGATAGTGAAAATGTGCGAGTAATATAGAGTTAATTTTGATCTAGGGGTTTCTTTGGTTACATGAATGTTGTAACAAAATTTATTTTAGATTTGTTTGCTTAAATAAGTGTGTATAATGATTGGATAGCTTAATATTTTTTTCATTGGATATACATGATTTTTAACGGTATATAATTGTTTTCCAGTTTATAATCACATATTTATTTGGGTACTATTATTATTTACATAATATAGCTTATGTTTTGTGTGCATAATTTTATTTTTATTTTTTAAATTCTTGTTTATCTTTAAAATCACATTTGTTTTTAAATAAAATTTCATTTATGTAATTAATATAACTCATGATTTGCGTGTCTAGCTTCATATGTTTTTTTTTAAAAAGCCTCATTTAATATAACTTGGGTCGGGTGGGGGTCAAGTTTGGGGCGCGGAGCCCCAACCGCATATATATAATATGCGGTTGCCGCATGATGAAGATAGAATCGTATAATATATTATATCTTTAATTATTGATTTGTCATATATGTTGGTCAAGTTAGTTTGTTTCCTTTTAGATGTTTAGGGTTTTATTATAAATAGGAGTTTTATTTATGGTTTAGTGGAGTCGAATTGAGAGTTGAAATGTAGAGGGTAGGATTGTTCCCTTCTCGCGGTATTCTTCCGGTATTCATAAGTGAATCAACGGATTAACCCTTATTGTACGTATTTCGGTATACAATGGTTATCAACGGAGTTCGTATTTATCAGTATCAAATATATTTCACGCTTCTACCTGCATCAGTTGGTATCAAAATGATGAAGATAGAATCGTATAATATATTATATCTTTAATTATTGATTTGTCATGCTGGTCAAGTTAGTTTGTTTCCTTTTAGATGTTTAGGGTTTTATTATAAATAGGAGTTTTATTTATGGTTTAGTGGAGTCGAATTGAGAGTTAAAATGTAGAAGGTGGAATTGTTCCCTCCTCGCAGTGGTCTTCCGGTATTCATGAGTGAATCAACGGATTAACCTTATTGTACGTATTCCGGTATACAATGGTTATCAACGGAGTTTGCATATTTATCAGTATCAAATATATTTCACGCTTCTACCTGCATCACCGCACCTGAGACCGCCTCTATAATATATCCAATTGTACTTTTAATATACGTTTTCAATTATTTCAGTTTTTTCTATAATCATATCTAGCTAAAATGAAATTGCTCGACCTAAATTTCAAACTATTTTAACAAGATATATCTATAATTTCGAAAACATGGTAATCGTTCAATGTCATTATTTTTGTACAAAAACGTCAATAATATAAATAAGAAGAAAAAGAAGATAGAAGAAGAAGAAAGAAGAAGAAGAAGAAGAGAAGAAGAAGAAAGAAGAAGAAGAAGAAGAAGAATAAGAAGAAGAAGAAGAAGAGAAGAAGAAGAAGAAAAGAAGAATAAGAAGAAGAATAAGAAGAAGAAGAATAAGAAGAAGAATAGAAGAAGAAGAATAAGAAGAAGAAGAAGAAGAAGAAAGAATAAGAAGAAGAAGAATAATAGAAGATAAGAAGAATAGAAGAAGAAGAAGAATAAGAATAAGAATAAGAATAATAGAATAAGAAGAAGAAGAATAAGAATAATAATAAATAATAATAAATAATAATATAATAATAATAAGAATAATAATATAATAATAAGAATAATAATAATAATAATAATAATAATAATAATAATAATAATAATAATTAATAATAATAAAATAATAATAATAATAATAATAATATAATAATAATATAATAATAATAATAATAATAATAATAATAATAATAATAATAATAATAATATAATAATAATAATAAGCATCATCATCATACATCATCAATACCACCATCATCATCCATTGCAGTTACAAGTGAGAAATATTTCATGAATTTGCGGCATGCATGACATTGTAAAGAAAGAGATTTGTCTTTTCCTAGGATTGCATGAAGAGGTTTGTCTTTTCCTAGGTTCCTTTGAATGCTACACAAAACAACAATGTGCAGATAGAATATGCTATTTTAATATTAATATTTCGATGTGAATGCATATGATAATTAATAAAGTTGTTCATTGACGATGTTGCAGTTGCAGTTGCAGTTCAACTTTTTCCAATTTTCTCCCTTGAGGATTACTTGAGATATGTACGTGGATAAATGTGGATATAATTGTGTGTGTGTGGATAGATCTGGACATAATTTTAAATAAAATAATATTTTCATTTGTTTAATGAAGGAATTGGTGTTTATGTGACATGGAAGAATATATAATTTGTGTTAAAAGACCACTCAAGAACGTAAAACGGCATACTTCTCAAAAGAAAGAAAAAAAAATACATAAATTAATGAATTATAGTATATTTTTTAACTAATGTTATCGACAACGTATAACGATATCAACTATTATATATCTGTATATATTATTAAGGTAACTAATAACGTATAAGAGTATAAAGTATTATCCACCTGAAAAAGAGTATAAAGTACAACACATATCTATGTTATTAAAGACAGCGACAATATATAACGGTATAAAGTACCACACATGTCTATGTTATTAAGGTCATTGACAACGTCTAACGGTGTAAACTACCATATATCTATGTTATTAAAGCCACCGACAACATATAACAGTAAAAAATACCATACGTGTCTATATTATTAACGTCAGTGATCGCGCATAACAGTATAAAGTACGTACCACACGTGTCTATGTTACTAAGGTCGCTGATAACATATATAAAGGTATAAACTACCATATATATCTATGTAACTATGTTATCAAGCCCACCGACAACGTCTAACGGTATAAAGTACCACGTGTGTCTATATTATTAAAGTCACTGACAACGTATAACAGTATAAAATACCACACACGTCTATGTTATTAAAGCCACTACCAACGTACAACGGTATAAACTACCATATATATATTTATGTTATTAAGACCACCGACAACATATAACGGTATAAACTATCATAAGTATCTATGTTATTAAGGCCGCCGACAACGACATAAACTACCACATGTGCTTATATTATTAGTCACTGACAACGTATAACAGTATAAACTATCATATATATTTATGTTATTAAGACTATCGACAACGTATAACAATTTAAACTACCATACGTATAATATCTATGTTATTAAGGCCACCGACAACGATATAAATAATCACACGTGTCTATGTTATTAAGATCAATGACGATGTATAACAACATAAACTAACACATGAATGAGGTGCTTAGCTATTATAATCACCTTATGGTAAGATTTATTATTATCTAACTACTGTATTTTCGGCTTTTATATTCTTTTTTGCATTTATTTTTTTATTATTCGGAGACAATTATAGTGTCGCTTTTATTTGAATTTAGAACTGCTATGGATATAATTGGAAATTGAATATTTAGCAATTTTCTTGGGAAGGAGAATCTGAGACAAATTCTTGATGAGAGGAGAAAAATTACTTTGCTGCCATTTCTCCTTTATTCAGGTTAAATTTTGTTCAATATTACAATCTTGCCATCCTTCCAAAGATTAAAGAGCCATCACAATTTTATTTATTACTATTCATTTTTAATTAAATTAGCTACTAATTAATTTATTCAAAATTTCTTAATTATAAATTGATAATTCTAATAAAAAATTAATTAGGACGGATGCTCACAATGTTTTTGCAAAAATTAAATCCGAATGATTCAAATTGGCCCACTCAAAATTCAATAGTTTGTTAGGATTTATATCTAAATTTAATAATTAATAATATACATATTAATTTATGATTTTGTGCATAAACTAAAAATTATGTTTCTGAATACATGAACTTTCAATTGTTTTGATTTTTCACACAATTGTCAATTGTCCTCAAGTATACGGTGAGGTAGACGCTTGAAATATCTACATGACTTGAACAGTCGTTGTACTAAATGATATAGTTGGGTGTCTATATTATTTCAACTAGTCATAATGATCTTAATGTGCGACTACAACTATAATTCATCGAAAAATTAACAACCAAGTGAAAAATCAGAACAATTGAATATTTAGGTATTTAGAAACAATTTTAGTGCATGTGCAAAAACAAAATTAAGTGAAAATTCAAGTATTTAGACGCAATTTCCCCTTAATAATAATTAATAAGCAACAACATTGTTAGGAAAATAGCAATAATACAACATTGTTGGAAAAATGGCTATATTATCAAAGTACCAAATGGTAAAGATATGATATCTGCTAAACAAGGCAAGCAAACATCTACACTATACTTGCTTTTCCAGCCCAGCTACACAAGAGAAAGAAAGAAGGCAAAAGAAAGAGAGCAAAAAGAAAAGAATGAAAAACTATCCCAAATCTCTACCAATTTTCTTCTTTCACTTCATGTGGCTATTGAGTCCACATCTCTACCAATTTTCTTCTTGCATTTCATGTGGCTATTGAGTTAGCTGGTTCGGCATCGTTGGCTTCTTTCTGAACGCGTGCTTCCTGCATCGCTCGAAGATGCTGTCGTATATCAGATCAAACTGCACCCCTGCTCTCTCCCTGTTCACAATGAAGAGGATGTGATCGCCTTCCACAATCTTGTAGTACCTGCATCCGCGCCTCATACATGTCTTAGTCGAAACAACAAGTTATGCAGCTAGGAAACATCTTCATACAAGATTTGGTTTCAAGAAACTAGATCCAATTTCAACATGGTTCTTGATTTTTCAAATGAGGATGCAGATCAAAGGCATGTTTTTTTTTTCGTATATAAAGTATAGTGAGACGAGAAGGGGAAAGTGGCACGAACCATATGCCCGGTTGTAGAGGCTGGCATTCTGAATCCTTCACCACGAGGTGATTGGGATGCTCGACTGGGAGGCGGGGGTGTGTCATGGAAATGGTGTTGAGCGCCCCATCGTTGTCCCACCACTCTTCATCTCTGCAAGCAAACTCATCACATTAGGCCATATTTGATTGAATGATTCTTGAAACTGCAATGACACGAATATGATTCTGCTCAGCACTCACCGGTAGCCTTTGTAAGGGGGAGGGACGTCAGCAGGGTGTCGCCACACGCTCATCTGCAAGACTCGGATAAACAGCAGAGGGTGTATTCCAAGAAGGCCAAAGGGGACTGTGACACCCATGACTTTCCTGGTCTGCTTGGTGGCGTAGCTGAAGTAGTACGTGTCAGGGAACGTCTGTATGTGGCTGTTCAATCTGATCGACCCTTGGATCGTGAGGTCAGGCAGAATCCAGTCTCCCGTTGCAAACGGGCCGGTCTTCCCCATGAGGCAGTTAACAAGACCCCAAATTCCTATCTGCCTCCACGACATGTTGAAATGATCAAACCCGAAGTTGTAGTAGTTCTTCAGCCACGGGATGTCAAACCAGTCGTAGAGAATCACCCCTATCCGGCACAGCTGCAGCAGGCAGACGGGCTTCAATGATTTCCCGTCTTCTGGCCTACCAACAATCAACGATCACGAGAGAAAAATAAGTGAGGATATGTAACAACTACAAATCAAATATGTGTTGTGTTGCCTAAGATCAGACCAATAATCGGATTCAATGATTATGTATTCTCTACTTCATACACCATAATGCAATCAACACCTCAAATTTGAGCATACAAAGAATTATAGGACATCAGCAACAAAAACAATTTCATAAAGATATGGATGATAAGTTGATAACTGATATATGCAAGATTTCAACAATGTTGAGAGCTTACTGAATTCCATCCAAATAGGCTCTCGTTGTGCCATTGAACGCACCAGACAACGACGTTATGCTCAGCACCCAGTTTGGCGAAGTGTTCTCATATCCCTTGAATGCCTGAAATTGCACTAAAACTTAGTGGCAAGATCCAAATTTGAGATTGTTTCCAGCATTCAACTCCCAACTAATTCAATCGAAATCACACCTTATCAGCAAGCATTTGCTGCAAGACTCGAACAACTTGGCCCCCGGCCGAATGCCCCACAAAGTGGATGGGGTGATCCTCATCCCATTCAGGGTAATGCCCTACACATCACAAATTGCAAATACAAACATCAAACAATTGATCAAATACGAAGAAGACGAGGACTAAATAATCCCTCGTCTTCTTCTTTCACAGAGCTTGGATATCAAATATGAGACCAAGAATTTCCCACCTTTCTCATATACTCTACCAAACTGAGTGTGCCCACAAGCCTTGCTATGTTCTTCACCATAATCAACTTGCCCTCCTTTTAGGTAATAGAACAATTCTCTAGCCCTAAACCCCACATTTCAATCAAATGCACAAATCAACAATCAATCAAACCAACAAAAGTTAAAAAAGGGGCATTTTCATTTTGAGACAAAACACACCTGTCATATATGCTAGTTAATGAGCCTAAATCAGGGACAAGAACCCTCTCATCTTTCTTCTCAGCTCCAGCAAAATAAGACAAGCCTCCTAATTTCTGTAACAAAACAGTTACAAAGATTCAATCTTGATATCCCATTAACACATCACAAAAATCCTCAAGAAATATAGCAAAAAAAACGACAAGAATCTCAATCAGCAGCAACAATCTTATTACATATGTAACCCATTTCCCAAATATTCAATCTTGAAAACCCATGAAACATCACAAAAATCAAAAGACAAGAATCTCAGTTGCATACATACCCCTTTCCCAAAGCCAAAGATGCCATGAACTAGCACAATTGGAGGCAAATCATCGGAAGAAGTGGTGGATTTCTGCTTCTCAACCTCATCGCTTTGCAAGCCACTAGCCAAATTAGGCTTGAAAAACAAATCATTTATCGTTTGCGAGAGATCGCCAGCCACAGCCGTGCTAAAAATGTAGAATCCAAACAGCAAATGCACCAAGGAGCTCACACACAGCTCCAACAGTTGGAGGGCTGATGTCCACCACCTAAACATCCTCTCTCCCTCTCTCATCCCCCTCTCTCTCTCTCAAGAGAAAAATATGTAAAAGTAATGTCTTCGTCTTTGAGCCTTCTGCAAGAAAAGTTTCAAGAGAAGGCTCTCAAACAGAAGAACAAACAAAAAAAAACCAAATCTTCAATCAAGAAAAGTCCCCTCCCAAGAATCAAGAATTGAACAAGAATGAGGTGAGAGGAAATTCGTGAGGGACCCTTCTTGTTGAAGAATGAGGTGGAAATGAAATGAGTTTCTTATTTATGGCAATGCATAAAAATTGTATCTTTATTTCTTTTCTTTTTTCAGACTTTCTCAAAATTTGAGTCCTCCCACAATTTTCTCATGGCCAACCTTTTTCTCACCCATTTTCGTGTTTCGTCAAAGCTGCTTCATCCACCTCTTTCTCTCTCTCTCTCCTCTTTCTCTCTCTTCTCGCTGGTTAAGAATGACGCACGTGCCCTAATTTTATCAGCTGCCCGAGATTTTCCCGAATTGCAGTGGCCCCACAGAAATTGACACGAATAGGAAAACAAGACAAGATTCTTCAACACAGGCAATTAGATAATCCAAGATTAGTGATTGGGATTATGGCGAAGAATCTGAGGGGGAAAAAAGATTGAATTTTTAGGGCGCCACGTCAGCGGGAAAATGGTGGCTCACATTGCTAAACAAGGAATTAATGTGTAATTAAGAGTTAATTAAGAGTTTTTAAATTAGTTTGGAATCCGGATTAGGTGAGAGTGTAGACAAGATTCTAGGAGTTTCGATTGAATCAATAGGAATGTGCTGGATGAGAGCTGGAAGGTTCGTTTTCTGCGTCAAACCAACTCCACCTGCCCCCTTATCCAAAAAAATCATTCATAGCCATGTGGTTGGTTCATTTTTTTTATTATATATATATATATATATATATACACATATACGGAGTATATAATTTTGTGTTTATGTATGGTTTATAATGATTTTTCAATACATGATTTAGAAAATTTTGAATTTTGTTTATGTTTTGAAAATTTGATAATACTACTAATTTTTAATTAGAATATATATAAAGAGATACGGATGCGTAGGTGTTGCTCACTCGTAAGCATTTTCTATGAATTTTGTTGATACTGAATCAACGACGGCATTTTTCTTTTTGAATTTTTTCTCATAGATAATATTATTTTAGGGTTAATAGTGTTTTATGTCCCGAATTTTTTTAGCGTTTTTCACAAAATGTCTCAAATTTTAATTTTCTCCTCAAAAATCTCGAACTTTCAGATTTTTCTATAAAATGTCCCGCTATACAAAATTCGGCGACAAAAAGATGAATTATCTCGCCGAAAGAAATATTTTGGGGACCGTCAGTGTTGGAAAACCATATTAGGAAATATGAACCACAATTGTTGAAAAACGCCGAAAGTTTGTAATTTTTTTTATCATCTTTCCGTCATCGAATTTTGTATAGCGGGACATTTTGTAGAATAAATTAAAAGTTCGGGTTTTTTAGGAGAAAATAAAAGTTCGAGATATTTTATAGAAAATGCTGAAAGTTCGGGACATAAAACACTATTAACCCTATTTTTTATTCGTTATTCTTGAAATCATTAAATTTACGGATTACATAAATATTAGAGTTTAAACTATTCTTTTATTAATTTATTTGAAACTAAGATATAATGATAATAAATCAAGATTTGTTTTTTTATGTAATTCGTAAATTTGACGATTTAGTAATTATTTATGAGGTATTATAGTGAAAAATACTTTTGAATATTTGAAATACAACATCAAAATATTCTTCTCGAAAAATTAAAGTAAATATTCATTATATTCGGGTATCTTTAAATTCTTCAAATATTTATTATTTCAAGAGTATTCTCAAACCTTCTCTATCTTACAAGTCATAATCTCGAATTAAATATTAGCATTGCGTGCAAGAATTCGTATATTTCTAAGATTGTTCGATTAGCTCAAGAAATGGAAAACTAAACGTGTCTTGAAATTCTAACTAATTTTTCCAGTAACTTTAAATAAATTTCATTAACTACAAGGCGAATTAGTTATAAATAAAATAAAATGTTGTGATAGGCATAGGCATAGGCATAGGCTGATAGCAAAATTCACAGCATATAGTTGCTGACCGGTGGGATCTATTTAATTGTGAAGCACATGGCTTGATGCATTTATTTAATTGCTGAATATGCTGTGAATTTTTTTAGTTTATCTTGTCATAGTTATTTTAAGTGGCAATACTCATAAAGGGCCATTCTCAAATAGTAGACCTCTTATATAAGGAAGATAAAAATGGTAGTTTGATAGGCAAAAATGTATGAAAAGTCTAATATAACCTTAGTGGGCCCCACAAATTATTTAAAAAAAGAGAGAAAGAAATAAAACTCTTCAACACTCTCTCTCTGCGTGAAACACACTCAACTCTTCCCTCTCTCTCTTCAACACTCTTTCTCTCTCTTCAACACAATCCTCCATTTCTCTCTCTTCGTAACTATCTGATCTTGTAATTTTTCAGATCTTGTTAAAAAAAATGGTGCTACATGTGTAAAGAAATCATCTTCATCTTTGAATGTATTAATTGAAACAAGTTTGGTTCGGAGTCATTTTGCCCCTGAAGTGATATAGGTATGTTGTAATCTGTAATAAACGATTTCATTGTGTATTTCGTGCATGTATTTTTATTTTTTTCATTGTGTTCTTAAGTACACAGTTGCATACTTCTAAAGGACACAGTTGAAAGTATGTTTAGATGATCTTAATAATTTTTTATTTTTAAACCAAAAAAAATTAAGTTTTATCATGTTTAGGACCATATTAAAGAATAATAAATTGAAATAAGTGCGTCTTATTAAGGACACAGTTGAAAATACACATTGTGTTCTTAAGGACACAGTTACTTGTAGATGACTATAAACATCATCATTTTATACTTGCTCAATTTAAATATATATTTGTTTGTGTTTACTAACACACAATTGAAAGTACACAGTTCGATTACACAGTTAAGAGACAATTGAGAGTACATTGTTGTTCTTGACAACACAATTAGTGTTTGAAAGCACAGTTGTGTGCACACAGTTATGAGTACACAGTTCAGTTCTTGATGACACAATTAGTTAAATATTTGAACCAACATTATGATTTGCCGATTTTTCAATTTGAGATACACTCTCTCACATTATATGACTACATTAATAATAGACAATCTGAAAATGAATTTGTGTTTAACACGACACAATTAAGAGTACACTGTTTGTCATATCCCAGTTTTTAATCACTGATTAAAGACTTAATAATTAGGGTTCGGCATCCATTAATAATAAAACTGATTTGATTTATCTGATGTGATTTAATTGTTATATATGTGTTTTGATGTGCTAAATTCTTATTATTATTTGAATCCGTTTGAAATTTAAAGGATTATTGAGTAGTCAATAATTATTATTTCGGATTATAACTGACTTAGCAAAGTCATGTTATTTAATTTATATACGATAGAAATAGTATTTCTATTATTTACTTGAAGTCGTAATTAATTTTCGACTTATAAAACGAGTTATAAAATATGTAATTTATAGAGAGTTATAACGAAGCTTCGTTATATGGGAACCCGAAATTAGTATTACAAATACAGAATAAGGATTTTATTCATCACATTCATCTAGCACCTACACATACTTTTCATTTCCACATCCATCTTACTCTTACTCTTAAATAAATTGATGGTGTTGGAAACACTCATCATATGCCAACCATTCCACTAAATAAAGAGATTCTTTACCAGATCAGCCCATTCCTTTTGCCAGCCATCTTCTACACCTTTAACATCTCAACATACAACTTAATTTTATTTAACCAAAATCAGCAGCCAACATTCCTCCCATTCCTCCTTAGTTCTTCAATAGCCAAAGAAGAGATTGACTTCATTCAAAGCTCTTACACTAAACCTCAAGAGGTAAAACTTGCTTTAATACTCCATTAATTTTCAGTTTCTAACATTCTGATCCAAACTATACGTTCTTATGCTTGAATTAAAATTCACAGATTCCAGCTAGACACCAAATACCAGCTACATCGAGGTTACTCCAAATTTCTCTTTATATTTTTTTTTTCTAGTTAATATCGAATCAAGCATAAAAGAAGAACAGAATAATACACACGCACACATTTTACTATATTCTCTAATCTATTACAAGTACAGATCAGTGTTTGTAAGTAGAAATGATGAAAGAACAGATTTTTAAAACCCTAACTTTGCTACTTGTAAATTCTGGACTGAAATTTGGAGAGTTTCTTGTACTTTGTTTTGTGTGTGTGCTGTCGGAGTCGTGAGAGGGGAAGGAGAGAGCAGCAG
Source organism: Salvia miltiorrhiza (assembly GCF_028751815.1). Classification (NCBI taxonomy): domain Eukaryota; kingdom Viridiplantae; phylum Streptophyta; class Magnoliopsida; order Lamiales; family Lamiaceae; genus Salvia; species Salvia miltiorrhiza. Next base: position 56,452,687 of record NC_080391.1, on the reverse strand, counting down.
GCGGCTGCTCGGCGCCGGCAACGGCGGCAGGGTCGCCTAGCCCCTGTTCTGCCAAAACGAGAGAGAGAGAGAGATTAAGTTTAAAAAAAAAGGGGAAGAGAGAGAGAGAGAAGGGAGGACTTATCTTCTCCGGTGACGACGACGCGGCGGCATCGGCAGCGGCGACACGGCGGCGGAAGCACCGAGCTGTTCCTGGTCGGCCGGAAAAGAGGAAAAGAGGGGGAGCTCAGATCTGGAGCCTACCTTCCCGGCGAGGCAAGGCTCGGCCTCCACCGCAATTCCAGCCAGACGAACGACGGAGGAGGCGACGGACGGCGGCCGAGCTCCTTCACGGCGAGGCGCATGCATCGATTCCGGCGAGGGGGGAGAGAACAGAGAGAGAGGGAGGCGGACGGAGGAGGTCAGAGAGATGAGAGGGGGAAGGGAGGTGCTCGGCGAGGTGGCGCGCCGGAGGCGGCGCCGCACTCGACCGAGCAGAGAGAGAGTCGGGAGAGGAGAGAGGCGTGAGAATGAGAGAGAGCGGCTGATGTGCTGTGTGTGTGCGTGTGTTATGTGTTTGTGTGTGTGATATATGTGTGTTATGTTAGGGTTAGTGTTTAGGTTGGGCTCAAGGTTTTGGGCTTGTATGTGGGCCGAAAATTTTTATAAAAAAAAGAAAGAGAGTGGGCCGATTTTTATTTCTATGTGGGCCGATTTTATTTTAATTCTGCTGGGCCCTTTTTGTTCTTAATTGATGGGTTTTTATTTTAGTTGTGTGGGCTAATTTTATTTAAATGGTTGGGCTATTGTTTTAAATATAGGCCTACGAATTTTGGCCTTATTTCTTTAAAAAAAAATGTTTGAATTTTCACTAAATTATTTTTGTGAATTTAAATCTCTTGATTTAAATTTTAATATTTAAAGTTGGGATTATTTATTCTAAACGAAGTCCATTCTATTATTTAAATTATTAATGGACTTTAAAGCAAATATTTTGGGATTAAGCCCCATTTATTATATGATAAAATTATTTTCAAAGCTTACGAGTATGGATTTTTTTTTTTTGGTTAAAATGTTTTATTTCATCTCAATGGATTTTAAAATGTTTTATTACTTATAAATGAATAATGGAATTTCTTATTTATTTACATAAAAAAAAATGTATAGAATATTATAAATATGGTTTCTTTTAAAAGAAAAAGGATTAAATTATTTTATGAGTAATTCCATTAAAATGGAATTAAAATGTCCTATTAGAATGGCTTCATGTTTTAAAAAAAATATATTGAGACTATTTATGTGGAATTGTGTTATAGAATGATTAAGTATATGATTTACTTTATCAAATGAGCTTGGGATTTAATTGAGATATTAAATTACTAAGCATGTGTTTTTAAATGATTTATTTATTTAAGTGATGAAAATGTACGAAGTATGAGAAAGCATGGTTTATAATGATTAAATTTTCAGGATGATAATATATGAATTGTTCTTAATTGATGGAGTACTTGACTAAATGACGGGTGTAAAAGGGAGGTTATGGATTATGTACATGTTGATGTTCGAACAATTGGGTTCGAACCTATATGATAGTTACATGATAAGTGATTACATTTTATTGATTGAATGAAACGAGATTAATATGGATGCTGCTAGAACCCTAAAACTTTAAAAGATACCCTAGGCACGTAGAATTAGACTTTGTCTTATGACAATTTCTTCACGAACTTATCGACTCTTCATCAATGAAGGTCCGGGCGACAGAAAGTGAAGCAGAAGAAGAAACGATTCCACGCCAGCTTTAAGAACAATTGAGGTGGGCATTATTTTATTATTACGTATATAGAGATCCCCTGCGTGACGTAGGCCTCATATGCGAATATATATGCATGATATGTTTTGACTATTTATTCAGTTCTTATGAAATGTTTATATGTTTAATGCCCTTTATGAAAATGAAAATGTTATGAAAATGAAATGTTTATGAAATGATTGACTGCCAAAATGTTTATGTTTTTATATGTATCCTATCTGTGTTGGTTCGCCAACTTTAAAGGAAATCCAATTGGGATCCTATGCTAGACAAAGGTCGCTAGCTAGGGTTAACGTGTACATTCATGGAGACCGCGAGTCGCTTGCGACCGGTCTTGGCGTCCGTGGTAAGGAGGCCTCCTTCCCGGCGCGTGATAGAAAGGGCAGATATGGATCATATAGACTGAAAATGGGATGCATCCACCTTTATGAAAATGAATGAAATGTTTTAGTAAGCGCAGGTCATTTATGAAAACCCCTGTGTGTTACTGTTATGGCAGTTCAATTTATATATGTATGCATGTTGTATTTTCGGCTTATGTCACTGAGTATTTTTATACTCAGCCCTGCATGTATTTCTAAATGTGCAGGTTGAGCAGGCGATGGAATGGATTGGTGTTGAGCGGATTTTCCTTTTGATGTTTATGTAATGAAACCTTGAGTATGCATCTCCATATGCATAACTCACACGTTTTTCCGCTGCAAACACTCTGAATTTGTTATCGTATTGTGGAACTTATTACTCCTTCATTTTGTTTAACTTTCATTTGGGGTTTAGTCGTTATGGCTGGCTCATTTGTTAATTACCTAAGTGGTTATATATATATATACCACTAGTTTGTTGTTATTAATGTTGGTTATTTGGTAAATCCCTTTTAAATTTTCATTTCTTATTGTTCACCCAAGTCATAACCCCGGTTAACCCGTCATTGGGATAGTGGGCTGTGACACTGTTATAGTATTAAGGACACAATTATTAATTGACAATTTTTTTTGCAGACATGTCTTCGCGGCGTGTCGTTATTCGTCATAGTGGACATTGGGATAGATCAGATTACATAGGTGGGGATGAGGTTATGGTATACATGCCCGTGGGTCAATTATCTTATGATAATCTAGTAAAAGAGATTCACGAGCAAGTGGATAGCGATGCAACTTCAGATTATTTGATTTACTACACGACGAGCACGGGCAATGATAGGAAGACAAAGGTTTCCTTGAAGAGTGATACTGATTTTTTTCGATTGCTTGTAGAACAGAATGACTATCCAGTAGTTTATGTTATCAAGAAAGGTAATCAGTCAGCACCAGCAAGTGTCCCATATCACAACGATTCACAGCGTTCTACTGTCTTACCCGGAGAAGATGATGTAGATCAGAATGAAGCAGATGATGACGATTCAGAGTCATCAGATGATGAGGATGACAAGCGCCGGGAAGAGATCGTGAAATCAAGCATACATGAATATGAATGTTGGATTCGCCAACCGGGGCACCTCGAGAGACTTATCGGGCAACATAATTTAACATCTAAGCATCATGCAGGTGCAGACGCCCATCGTGATGATGATGATGATAATTCAGCGAGTGATGAACAACGTAATTGGATGATTGCAATTCCTAATTTGGATAGTGCATTACCATTACGTTGGGATGAACCATCTTTTGTAGACAAAGGGCAGTTATCCATGAATGCCACATTTGGGTCGAAGGATGAGTTGGCAATTGCAGTGGGACTGTATCACATGGAGCAGAAAGTAGAGTACAGTTCGGATCGGTCCAATAGCATACGTGTAGGTTACGTTTGCAAGCATTCTAAGCAATGCACGTTTAAGCTACGTGCAGTCCAGGCTGCTGGAATTTGGAGAATTATTAAGTTTCAACCGGACCATAATTGTCAATCAGAGTTGAGCCGCACAGCACCGAGACATATGCCAGCTAAAGTTATTGCTACATACTTTGCACGTAGATTGTCCACTGAAGGGGTTGTTTTGAAGCCGAAAGAGATGATGGCTGAGATGCTCAGGCTATTTGGCATTGATATGAATTATAAGTTTGCTCTGCGATCGAGAAATATTGCGATAGAGATGACATATGGCGGGTTTGAGCAGTCTTACCAAAGGCTCCCATCGTATCTTTATATGTTGAGAGAGCGTAATTCTGGGACGGTATATGATATTCAAACTACTCAAGATGGTGAGTTTCGCTATATGTTTCTTGCTCTTGGACAGTCGATTAATGCATTTCATAATCATTTGCGCCCCGTCATCGTAGTAGATGGGACACATCTTAAGGGAAGGAATAAAGGGATTATGTTTCTCGCTGTTACTAAGGACGGGAATGAGGGAATATTTCCTCTTGCAGTTGGTCTTGGTCCATGTGATTGCCGCGAGTTCGAGTTGGACAACATACCTTGTCGCCACGCTTGTGCTGTTATTAGGTATGTCATTTTAATTATGTTTTACCTTTAATATTAGGTGCAGTGAATACAATATCAGTTCCACCAATGTGAAACCATCTCTCCTGCTCTGAGAAGGTAGCATCTTCTAGCTCGTGGGCCATAAGCTCATGTAGCGCATTATTAGCACTATTTCCTATCCTCAAATCAAGGAAATGACCAAATGGACCTTCCTTGAATCTCTCAATAGCTTCCTCGCCACCTACTTCCTCTAATGTCAACCTCACATGCTCCACAACCTCATCGCGCACATATTGGTTGATACGGCCCTTATATCCTTGCATTAATGGTCTCGCCCATGTAAACCTAGGCTGCAATAAAGGTAAAACAAATACATAAATCAAATATCCAACTGTGTAGAGGATATCAACTGTGTAAGCTCAATTGTATATTCTGTATCAATTGTGTACTTCATATCAACTGTGTATTTCAACTGTGCGTTAATTCAATTCCAACAGTCGAATGACGAGCAACAAAACAACAAGCAAATGCAAACTCAGCCACAAACCAACAATCTCATCATCATTTCAATGATAAATCATCAACACAGAGAACGTATAAACAATAGCAACACGCATCTATATATCTTAGATTGGAGTTCAAAGTCACCAACGTATAAACAATCATCAACAATTCCTCAACACACACAACCTATAAACAATCGTTTTACACCATAAATACTCACCGGAGGATGTGGTTCGTTCGCCGGTGCTAATACTTCATCCTCTGCAGCAGTGGTCTCCTCCTCCGCCGTCGCCGACTCTTCATCGGCCGCTGACTTCGGCGGAGGTCGCCTTTTGGAGTCACATTTCGTCTGCGGCAGTAGCGAGTTCGGCAGCTCTCCTTCCACCGTCGACTTAGACGGCGAAGAATTAGTGCTCATTGCTAGAGCGTCGGTGGAGGAGATTTCGCCAGAGGGTGGGATTTCGAGAAGGATTTTGCCGGAAAGAGAGCCGAAAACGAAGGGATTTAGCTGGAAATAGAGAGCTCGCCGAGAATTTCAAAGTGACGAGAGAGAGGGAGTTCTGTCGGCCATGGAGGGCTCGCCGGACATGGAAGACTCGCTGCCGCGCGCTGGCAAGTTTCAGACTGGGAGAGATCGAGCTATTGGGCGTGAAGAGGGTTTCTATTGGCAAGTTTCTATTCTTTTGCCTTTTGTTTCAACCGAGAAAAATGGTAGTGAGAGAGATGAAGTTCCAATATTTCTATATCTTTTCCTTTTCTTTTTAAATTTAATAAGGGTATATTAGTCTTTCTATATATTTTGCCCATAAAACTCCCTTTTTTATCTTCCTTGCTATATAAGAGGTCTACTATTTGTAATGGGCTTGTTATGTCTTTCTCTCTTATTTTAATTCATCTTTAAATAAATATTACTCCCTCCGTACCATGAAGTATGACCAAATTCTTTTCGACACAGATTTTAAGAAATTAATATTTTGTGTGTTAAATGTGGTAGGTGTAAATGTGAATAAATAGTTATTTTCTCGCCATATAAAAAAACTGGTCAAACTTCGTAGGACAAACCAAAAATGAAACTTGATCATGCTTTTTGTCCTAAGTGCTTCAGTGTCGAGCAATGCGCGAATTATACATAAGGGCAAAAATGTCCTAAGTGGGTAGATTTTATTATTTTTAAAAAAATGGGTATATTTTATGTTTTATCTTTCAAAAGGGATACATCTCATTTTGCCTCTAATTTTTTTTATTGCCAGCACGTTATCAGTAACTCTATTTCAATTTTTAATATTTAAAAATGGCACGATTAAATTTTAATAAAATGATTAAATGTGTTATGAGTGAAATAAGAGTCTCATCTTTATAAACGTGTTAAAGTGATTAAAGTGAATTAAAAATTACATCTATTTTTATTATAAATAAAGTTAAATATTAAAATATGGGACATATTAAAATTAAAAAAATATATTAAAAGTTGAGATGAAGTATGTATTTTATAGTACTTGAAAAGTTTATATCTATAGAGTGACGAGGCGCACGCAAGAGCTCGCACATGTATCTATTTGTTAATTTTATTTTTTACATATTACTATAATATTTATGTGCTTTTCTCCCCTCCCCTTCGTATGTACGGGCGTGTGTGTGTGACAGCATATGGCTCATTATGAAATTGAAGATTTGAAATGTTATTAGTGGTCGAATTTTTAACTTTTTTTTCTCGAAAATAATGAATTAAAAAATTTTCAAATATAAATATGCTTATGATACACACGGTTGCTATATAGACAGGGCCGGCCCTGAGGGCGGGCGGGCATGGGCGACGGCCCAGGGCCCCAAAAAATTGAGGGCCCAATTTTTTAATATATCCCATTAATTATAGGCTTTTATGTATACTAAAAAATTTAGATAACCTAATTTATTGTCAAAAATTCAAAGTTCAATTTAAAATCAATTTCAAATTAATTTGATAATAATTTTGTAACATAATTTTGAGGGCCCAAAATTTTAAATATATCTCATTAATTATAGACTTTATATATACTAAAAAATATTGGGCAATATAACTTATTGTCAAATTTATATTATATTAAAACTTCAAAGTTCAAATCGAAATATAAAATTATGCTGACAATGCCAGTTATTGACATACTGTTATACTAAAAGGAGCTTCTCAATTTTAAAATCGTTGAAAACGCATTTGAGATCGTCAATGTCCCTAGAGAGATTGAATGATTTGACAATATTTATATATATAAGCTCAACCACTTTCAAAAATAGTAAGTTATGTTTTCCTGTCAAAAATCATCTTACTATTTTTGGAAATAATCTTTTGTTTCTATTTTTTTTTTATCAATTTCGTCTACACTAGATAATAATAATAATAATAATAATAATAATAATAATAATAATAATAATAATAATAATAATAATAATAATAATAATAATAATAAATTCATACAAAAACGTACTAAAAATTTAATAAATGTAAACCATATTAGAAATTCTATTTTTAAGATATATATATATATATATATATCTACAAATTTATATTTTAAGCTAAAGAGTTCTAAAATGAACAAATATAAGTTTAATCTTTGTAATTGCATTAAATTGTTATAATAAAAAATATTAATATAAAAATATGAAAAGACAAAATAAAATAAACAAATTTTAAAATGTTATGATCCTTGATCATGACAAATTTTAAATTTCATATTTGCTAGGTTGTATTTGTTAATTTTATCAAAATACAAATTTTAAAATTAAACTATATATTCATTAAATATATATATATATATATATATATATATATATAATAGATATAGATATAATATATTAACGCACTCTCTCACACACACACACACACACATATATATATATATATATATATATATATATATATATATATTAGTACTGTGTATATTTCAGTAGAAATTTTGTATAAGTTATTTTAATATAATGTGTATATATTATATCATCTTTAATTTTGTCATGTATAAACGAAATTAAAATTCAGGGAAAATTTTGGAATGAGCTAAAGTTTATGTATTTATATTGCAACTTTATATAGTTGAAAAAATAGCAAAATTCACTAATAGTTTGTGGATTTACAGTCAATTAACGTCTCACAAAAATATATTATGAAATGCAAATCAGTAAAAAGTAATTAAAAGTTCCAAAAATCCTTTCAAAACTACTAGAAAATTTGAAAGAAAAATATCTAGATATTTTGGTGGAAATTTTTTAAATAGATAATAATAATCGTTAGTTAAAAAGGTTTTGTCAAGATCTTGGTCATTCATTTTATATGCCTCCAATTTTAAGATGATTTTATCTTCATTTTAATGCTATTATCTTTATTAGAGTTATTTTAGATAATAATATAAGTAACTTATAGAATTTTATTTTCTAAATATAATATTCTAAAAAATATAATTTTGTTTGTCGTGCATCACACGCGAGTAATACTAGTTATGTATAGTAAAAGAGATTAAGAGATTTTAGATAACATGTGGATGATTTTGCAAGTAAAATTTTTTACTAGATAAAGAGTCTCGGAATTGGCGCCCAACTCATTCACTCACACTCACACTACAAAATGTATCCACTCAGGAAATTGCGTCACCTCACAAGCCAAAAGCAAGAGTTCCAAACCATGGTTTGCTGAGAAACAACAATCCAAGGCTCGTTTCCTGGGCAGGAGGATCGGGGCACTAAAAGCAAAGGCGCGAAGAAGGCTGCCTTCATCAAGCAGAGCCATGAAGCGGTTGCACGCCTCTGCACCTTCAGAAAGAGGTTTAATATGGAAAATCAGATCAGTCTCTGCAAAGTTGCAAGGGATGAGGTGCTGAGACAGCTAGGAGAAGCACGACGTATCCATCGCAACGCCAAACGAAAGATCCAAAAAATGAGGCACAACATCTTTCTAATTGAAAAGGAGGAGAAATGGCTGGTGTCTCGCATCATTGCTGATGTTGACAATGGAGAGGCGGTGCTGATTCACCACATGCTAGATGTGGATGTTGTGTGCAGGCTAGTGGTTAAGAAGAAACTTGGAGATTTGATGGTGCGAATTGTTGCTGCTGAGGTAACTAAACGAGATAGGATTGCTGCCAAACTGAACACTAAATTGGAGGGAATTTGTGAATATAGTATTGAGTATTGAATGTTTTTTTTTAGAGTTAGATGTTAAACTGCATTTCTTTTCTTCGTAGGATGATATATCTTAAGAAGATCTATTGTAATAGATCAATTGTAATAAGCAGTTTTGTTATTGAGTTCTCAGCTGTTGAGTTTAAATTTTAGTCCAAAGTTGAATCTAAACATTACTTCCTTTGTTGTTGAGTTTTAATGAATGTGAGGAGTGACTGTAAAGCCTAGATTGCAAATTACTGTTTGATTGGAGCTGCGTGGAGTTTCAGATCAGTTTTCGTCCATTGATCTTGGTGGACGTCGTATACCACCAAATAATTCCTACGGAATTATCAAAACAAATTAGTATGATGATAAGCAGGGTCGATGTAAAATCATTCAATTCCCTAAAATCTATATTTTTGGTGATGCCACCTAGGGATGTCAATGGGTGGGTTTTACCCGGACCAGAACCATTAAAATTGTTACGGTTCCAGAACCAGAACCGACCCATTGCTTAATGGATCCACACCAGACCAGACCATTAAGTGAAAAATTAAATGGTGTGGGTAGGGTAATTACCCATGGGTATTATAAGACCCATAGACCCAATAATACCCATTACCAAACTTAAAAAAGCCCAAAAAAGCCCATGGTCTCAACTCTCAAACTCTCAAATCTCAATTGGATCTGCACGCAGCCGCTTCACGCTCACTTCACCGGGTGAGACTCACCCCAATTCTTCCGCCGCCGCTGCTCGCCTCCGCCGCCGTTGCTCGCCTCCGTCGCCGCTGCTCGCCTCCGCCGCTGATTGGTGTCCCCTCGCCGCTGATTGTTGTCGCGCTCTTTGGAATTCGCTGCTCTCCGCCACGCCAGGAGTTCCTGCGCTCTCCTCCGCACGCCGCCGCGAAGCTGCTCCTGCACTCCTCAAGGTAAACCCTCAACCACAGCTAAGCTGTCATTCCCTTTGCCTCGAAAAATCTCTTCCTTCCTTTTAAGTTATTTCATTGTTTTTCCCCAATTATGTACATTTCTCTTGCTATTTTCTTATTGATATTCTGCTTCTACTTTGTATAATGCATACGTTTTTCCCTGCTGAAGTTAACATACGAAGTTAGGATAATCTATTTGTCCGAATCTTAAGCTGCCTTTTGACGTGTTGGAGTATGTTCTATGGTTCTTATACGAACTTGTTGCTCTCATGATAATGATTGTTTATTTGTGCGTGGTTTACTCAATTCCCGTTTCCATGAAGAAAAGAACAGAAAATGAAAGCCAAGTAGAGAATTTCTTTTTCTTTTTGTGAGAATATTCTTGAATTAATGGATCTGAAATTTACAGCCAAATTCACTCATTCTGTTTGCTAAAATATTTAAATTCAGAGCATTAAAGTATGGTTCATTTTTGTTGCATGTGTGATGTGTTTATAGTGCGGATTAGTACCGTTCCTCGCGATGAATCTTTATGTACACAAAGTGAAGGGGATGAAAATGAGTTGTGAAATGCTAATTGCAAGTAATGCTCACTTTTGTTAACTTTTTTTTTTTTGATAAGTTCAAGTCTTTATAGTTGTTATTCTTGAACTAGTGTATTACCCGTCGAAATTCGACGGGTACATATTTTATGTAATGTATATATTTTATGTTATTCTTATGATAATTATATAAAATAATTTTTTATGTAAATTATTTATATAATTAATTAAATTAGATTAAATTAGTAATACATTTTAAATTATATTAATCTCAACAACTTTTAGCAATTAAATTATTAATTTTGTTGAGATAATAAAAATACCCATTAGTTTTCATATGAAATTTTATAAAAAGTTAACGCGTAAGAAAAAAAAGCGTAGAAATACATATAAATTTGACATAGGTATGATGGCGGATTGATTTGTTGCATTTGTTGTTACAAGATTTATTAATTTTGTTCAATTTTTTTTTTTTATTTTGCCTTTTGACCATAATTTTATATGGAGTTTGAAAAATCATAATTGAATTGTGAGTATCATATAATTCCGAACTTCTAAAAGCATAACTAATTATGAAAATAATCTCGCCTGATATTTAAAAGACCATAACTGATTTATCGAACATCGTATCATTTGGAGTTTTAAGACCAACGAAGTTGTGGGCAGCATCTCGTCGCAAACTTGACAGATCATCTCTAACTTCTGAGCATTATCTTGTCTGAAACTTGAAAGAGAATCATCTCGTTTAAAACTTGAAAGAGCATCATCTCGTCTGGAGTTTTGAGCATCATCTCATATAGAGTTTGAGAGAGCATCATCAAATATGAAATTATATTCAACCATGACTCCAATTGTCAACTATCTAACAAACATAACTCTAACAATTTAGATATTTTATTTATATATGTAATTTTATTAGTTCAAACTCTAGAAAGAAAGGAAAGAGAAGAGATCTTAAAGCAGTAAAAGAGAGAGCGTGTGCTTTATTTCATCATCGTAGGTATTTATAGGCATTACAGTCGGGGTAAAGTAGTAAATTCGTTTGGTCATCTATTCCGCATGCTCGCCATTAAACTAATTAAGGCTATTATTAGATTATAACTTGTCAGATCGTTGTCCCCTAATTACAGAGCTGGATTCTGTCCTCATCATCCCGCTCTGTCTAGTAGCTCTGGATTTTCTTCCTTGGGGCAGACTTTTACTCTTTGGCTCTGCTCTGCTAAATAGCTCCGCCTTCTGGCGAATTGTCTCTGGCTTGTGGCTCCGCGCTCTGGCTCCAATAGCTTAGCTCTTACTCTGGATTTGGCGATTTGGCTCTGGCTCTGACTCTAACGGCTTAGCTCTGACTCTGGATCTGGCGACTTGGCTCTGGCTCTGACTTTAATGACTTAGCTCTGGCATCTCTGCTCTGGCAACTTGGCTCAGGCCCTCTGGAAGTTCTGCTCTGGTTAGCTCTGCCTCTGGCAGCTTTGCTCTGGAAGCTCTGCTCTGGCAACTCTGCTCTGGCAGCTCTGCTCTGGTTAGCTCTGGCTCTGGCATCTCTGCTCTGGTAGCTCTGCTCTGGCAGCTCAACTCAGCAATGACTCGGCAGCGGACGAACCGCAAGCTCAACGACGACTATTTCGCCGGAGTTTAGAAGAATGAACGACAACGGGTTATAGGAAAAAGAAATCTTAGGGCTCTTGTATTAATTGCTTCGAATGGAGAATTCTCATGGGTTTAAGAAGTAGAAACAGAATCGAACTAATTAAGGAATGGAAGAGGGAGTCAGAGATGAGGCGGAGCAACGCCGCCCTTAGGACGGCGGCGACGCCTGAATTTAGAGGGAAAGAGAGGCGGGCAGTTTAAGGGGGGAATTAGGCTCAATTTGAGTGTGCAATCGACTTTAGAGATAGAAAAGGATTGAGAGAAGAGAGAGACAGTGAAGGGGGAGACGACGCCGACCTGATTCAGGGACGGCGGCGATGGGGTGAGGAAAATGGAGGCGTGAGGAAGAGGGAGGCCTAACTTTTGTTTTAAAAGTGAGAATGAGAATATATAAATTGGATTCTCAAATGCAACGTTGCAGATTGAGATTGGAAAGAAAGAATTTGAGGCCTGCCACGTAGGCTAAGGCCTAATCGTATTATAGAATAGATATTATTATTATTATTATTATTATTATTATTATTATTATTATTATTATTATTATTATTATTATTATTATTATTATTATTGTTGTTGTTGTTGTAGTAATGAACGAACAGAAGCAAATAAAGTTTGAAGAAATGAAAAATATATTTTTCTTCCCTATGTAAATAAAATGTATGGATTTATTTTATAAAAAATAAAAATAAAATTTTAATTATTTGGATAGACATATAATAAGATTTTGTTTTAAAGTAATCAGTTTATAGAATTTGTGCCTTATTATGCAAACATGTAAATCAATGACCGGACCCGTTTATAATTTACATATACGTGCATGTCTCAATTCAAACTTAATTCAAAATTAATTTTATTGAAAATTAAGAATATAAATATTATATATATATATATATATATATATACGATATAATATATTGCAACATATACATATAATATGTACGCTATTGAGAAATATAAAATTAATAACAAATATACATCTAATCACTAACATTCAATTAAAATAATTTATCGTATATAGATTATAATTTTTTTCTTATCTGACATGTAAATCTAATTTTTATCTAGAAAAAATAAATAATAAAATTTATTAATTTAGATTATATGTAATGTTAATATTATATATATATATATTAATTGTATTTAGTATGATTAATGAATCTTTATATAGAATGTAATAGTTAATTAATTAATAAATGATGAATATTATATATGGTAAATTTTGAAATGGTGAGATTTTAGGTATGCCACATAGGTTAAGGCTTAATCCTATTATATAATAGATTTGTGTAAATGCAGGAAACGAAGTATTTGAAAGAGGAAAAAGATGCGCTTTTGTTGTGGGCATGTAGCTGGGCAGAGGATGCTTCCATGGAACCTTGTTCTTTCACTAGTGCTAATTGAATTTGTTTGCAAATATTTGGACAATTTCACAATCTACCTCAGTTGATATGATAGGGAAGAGATACATAATTTCCTTATATTTTGCATGAATTCTGTTGAAATATATTTATTGCACTCTGATTTCAGTTAACAATATGTTACCATGTCTAAAGGATGTGATCACTTAAAATTTAGGTATTAGCAAGGCATTTATAAACAGAAGCCTTTACTTGAGGAGAAAATATTTTTGGGTGGGGAGAAAAAAAATTTAAAAATAAAAAATAATTTTTTTTTGGGGGGGGGGGGGGGATGGGAGGTGGGGTGAGGGGGTGGGTGGGGTTTGGGGAGAAATTAAAAAAAAAAAAAAAAAATTGGAGGGGGTGGGGGTGGGGCCGTGGTGGGTCAGGCTGGTCAGTTGCAAAACGGGTCGGGCTGGACCCATATTTTTGACGTCTAATAGTAATAATAATAATAATAATAATAATAATAATAATAATAATAATAATAAGCAGGTTGGTTTATATATAGGCCCAAAGGTATTGCTGTGAGGAAATGGGCCAGCTAAAAGCCCATTATAAATATGGGCCAATATTTACATATTTTTGACGTCTTACTCGATAACGAGCCAGCCCATTTTGAACCCACGATAGTGTTTTCTCTTATGCTGAGAGCCATGTAAAATGAAGAAGAAAGAATATGTAATTTTTTTTATGAAATGTTAAAGCTTTGTTTTAGTGAGTAATCAAATCAAGATTATATTTCTTGAGCTTTTGTTATTTTAATGGGCTGCTCAAAATTTATCAGTTCATCAAACTATTTTTATTTTTCATTCATTTAAAAAGATAATACACCTACTCAAATATATTCTCAACCATCACCATTTTTCTAATTCCGTCTGATTTTGACTAATTAATACTCTAAGGCACGTTCGATTGCAGAGAATGAATCAGTTCGAGATTAAGTTTGCCCGAGATAATTTTATCATACGAGGTAGACCAAGATTCATAATCTAAGACTATTTTGTGACATTATCTCAAGATTGAATATTGGATTGTATCCACTAAATCGAATAAGATATCATAAGATTAATCTAGTTCAATTCTATCTGATTCTTCAAACCAAACAACCCCTGACCATATAAAATATACAAATCTATTCCCAAACAAATTTCACAAAAACTCATGTGAAACCGGTTTTATGGTAAAACTGTCTTCACAATTATACTTTAAAGTAGTATATGTATGTTGAAGTAGTATCATTGTGAAGGCGATTTCAACATAAAATCGATTTTACAGGAGATTACCTCAACAAATTTTTCGGCACCTAAAAGCTGAGTATTGGAATTTTTGATATGGCTTGGTGTGAAAATGCATATGTATTTAATGCCCAAGCTAAAAGCATACACCACATGAACATATATGGTTATGGTGGAATGAATTGTCCATGTCAAAATCTACACTAAATATGTGTTCCAATGAATGGGAGATTGTGATATGAGATGGTTTTGTGAGAATATATATCAAGATTCATGGCCATGATGCTATGTAATTATGTCATGGGACATCAAAATATCATCACCAATTATGTATACCATCACTAGGTCCACTATCATCAATACATGATCATAATCTATTTTTTGTAAGAAAAATAAGAAATCGCCTGTATTTTTATGAAATTATACAAGTTAAAAATAACTAATGTTGGAATATTAAAAGAAATTAAAGGGATAAAGGGAAGTATATAAAAGGAAAGTATAATTTTAAGGAGATGGCCAAAAAAGTATTTTTGTTCTCCATTTAGCTACTTACATATAATATATCACATTCATGTATTATAATGGAATCATTTTGTTTCTAAACTAGCCCCCCTATCAATCATAGGTGCACTTTAAATAGCTCGACTTCACGCATTGATAGGATTCAAATTCACAAAGATATAAACAATAAATTTTGAAAAAATATATAAATTATATATATTTCAGAAAGGAGCATCATTAATTTAGAGATGCAATTTAAGGTGTAGTGGAGTGCAATATTGTCTGTAGACAGTGAGGGTGGGTGGATACAATTAAGAAGGAAGAGGAAGACAGTTACCAACATACATTAAATATTTTAATGAAAATAACAATTCCAAAAATACGAAAAATGACATCAAATTTGTAAAAGCACAAGTCAAATGTTGGTGAAAATTAATCACTCGTACATCTCTATCTACTTTTATTTTTAATTCCTCATAAATAGTTAAAAAAAAGTCTATTAATTAAATTCCAGGTGTCCCACAAGAAATTTATTTATAATGTTTTTTTTATTATAGTATAATAAACCATACTTAACATTATTTATTATGGATTGAAGTTTTAAAAAATACCATATTGATGGAATATTCGATCCTTATAATCAATTAATATATAACTAAAAAGTTTAAATTAAATGTTAAGTTATAAATTTAACTTCAAAAACATACATTAGTATACTATGACTTTTTATTTATTTATAAAGTTTAGTTGAGTTTGAGTAGCAAATCAAATCTCATTAAATTTATGCAGATTCAATAGAAATCTAGTTGATGTTCAACTATAACATGAATTGTTCCTTGGCAATAATAGACTTTGTCAATTTAATGGCACAATTTATTATGGATGGACCCCCTTCTAATGCATCAAATTCAAATGTTTGTAGTACTATTAATTTCTTTGATTTCACATTAGGGAAAAAGAAATGGAGAAGAAAATGCAATGATTTTTTAATTGCAAACTGTACTTATAAATCCCACAAAATATAGGATCTTTTTATATATAAAAAAATGATCCATACTAATTAATGATACCCATTAAAGAATTTTCGAATTATCAAATTTGTATAATGTAAATCATACTGCAATATAAAACTTTTTTTAAAACTCACCTAAGCTTCATGTTGATATGTCTTGATTTTTCCGCTTCGGTCAAAATGTACGGGTTTGAGTGTTTTATCTCAGTACTATATATACTTGAGATCTGTAATCTGTAACTATATCCGCATAATAAAATCTGTTCTCCTCTCTGCCTGTGAATGTAGCTAATTGGTGAACCACACAAATCTGTGTCTTCTTTACGTTTTTTAGTTTGATTGTGCTCTTTAATCATATTCTGTCACAACACTTTACTAATAAATCAATACACATTAAAAGGAACTTGAAAGTGAACATACTATTTTTACTATTTCATTCACCCAATTTACATTGCATGCCCCTAAAACTAGAATAAAATCAATGGATCACTTCGTTTAGATCCAAGTAAATATCAAAAGAATAACCCCCACTCCCTCGACAAGAAATCGACCTAAAATCACCCCAAAATGAGGGTTTAAAAAAAAATTAAATAAACAACACACTATTAAAAAAAAAAAAAACTCATTAACCATATCCTAGTATTTATTTTCAAGAACACCTCGAATTTCTCCCCGGTCCTCCATAATAGAAATAATTACCCCAAACTCTATTAATTCCACCCCTTATATCATAACAATTTGCATGATCGGCCAAAACTCTCAGATTCGATAAAGGGATAAGGCTATTATCCCAATCCACCACTTGTAGATTTCTGAAATAAGACGCTTTTCCGAACCCCTCTCCTGCAAAATGCCCACTCCCCATTTGCGTCGATGTGTGCGCCCCCGAACTTCTACTATTTACAATTTCGCCCCCAAATTGTACCATATTTGCACGATCGCGCAGGTGTGTGAATAGAAACGTTGGCCAATACCCAACTAGAACCCCATTTCCAAACTCTAGCCACCAATTCCCATGCTTTGGATCCTACAAAGCAAGAAAGGCAAAATTTTATATGGGTTACACTAAGAATAGTATAGATAGTAAGAAATAAGAATAATGCATAAGTCAGTATATAATGTTGTATAAGCTGTTTATAACGACTGCATAACGAAATTTAATTAATTGATAAAATTTTCACTCCTTATAGAATTCGAACCCAGGTAAACATTCACCCCTCTAGATAAATATTAGTAATTGGATTTGAAAATCTAATGTTATAAATTTATTCTCTTTTCTCATTATATTTGCCCATTCTCATTTGATCTTCTCCCTATTCAATCTTGTTATATTTAGGTGAATTTCAATCTTTGTCGCACCTTTTGAGTTGAGGTCATTTCAAATAATTTGAACCCAAAAATAATATAAATTCTTATTCCAAATTACTCTCTCAGTCCATCAAAAGTTTATGAGAAATATTTTTTTTGTAAATATTAAGTGTGAATGAAGTTGAAAATGTAAAAATATATGTGCCAAAATTGAAACAACATGCTTACTATGAACATATCAAAATAACAAAAAGACCATACTTTTCGTGGACGGGTGGAGTAATAGTTAACGCATGTTTCAAATTCCTTCAAACAAAGAAGTCTTTCGACGTTCATTAAAAAATATTCCCAATTTATTTTCACTTCAAGAACCTTCGACTTTGCAAAATAAGTTTGATTTAAATCATGCGTTGCAGAATTAGAAGACGAAATGATGAGTCGTCTCACCAAAATCTACATTGATCAATATAAGTTACAGAAAACATCTTAAATCTTAAGAATTCATCTAAAAATCTGATAAGGTGACTCATTTATTCAATCATCGAATCCTTTAAGACGTGATGTAAATCAAATATTTTTCAAAATTAAAAATTAAATAATATTTTAAGAAAACATTGAAAGTTAAAAGACACAAACATGAACCAAAAGAAACATATATTTGAAATCTTGGATGGATAAAATTCTACAAAAAAAGTAGAAACATACAAGTGGAAAATATTTGGCATAATTAAAATGGATGGGCCAAACAACCTTTGCTTGGTAAGGAAGAGTGGGAAAGAATCTTAGAAAGTAAACATTAAAGGAAACGAGCAAAATAATTATGTCCGTTGAGTTGTTCGATGGTAAATGCAATATTTATAGTGTAGTGTATCTCACAACATGCGTATGTTAGCTAGGTGGCGTACATGCATGATGAATATTTAGCTCCACTCTCACTTTTCCCACCCACCAAATCCAAACCCCCAAAACAACAATATTAATTAAATAATTATTTAAATTAATTCCGAATCTAAGCCTATATATCTATTTTATTTTTCTCTAGTATTTTGAAATTTTATATCTTATAAATAGAATATATGTTTGTGCGGATTAGATTCGACCCCAAAAGTTTTGATTGCGGTTGACGGTTGGGATCGAATATAGGAATAAAATAAAACACAATTGAGGTAGAAGAAAAGTTTTCTTTTTATCAAGATAATTATTAAGGAATATAAAGTTCAAACATAACAAAATCATATGAAATCGTATAAGATTATTAGAAATTATTTGCAAAAGTTACACTCGCAATTTTTTTTAAAAAAAAAATAGCCAAAAAATAAAGAACGGTGATAAAAAAAAATACTCGCATTTAAAAAAAAAAATTACCTTCCAAATTAGCAAGCTAATATCAAATTGGCCTCCATTATACGACGACGTTGGGGAAATTGCAGCGCCAATAGCTATTTTATTATTGGTCTGAACAAAGCCTGAGCACAACAAATTATAACATCCAGTTGCTTGATAGGCATCACTCTGCAAACCATATTAATTAAATAAATCAGTAATCACATATTAAAAATTAATTAATTAAGTCCCTTAATTACTTTTCTACATGTAACCTGTTGGAGGAATGATTAAAGCAGGGACACCATTAATTAAACAACGCAATAATTGTACTAATCTAGTCTAGTAATTAAAGTAGAATAGTAAAAAAAGGGGAGGGGTCAATTGCCTATAAATACACATATTATACCCAAATTAAAATGCAATAATACATTTTTATTTTTTTTAAAATTTGATCTGAGTCGAAAGTATGCCGGCTAATTAATAACTTGATTATCTGAATTTTGGTGGACGATCTAAAGGTACCATTGGAAAAAAAATTGACATTAACTTTCTAATGATACTTATATGGTTGGGTTTCGGTCATCAAAAATAGTTAAACAAATTGGCATTAAATTTGATGTCACTAAATTCTATTTTTTTCTTTCTTTTTTTAACCAATTCTGGTGACCAAAACCCAATAATATAAGAGTGTCATTAGAAAGATAACATCAAAACTTTTCAACGGTACCTTCAGATTGGCCATCGAAATTCAGACAATCAAGTTATTGGTCAACGAACTTTTGGAGGCATGTCAAATTCCAAAAAATTAAAAATTTATTTAATTTTTTCACCAAAAAAATATATCTGGTTAAAAAACCAAATTTTTGGATATAGTTTGTGTATCTATAAGCAATTTGCACTTCTTTTTTATTTGAAAAAAAATGAATCAATTTTTTCAGTATTAGTGTATAGGATCAATTTTTTTTCTTTTCGTAATTAAAAAAAATAGCCACAATATGAAAAATACAGTAAAATAGCTATTTTAAAAAAATGAATCAAGTTATTTTCTAGTACTATTTCACTAGTTTATGACTAGCTATAATATTACGACTACGTACATATGTATTTTTTATTGATAAAAAAAAATGAATTTAATTACTTACAGTCCAGTAGGTGAAGAACCTAGGATAATTGTCCCCATAGATCTCTGGGCTAACCTGTTTGGTGAAAAAATAAATAATTGAATTAGGAAGCAGTTGAAGGTGTAATTGCGTCTTTAATGAGCTTACACAAAAAAATCTGCTTTTCCATATTCAATTGTTACATCTCCTATTTTACTCTACATTATAAAAATGAAAATGCTACAAAATTCATAATTTTTATTTATTTATTTATTTATTTATTTATTTATTTTAATTACCTGCCAGCCTGCCTCGATGGTGTTGAGATCGTCGCCAAAGGAGCCTCCGATAACCCACATTTGCGAAAGGCTGAATTCGTATTTATTTGCAACTCGTGGAGCCCACACATTTATACTCGCTTTTGCACCATAATATTGATCGCCACTCACATACCCCACAGCATGCTGCAAATAAATAATTAAAATAAATTTAATTAACATTGAAATTTTGATTGAATTTTTTGAAAATTGGGAGGATTAATTAAAAACCTCATGGCCATTGCTGGAGGAATCTCTTCTAATGGGCCTTCTAATTTTGCGGCCGAATCTTCGGACGGAGCTTGCTCTTAAGAGATCTTGCTCCGATGTTCGCCTTATCGGAATCGTGTTTTCCGGGCAAGATTCGCCAGACGATGTCCACGTTTGGAAGTTTTCAGGAAACGTGTCTTCTGTTGTTGTTGTTGCTGTTGTTGTCGTTGTCGTGTGAAGCCCTTTTGGCCTCTCGGGCGGATCCTAAAAATTCGGAAAAAAATTATGCATGGATTATGGTCATATTGTAAAATTTTAAAACACGATGATCACTCAAGGGTCGAGTTTTATTAAAACTTGTTCATTGAAAAGGACACGGAAAGAGGAAAAATAATACTCGTCTAAAACAAAAACCCTCTCTCTCTCTCTCGATTAGATACATACCATGGGAATTTGTCCTTTGAGTAAAGGAGTTTTATTAAAACTTCTTTATTGAAAAAGATACTTAGAGAGAGGAAAAAGAATACTCGTCTATAACCAAAACGCTCTATCTCTGAATTAGACACATACCATGGGAATTTGGCCTTGGAGTAAAGGATGATCAAAAGCAGGCTGTTGATGAGTCAATACACAATCAATGATATCACCATCAGGGCTCTGTAAAAAAAAGAAAAAAAAAATTAAAAAAATCAGAGTTGAGTAAGAGATGTATATGAAAAATCAGACAAGAAGAGGAGTGAAAAAAAAAACATGCCAGAATTGTCTTGACAGCAGGTTTGTTGATTTTCATGAGGTGGGCTGTAATGTGTTTGAGTTTCTTGGAATTGTGATTTGTAGCATTGAAAGTGTGTGATTGTGATTGTGCAATAAAAAAGAGGAAGAAAACAAAGAGAAGAATGATTGGGGAAGAAGAAGAAGCAGAAGCAGCCATTTTTGAGGGATTTGATTCTTGTTCTAACACAACTCTTTGTCTCTGTCTACATTGGTTTTTGTCTTCTTCTGGCATATGAAGAAAACCAACAGATCTTCTCAGAATTTGCAATCCATGCACTGAACTGTACCAGCAGCTACTGTAGGGGAAAGCAAAGCAAAGCAGCTCAACTATTATCTCACAATTTCCCAAGATTCAAAGCTTGAGAGGAAAAAGGTAGGTTGAGAGTGATTTGGGTGTTTGATTCTTGGCAAGTTTTTGTGAGCTGTGGTTTTGCTTTTATATTCTGACAAATGCACAACTTCTAGGCATGAGGTGAAACAGGAATTTGAAATAAATAAGTAAAAGAATTGAAAACATAGGAATTCTGAATTTTTAGAAGTTTGGCCATGTGGGGTGAGGGATATTAATATGGGGTTGTGGCCAAGACATGCAATAATAAGTTTATTGGAAGAATAAGAATTGCAAGGGGGTGGGGTGGGGTGTGGTGGGGTGGGGGTGGGGGTTGGTCTAGGATTATGTTTCCAGTCTCCAATACAAAGACTGAAAATTAACTTTTCCATATCAAATTATATTGTTTAAATGTATATGTGCATATACATAACGAAGAATGATTTGTGTTATTCTTTTATATATATAAATATATATAGAGGTTGATTATTATGATAATTATATATTTGGTGAGGATGTGTGAATGTAATAAACGTATAAAGTTGATGCACAAAAATAAATGAAATCTTCGTTTTTTATGGGATGCATAATGCATTTATTCATCAAGATGATGGATCCTCACAAATATTTATGAATATGGGAGGATTGAAAATGGTTAACCGTTATTACTATATTATATATATATATATATATATATATATATATATATATATAATATGTGTATTTTGAATAAATTTTACTTATGTGTAATACTACCTTCGTCTTTAAATAAGGGTCATATTGTGGAATTTTAGGTTAAAATTAAGTTAAATTATTTCCAATTCTACTCATATCTTAATATTAGAATTAAATTAATTCTCTTCAAAACTTGAAATCTTAATATATATGTAAAATTATACTCCTCCTTGATATATGTGCGATTTTTTGTCATATAATACTTAAAAAATATAAATATATACATGTAAAGGAAATATGTGTAATTTGAACAAACTTTGATTCTATATAATAGTCGGCGAGCCTCATGAGAGAAATAAACTGCTTCAAAAAGATCTATTAATCGTTGGTGAATTTGAATTTATTACTAAACCTGCATTCATTTTGATTGTAAAATTTTCATTGAAAAGCTATATATAAAAAGTATGAAAAAATATTAGTTTTTTCTCATCTTTTATCATATGTTTGTAGAGATGAAAAGATAAGAAAAATGTTTAAAAATATTTTCATACCACAATCCATAAATAATACTATTATGATTATTATCCACTATTTGAAAGAAAATGAGCGAAAATAATTTGTTCGAAAAAATATTTCATTTTATTTGAATTTTTTTTATCATAATAAATATGTGAAAATGATGAAAAAATAACGAAAATAAATTCCTTGCTTTGGGTGTTTCTTTCTCACCTCTCTAATTTTGCTTTATGAATTAATTGGGCCAGCTCAGCTGACCCTCACATAATTATTTTCCCACCCAATTTCCCTACACACCAAATTACTTTTTTCTCTAGTATTTTTTTCTGTCATTCTGTCTTACAGCAAAAAATTTCATGAAATGAGTACCAAGTATTTGAACTTTCACCACAAATAAAGGCAAAACTGTTCATTATTAGAAATTTTAATTAATTAAAAACACATTAATTACTATTTTATTAATTTTTATAAAAATAATAAATTAATATACATGTTAGGATTTATATATATTTTCTCAAATAACTTTTTACTCCATTTTTTTCACATAAAAATACAATAAATTTCAATTTATGGTCGATCACGATATGACTGCATAGATTTATTGAATATTTTATTCTACGAACCAGCTTTGACCTATTTTTTTCTCCATTGCTTTTTTGCATCAAAAGATTTTTTAAAAAAGAGGGACACAAAAATTGCAAAATTTATCTTTTTCTAAATGATGTTGCCGGTTCATGTTGGGTCCTGAAATCAAATCCAAGGATGTTTAAACTACTATTATTATTTTTCAGTTTTATTCATAAAAACCAAGCCTTTGAAATAGTAATTTTTTTTAGTGTTACAATACACACACCCACATTTGGACATTTGATTCAAATTCTCGACCTATTAACTTGAGATGAAATATCTTACTTATTGAGTTGTGCTTTATCGATAGTTATAGATTTTAATTTCTGGTATAAATCCTACGAGAACCAATATATCGCACGAATACGATATCTATGAGCGCCTACTATGAGCGTCGTTATGGTTAGTCCCGTCAATAGTTTTTTAACATGTTAATTTTCTTTTTCTTCATATACTTTTTTTTTCTCAAAAAATAAAGAATAAATAATAATAATAATAATAATAATAATAATAATAATAATAATAATAATAATAATAATAATAATAAATTTAATTTTTAATACATAGTTATAAACCATGTCCTTTTATGTGAAAAACTGAAAATTGTGGTTACCATTTTATTTATTTATTTTTATTTAAGGAAGTGGAATGTGGCACGCGCGCCTGGTTATTTGCAACTGCGCATTCAAGCATTAATTTGCACGCGCATATTTTGGGACACTAAACATTTTGTCCAACCGAATTAATCTTCTTCCTTTTTATTTTCTTCTATTGAATTTGATTTTGGATGAGATGTTTCTCTTTTATCTATTGAATTTTATATTTTTTTGGCTTTTTTTTATTTTTAATTTATTTTTTAATAAAAATAAAAAAAATTTATAAAAAATTATAAAAGAAAAACAACTACAATGTAGATAATACAATAAAATAACTAAATCTTATTTTTATTTTAAAAAATAAGTTAAATAAAATTTTTTTTCTATTTAAGTGATTTGTGGGTGTCCACAATGCGGTTGTTTAACATCACTCGAATTACAATACCACATAGGCGTGCATTAATCTGTATCAGAATTTCGGGCCGAAACTTGTCTTTTTGGACATTCTTATTATTTTTCAAATAGTTCATGCCATTGATTGATATTCTCATTGGTTAATAATTTTTTTTGTGAAAATACTACTAGTTTTGAATTTAAAATGGGATAATTGCATGAAAATATACTAACTTTGGCCAAAATTCATTTTGACGCATACTTAGATTTTTTTTATAAAATACACGAACTTTATTAACTGGTCAATTATGACTCCGATTTCATTTTTTCCAAGTTAAAAATGACATGACATCTATGTGACATATACGCGTCTACATGATGTCAATATGGCTCATCGGATTTAAAATTGGACAACTATTGAATTTTTTTAAATACGCATCAAAAATGAATTTTGGCCAAAATTAGTGTATTTACCTGCCCTTTCAACAAATATTTCTTATATTGTTTTTATGAGATTGTTTTAAAAAACAAAAACAAAGAATGTTTTAAATGTAAATTCCCTCATTCACCTAATAATTAAACGAAATAAGTTTTAAATTTTCCTAATAAATCTTAACTAACTCAAGAAATGAGATAGTAATTATTTGAAACGCAATCAAAGAAGGCTGAAATTCGCTTGATTGGAAGGCTGCAAAAAGCATGAGTTGCTTTATAGAGAGGGGACAGCATATGATTTTTTTTTTAAAATGAAAAGGGCCAGTTTAGAATTATTGAGACCATATTATATACTCCTATTTTATTATATATACTAAATTACACTTCAAAAGTAGCCTCTTCCAACAAACCCAATCATACCATGCGTGTGCATATGTTTTGCTATCTTTCCAAGAAAAGAGAAATTTCTTTTTCTTTTTCTTTTTCATTTTCTTTTTTTGATATGTTTCGGCCAAAATAAGAGAAATTTCATTTACCATTACTATCGTTCAAACACCTCAATAACTTATTTCTAAAATAAGATTTCACATCCTATATAGATTTTAATTTAAAACATCGTGTATTATTATTATAAAATTTAGCAATATGTGATTAATGCGAAAAAACCATGAAATAAAGGGGATTAGAGGATTTAAACTTTTACAAGGTGCATATGTGATTGAGAGAAAAAAAAAAAAAAAAAACTTCAAATATTCTATTGAGTAATGAAAGTAGTGCATGCTGCAAGTTACTATTTTTTTATGCATATTGACTTATATTAATAAAGTAAAAAAAGTAAAAAAATAAGATAAAGTGTTCCCTGCAATTTCAAAATCTAACGGCATATAACATAATTTGAAGGCAAGTAAAAAAAAAAAAAAAAACCATAATTTCAAGGGTCCACCTTTTAGGTCCTTAACCAAACAAATATTGAAGAGCATATATTTGACTATTGGTCCACTTATTCTATTAATCCTTTGACTCTAAAGTTTCACTATATAGGTACTATCTTCTTCCTTTTTTTTCTTTTTTTTTGGGAACAACGGATACGATAAAGTTTGAGCCCGAGACCTAGATTTTCTTCTCTTAAATATCCTAAAGAATAAATATATGTTAACATTATACTCCCTCCGTCCACGAAATGAGTACCCATATTTCCTTTTTCGTCCGTCCACGAAATGAGTATCCATTTCCCTTTTTAGCAAGTGTACCCCACACATCTCTTTAATTAATACACTAAAAAAGTGGGACCCTTAAACTATTCACACTATATTCCATACATTTCTTAAAACCCGTGCCGTCCACAAATGGGTACTCATTTCGTGGACGGAGGGAGTATCTAACAGTGTTAAACAAGTGGCGACTTCTTTCTTGACCAGTAGTACAATTGAAAAGGAGGAATATATACATATCTATTACATCAACTTAGGCACACACAAAATGAGAATATAATTTGTGATCATAATAGAAGAATGGAATTTGGAGAGGATGCATAAATTAAAGGTTTTCCACCATCAATGGAGAACTTCAAGCTAATTAAGGTACAAATTCCCTCTACTTGTAGGTGATATTGATGTGAAAACCTAGAAAAGAGATGAGGCTTCTTTATTTATCTTTCTCCCCAAATAAAAGTCATGGAATAGTATGCTCCATTAAGCTTTATTTGGCCATCATCCTCTTAGTATATAGTATTTTAATTTGGATTAGCCAAAAAAGGTAATCTTTAAGAGGAAAAAATGGCATGGATTAATGGGGTTTGGACCCCTAAAGAGAAATGTTAAGCCATCATTATGTCTAAACTGCAAAGTCAGCCTTTCTTAGCCTAAAAAATATTGATTTGGAAATATATTCAAAGATAAAAAAAGATCATACAATACTACCCCCACCCCACCCCACCAGTCAAAAAAGTTGAGATTTTCCTAAATCATGATTGAAGAAGGGTGTATGAATTGGAATAAGGGAAATGAGAATGTTGCATTCTTATATTCCTTTTGGCTGGTGGCATCATGTGGCTATTCATCATCATGCATTTTTGGGCCATATATATATAATGTGTGTGTGTGTGTGTTTATGTCTCTATTGCATCATCATGATGCTCAAGATGATGGTGTTGCTCATGCCAAGTTGCCAAACTACATCAAATGTGAAAACACAAAACTAATTATCATTTATGAAAATCCTTTAATGCTCAAATATCTATATCCTATCATGTCATCTAATGTCCCCAAAAGAAAAGAACCCTCACATATGAAATTATTGCGCACATATACATATACACCTACATACTTTATGAGCTTGTTAACTTTGAGAATTTGTAATTTGGTAAATATATAATTTGATGAATAGAGTGTTGGATATTTATATATCAATAAATCTATGCAGTCGCACTGTGGTCACCCACAAACTAATTTAATAGGGAAAATTTTGATTTATTTAATTTATTTTTTCAAATAAAAATATGATTTAGTTATTTTGTTGTATTAGCTACATTGTATTTATTTATTTTTAATTTTCTTGGCATTTTTTATTATTTATTTATTTTTTAATAAAAATAAAAAAAGTTACAAAAAACTACAATGTAGATAATACAATAAAATAACTAAATCTTATTTTTATTTTAAAAAATAAGTTAAATAAATTTTTTTAAGTGATTTGTGGCGGCCACAATGTGGCTGCTTAGCATTACTCTTTGTATATCCTATGCATACTCTACATTTAAAAGATGTAACAATATGCAAAACTTGGATAGTGAAAGTATTTGTTTAGCTACAAACTTTAAATTATAAGTTTTAGCTAATATTAAAATGACAACAATTTCTAATTTATAGCCTCAACTATGATTTATTTTGTGTATAACTTTGAGATATTGCTATAGTCCGGACAAAAATGTCCGGCACCGTAAAATATGACTCTGATTAAAAATGAAATGAGGTGGATTTTTTAGTTTTATTTTTCATCCACATCATCAAAAAAATAGTAGAAAAGAATGGGTGAGTTCGAAAATTCCTTTGGGGAATAAAGTCGAACAGTTGGTGGGTGTTCCATCCGTTAGGCTTGTTCCAGCCTATGAAATTGTTCTTCTTCTTCTTTGGGTCATTTCCACGAACAGTTAGTGGGCTGTGGGCATCATTATAAACCACAGCAAACTATTCCCACAAATAAAATCAAATTACATTAAGCACAATGGGAAGGCACCTATTAAGTGATGAAGGTAAATAGTTCCTTGTGTTTAACCATGAATAACTTCGTACTTCGACATATGTGGTTGTCGAATCACAGTTTGTTGTTCTTTTTTGTCTTCGTCCATTTCAATTCCATTCCTTTTTTTTATTAAGTGAATGGAAAATAAAACTAAAAATCCACTTCATTTTATTTTTAATCCGAATTTTTTGTTTGGCTATAGTTTAATGATATCCCAAAATTCAGGACATACACAAAATAATTAATTTAATAATCATCTCAATATCGTAAATGGGTGTTTATTTTGCATAATTGAGTATTTTTATTATCAAGATTAAGATTTTTTCAATCTCACATGTTCATTGAGATATAAATCAAACAAAAAACTACCTCAAATAATGAAATAATCAAAGGTCTGAAGATACTCAAAATTTCAATCCATCAAAGTAAACAACATATTATCATTACAATTTTCATAAACTTAATTCTCAAAAGTAAACGTTCTCTAAATGGATAAGATATTAGATATGTACCACGATTTGATTACTCAAAACCAGTATAATCAATTACTCTCTCCGTTCCAACTTTTAATATCCACTTGAAAATGTCATGAATTTAAATAAATTGATTAAGTGTTTTTGTGAGTGGAATAATGGTTCCACCTTTACGAGAGTGTTAAAGTGATTAAAGTGGAGAAATGGTTCAATCTACTTTTACTAAAAATATAAATGAATATCAAAATGTGGGACAGACTAAAATAAAAATATGAATACTTAAAGTTAAAACGAAAAGAGTAATATTCATCAGTATCCACCCATTGCACACAACAATCCCCTCTTATTCACCAAATAAACTTGAAAGGTGTAAAGGCAATTAGTAGCTTTTAAATTAATTAAGATTTTTATTTGATCTTCAAATAAGAATGGAGATTTAAAACAAGAAAAAAGAACCATTCTTAATCCTAAATCATGAAGATTTACGGTATAGGTGGATGAATGCACCACCTAGATTCGACTTCTAAATGAGTCGAAAATTTTATATTTTTTATTTTTTTAATGCAATTAATTACACAACGCACACAATAACTTTATATGATAATATAATATTTTTAATTCTCATTTTAAATTGCCATTTTTTATTTTTTATTGTAACCAACCCCTACGTATATATTGTGTAACAAAACCAACATGGAAGCTACATCAAAGTCAAAATAGAAAATTAAGCACTAACATGGCATTTATAACTCAATAGATATGGTCGGTAGATTCGATAACTTTTCCATGGACTTGTGAGATGTTTATCCCACTAACAAAATATGTATGTTAATTAAATGTGGATTAATTTTCCAAATCACATTCATTTGACTTTTAGATATTGAGTGAGGCTTGGGCTGCAAAACAAAGCGGAAATTTGTTAGCTAGTGTAATAGATAAGCACCGACACGTGATTATTTTTGTTATGTTATTTTTAAATTTTTAAAAAAGAATATGAATGGATGAGATTATACAACCTAAAATAGTTCAATAGATTTTGTACAAAAACCTCAAAATTAAAATTTGATTACGAATAGGAGTTATGAGCACTTTCGCAACTGTCTATGCAACGCAGTAGATTAGATTCGAGAGACACTTTAAGTGATAAAGTTAAACCACTCAAAAACTCTTTTTTACAAAAGGCGTCGAGTTCAATTGGATTCAATCCAATTTACATGCAGTATAATAATTTTTCACCTTTATGTAGTGTAGAGGTGTTGCATTACGCATGTTCCTTAATTTGCCGATTACGCGATTTAGCCAAAGTTAATCAACTTGGAAGATCAACATAAAGAATTAACAACCTTAAGCACGAGTAAACAAAGGAGTAATTAACTTCGTTTATTAATAAATGATCAATCATTCTTGCAATATAACAGCCAAGCAATTGTCGACTCGCTGAGTCAAATGGGCCGAGTACTTGCTGAGCGGGAAGTCGGCGCCGATCCCGAACTCGTTCAACGCGTCGGCGCACTCGGCCGCCGCCGCCGCGCTGAGGTACGTCTTGGCGGTGGCGGCGTCGCCGGCCTCCAGCGCGCGGAGGCTCACGGCCAGGTCGTCGACGGCGCCGTCGAAGTTGCTGCGGCACGTGTCCCTGACCGAGTCGCGGCTCACCGGGGCCAGGTGGGCCATGGCCGGCTCGATCATCGGGACCAGCGCCCGCAGCCGCTCCGCCAGCGCCATCGTCGACTTCACGGCGTTCACCGCCGCGTCGTGCTGGTTGTCGGCGCCGTTCACCATCACCGTGCAGATGCGCCGGTAGCTCGCCGTCCGGCAGAACGGGTTGACGCCGGCGAATTTGCGAGCCTCGGCTTGAGCCGCGCCGAGGAGGAGGAGCGCCGCCGCCGCGACCAAGATGTAGCTCGTCAACTTTCTTGGTGCCATTTTTTTTTCTTTATGAATGAAAAATCAAATAAAAGAATTAATTAGCTTTCACTAATTTTTTTTATTTTTTATTTTGAATAATATGTATATTAATGGGTTGTTTTGGTCTTCTTTCTCGTAAGTAATCTCTATTTTTTTGAGCTCAGAGTTACTTCATTTTGAGAAGAAAAGAAGACATCAATCTTAGGTTTGGAATTGGGTTTTTAAGCATGCATTGTTTTTCTATTTTCTCGCAAATGTTTGTGGTTTTCCTATCAAATATTTTGGAAAACCGCTTAGATCGGTAGGAATAAGTTGAATGATCCATAAAGCTATTCATTTTTTTTGTTAATTTCACATATAATAGTGTTTTAATTACGATTTAAAAATGATAATTAATTTTCGTCGTGTTCGGAAAAAGGCTAATAAAACAGCGCATGAGTTAGCGACTTATGCTTTTGTTTATGAGAGCAATTTTTGTTGGAAGTCGGATTTTTCTCCATGACTTCCGGAGATTGTAAACTCTGATGTTAAAATGTATACAAGATAATAATTAGTTCCTACGAAATTAGCTTTATATATTAAATTCTTGTGCAATTTAGAACTAAAAAGAAGAAGACTGGAATCGAAGTCCACACAAAAGTATTATTGTAGCCCAGTCTTCAAATTAAATTTAATTTCGCAAATACCAAATAATTTTATTTGGAGCCCATGTTGATTTAGCCTGCAACGAAGGGATAAAGGAATTAGGCCCATAATTATATGCCAGTTTTCCACGTTGGGCATCCCCACCTTGTGTCACATATTTAATTTTTTTTTTCGTATATTTTTCACTTCAATTTGAATTTTATATACTTTAATTTAATTTTAAAAATATTAATTAGGATTTATTCTATCCACTTAGAATTTATTCCACCTTTAAGTATTATCCACAATATTTTTTTAAATTTTGTTTTCATAAAAAAAAATACTATTATTAGAACAATAAATTTAATAATAAGATACAATGACGCGCATAAATTATAGAACATTAGATTTCATCCGACCGCCAAGGATTTTCCTTGTTAATATGTACATGTGTTATGTAAATTTCAGGTTTAACTTCGTTCTTTAGATCTGATTTTTGTAATGTTTTTTTTTTTTAAATTTTGACGAATCTTGATCTCAATGTTAATTTTAATTTTAATTTTTTGATTTAATCTTTAATTATTTATGTGATTATGTATAAATATTTCAATTGTTTGTTTATGCCAAAAAAAGAGAACGAACTAAACGGTCCATATAAAACAGGTCTATAATGTGTCGTATTTAGTTTCGACTCGACACACAAACATGATAAGAATTTATTTTTTTCTGAAACTCAAACATGATAAGAATTGTGTTGATACGCATACGACACATGATGGCACACTTAATTTGTGGCCGCCGACGTTGAATGCCTTAACTGTTTGTTTATTAGATGCTCACAAGATTCATTATTTACCAAGAATATCCCATTCATGCTAACGAGAGTGTGTCCTTATTTCTATTTTGAGACGTTTAACGAGAGTGTGCATTAATTATTTTTTAACAATACTTCACCATTAACATCCAACAAGATTGGGTTTTAATATAAGGCGTGTGTTTATATGCGTTATATATATATGGTGTGGTTTTAAATAGAACTACATTATTTATAAGAACGTGAGAACCATCAAATCTAATGCATCCACTGTAAAAATTAATGTATTCGCTGTTAAAATTAATGCACTCAAAAAAAAAAAAAAATTGTTTCCTTCAGGATTCGAACCCAGGATCTGCATTCATCCAACAAGATAATACATCCACCGTAGATCTTGATGATCGAATGGCTAAAAATGGTTTTCCGTTCTTATTTTATTTAGTGGTTCTTTCTTGAACCTCTCCCTATAAATATATATATATATATATATATATATATATATATATATATATATATATTTTAATTTTCGATTGTTGCAACTTTTATTTTTATTTTTAAAAAATATCGTTGATCGACTCTTTTTCTATTTATTTTTCTTAAACTCAAAATCGATCTATAAATATAAACTCATTTCATTCATTTTTCGTTATCAAATTTATTTTATTTTCTTCTATTTATGTAATTTTTAATTTTTAATATAATTTTCAATATTAATTATTGTAATTTTTTAATTTAAATTTAATATAGTTTTCATTTTCGAAATTCGGTATTTATTCATTTAAAATTTGATTTTTAAAAATAAGATGAAAATTTTGTAGAGCCACTTTATAAAGTCTCTTACTATAGAAATTCTATAGAGGTTAGACCGTGAGAGTGACTTTATGGAGGTGGATTTCTACCGTGGATGCTCTAAAAGTTTCGACTATTTACAACAACTCGTCACTGTAGTTTTGGAATTAACTAGCTACTACTTTATGCTTGGTTTATTTAAATAAAATAATTATAATAGCAAAGATGTTCACATTTGTAAATTAAAGATTGTAGTATTATATTGTGTGGTGGGATTTTGACGGCAAGAGTGTAAACACGCGTTTCATGTCTTTTTATTTCATTTTTTAAAAAGCATTTTTACTTACTCACAATGTTCCTGAATAAGTATATATCTATTTAAAAATGAATTTTTATATTCGAGTAAGTATTTTATTTCAAAATCTTTTGGTAAAGTGATATCAAATTTTTATTTGATCTTCGTCATCAATAAATATTGTTTCCCTTTTCAATTTTCCATGCAGTGATGCTGTAATTAAGAGTTGTTTATTTTTTATGTGTATTTTGACAATTTAACACATTTATTCGGAAATAGAAAGAGTATTTTTTATATAAATTAATACTCCCTCCGTCTCACTAGAATTGATACTTTTGAGTTGAACACGGAGATTAAGAATAAATGGTTAAGAGTGTAAAGTAGGTAGGGTCCACTTATTTTATGTGTGTAGAGAATGTAGGAACCATATACCATTTTAAGAAAGTATCAATTCTAATGGAACAAACAAAAAAGCGAATGTGCCAATTCTAGTAGGATGGATGGAGTAATTAATTAAAATAATTTAAAAATTGTGTCACGATGGACTCAAATTATACCGCTCGATGATCAATGCGCATAATTGAAATTTTATTGAAAAAAAAATTAAGAACTCATTAATTGTAACTGTTTGGTCAACACACGCACACTAGAAAGGATAATTTTAGTAAAGAAAGCAATGGAGGAGGGTTCAAAAGTCATTACACATGTGGAAGAAAATTCTAAGGTATCAAGTTGGAATCTCTCACTAGTCAAGAAATGCATTCACTTGGATTCCTTGCATGCTGTCTCAATCTTCCAAAGTCAATGGAAAAGACAAATCACACATCACTTTCTCACTGCGCAGAAACCTTTGAAACTTCACACCACACTTTATTAAACAAATCAAACGAAACCAATTTTTTCTCGCGAAATTCAATATTAATGTAATAAGATCAAATAATCAATGCGACTCGGCGATATGTTTATCGAATTTGAGCTTTTGAAACCCCTTCGTATTTTCAAAGAGGCTGTTGGGTTTGAAAAATGCACGATTTTGGCGAGGTTCACGCCGTCTTTTCAACATTGATATCTAACTCTTTTTTCTTACAAGTAATTTTTCATGGGCCAAACATTCAAATATATTTACGTAAAACTATGATTAATTTTTGATTGATAATTTAAATCATCAATATTGTTGGTTATCCTTGACATCATCTAATGATACGCAGCGGAATATACATTCAAGGATTACATCTAGATTTACAAATGCATCATGCGTAGAGATAGGCACACAACAAAAAGAATAACTTACTCGTTGCATAGTAAACGTGCGTCTCGATTCCTGCGAGTGAATCCACCACTAAGGTATCCACGTGTATGTCGATTCGATGCAGGAACAATTTCAAGTGCACGATTCAATCTCCGATAGCTAGAAAATCTCCGATTGAAACTTTAGTGCCCTCTTAGTGTGTCTCTCTTGTCTCTTGCAAGCAAAAGCCTCTATCTTGTAAGACCAAAAACTCTTTCTTATAAGCCAAAAGAATTGTCTTACCTTGTAAGCGAAAGAGTTGTCTTCTCTTATAAGTCAAAGAGTTGTCTTACTAAGGAAGCCAATCATACTCCAATTAATTGGTCCAATAGTCCAACTAATTTTCAATTAATTAAGTGTTATTAAAATATATCAAATATATCATAATCTAGTCCATAATATCTTTCAAATGTTAATCAATCACTAACCGTGGTTCCAACGTGGCATGTAAGATAGACATTTAGAAAGTTTTTGATACTATGAACTTGAATTTCGTCCTTCAGATTCTTCGGGCTAATAGATATCATGATATTATAAAAAATATATAATAATTGTCGGTGTGTCAAAACTTTAATAATAAAACTATATCATAAGTATTTATTAGTGTGGAAATATGTTACGACACTCTTGGTTGCCCCGGCCCACACTGAAAATCATTTTACTTCTTGGTCCAAATGAAATCGACGGTGCATATCAATATTTGATATAAGGCCAATCCAAGATATTAATTTTCCTCTTAAACAAAAAGTATACATAAAAATTAGAGTTTGGCGGTTTAGGAAATTAAAAATACATATATATGTTAGAGTATATATATAGTGTGTGTGTGTGTGTCCCTGGTCGAATCGTGTAACTAATTAGTTGTGCAATCAAAGTCTCCAAATTAAAGAATGGAGATTCCCGTGGAAGAAGAATCTCCAAAGAGATTCTCCCTCCCCGTAGATTCCGAGCACAAGGCCACCGAATTCCGCCTGTTCTCGGCGGCGGCGCCGCACATGCGCGCGTTCCACCTCTCGTGGATCTCCTTCTTCACGTGCTTCGTCTCCACCTTCGCCGCGCCGCCCCTCCTCCCCGTCATCCGCGACGACCTTAACCTCACCGCCACCGACATCGGCAACGCCGGCATCGCCGCCGTCTCCGGCGCCGTCTTCGCCCGTATCGCCATGGGCACGGCGTGCGACCTCTTCGGCCCCCGCCTCGCCTCCGCCGCCCTCATCCTCGCCACCGCCCCCGCCGTCTTCTGCACCCCGCTCGCCGCCTCCCCCGCCTCCTTCCTCCTCCTCCGCTTCCTCACCGGCTTCTCCCTCGCCACCTTCGTCTCCACCCAGTTCTGGATGAGCTCCCTCTTCTCCCCCACCGTCGTCGCCACCGCCAACGGCGTCGCCGGCGGCTGGGGCAACCTCGGCGGCGGCGCCACCCAGCTCATCATGCCCCTCGTCTTCGACCTCATCGTCACCGCCGGCGCCGGCAAATTCACGGCGTGGCGCGCCGCCTTCTTCGTCCCCGGCCTCCTCCAAGCCCTCTCCGCCTACGGGATCTTCTTCCTCGGCCAAGACCTCCCCGACGGCGACTACGCGCAGCTGCAGAAATCCGGCGACAAACACAAGGACAGCTTCGGGAAGATCCTATCCTGCGCCGGAGCCAACTACCGAGGCTGGATCCTCGCCCTAACCTACGGCTACTGCTTCGGCGTGGAGCTCACCATCGACAACATCGTGGCGCAGTATTTCTACGACAGGTTCGACGTGAACCTGCACACCGCCGGCACGATCGCGGCGAGCTTCGGGCTGGCGAACTTCTTCTCGCGGCCCGGCGGCGGAATGCTGTCGGATTTCGTGGCGAGGAGGTTCGGGATGAGGGGGAGGCTGTGGACGCTGTGGGTGGTGCAGACGGCGGGAGGGCTTTTGTGCATCTTGTTGGGGAAGGTGGGGTCGCTGGCCGCCTCCGTGGCGGTGCTGCTCGTCTTCTCCGTCTTCGTTCAGGCCGCCTGCGGGCTGACCTTCGGGGTCGTCCCGTTCGTGTCGAGAAGGTAACGATATTAATTAGAGCTCATTATATAATTGAATTTTTTTATTTTTACTATAATAAATACTTCCTCCGTCCCACCGAAAGTGGTGCGTATTCCTTTTTGGACTGTCCCATCGAAAGTGGTTCATTTCTTTTTTGGTAATAATTTTATACTATAAACAATGTAACCCCACACACATTTACACACATTTATACTACAATCTTATTCTCCTTAAATTCCGTGCCCAAAAGAAGTGCACCACTTTGACCGGGACGGAGAGAATAATCAATTAATAGGACACGGTGCGACACAGTAAATATGAGTGATTTTTTTTTTTTTAATTATTTGAGGATAAAGAAAAATTATTATCATTATTGTTATTTGAAAATATTTGATATATTTTGGAGTAGGAAGCATATTTAGGATCCTATATCTTATTTTTGGATATCAGTGTCCTAATTTTTAATTTTGCTAATTTATTAATTTTCTTCAGTTTTGATTTAATTTTTTAATTGATAAATTAGGTTTGATTATATATCTATTTTTAAGAACTAATTAATTTCAAAATTTTAAGTGAATGGTTAATTACTAAGGTTGATTATTTAATATAGAGTTTTTAATTTTTTAATCTTTAACTTTTGTAGTAAACATTAATTAGACTTTCTTATGGAACGCTATCTTCTTCTCTTTTGTCTTTTTCTTTGTTTCTTTTTGCTACTTTGAAGCCACTTATTTTTCTTCGTTTGTTGCCCACTTGTTGTAAATCTTGTTGTCATTTCTAAATCGAGAGATCGAAAGGCATATTTGTAGTTTTGACTTAAATAATATATATATATATATATATATATATATATATATATATATATATATATATATATATAATAAGGGTTGGTTAACATAAAACCCCAAATTAATATAAGGGTTGGTTAAATTAAAATGAGAACTAAAAACATTGTATTGATGTATAAAAATTATTGCATTCACTGTGAAATCAACTGCATTCCAAAAAAATAGAAAACAAAATTCTCATTTAATTTAAACCTCTTCATTGTATAAAATTAAAAATTACTTACAACCTATAAATTCATGACTTTGTTGAATAAATTTGTAGTCTAATGTTCGAATTTCAATAACAAAATTCTATACGATAAATCTGATTTGTATAATAATCGTGGCTCCCATCTACGTAGCTAAAATATACGTACGTTTGTTATCATAGGTCGTTGGGCATCATCTCCGGGATGACCGGCGGCGGCGGCAACGTCGGCGCCGTTCTAACACAGGTGATCTTCTTCCGAGGATCTCGATACTCCACGGAATCTGGCATAACCCTAATGGGGGTGATGATCGTGGCCTGCACCCTCGTGATAACGTTGATTCACTTTCCACAATGGGGCGGGATGCTGTGGCCGGCGTCGGACGGCGCCACGGAGGAGGACTACTACGTGTCGGAGTGGACGGCGGCGGAGCAAGAGAAAGGGTTCCACAAGGCCAGCCTCAAATTCTCACAAAACAGCAGAAGTGAGAGAGGTATGAGGATTATTGGGTCTGCCCCAACTCCAAATGATGCCACTCCAAATACACACGTGTGAGTGAATCTAACAATAGTTTTGAGGTGTTAAGGTTCGTGTAAGATTCATGCGATGGATCAAAATTTGTTATATGATCCTTGAATTATTTTGATAGGACAAATGTTGTGTCCTAAAAGAAAAAGAAACTTTTGACCTCTTTCAAAAAAGAAAAAGAAAAAAGAAACTTAAAAAGGGTAAAATGGTGGAAAGATATGAGAGAAGGGAAAAGACAATCATAAAGAAATCAACCTGCAACCTTAATTAATTAGTTAATACGACGACGTTCAGCATGCAAATAAATCATATGGGGATTTTGTAATTAGGGGTCTAATTGCATTATAGCAAGAGGGCCCAATTATGATATGGTTTTGGGCTTGATTTTGGATAAGCCCACATGTGAACTGCTGCAGTTATTCTAATCCTAAGGCTTAAAGAAACAGGAAAACAGCCGCCTAATACAATTATTCAAAGTGGTTAATAATAAAGTTAATTCTTGCATCGTAATATATAAGTAAATTAAGAAATAGGAAAATTGAATTGATTATGTGTTGCAGCCAAATATATAAGAATTAGCAGCTTTTAGCTTTAGTTGAAGATGAATTGTTGCGCGTGCGGGAAAATGGACGGTGCCGCCAACACATACGCAACGTAGCTGCTACCTTTCTGTGCCACCATTACCAAACTGCAACACTAAAGTGAAGCTCCACCATATGACTCGCACTTCTCTCTCTCTCTCTCTCTCTCTCTCTCTCTCTCTCTCTCTCACACACACACACACAAAATAATGTAGATATTTAATTCTTAGGTTGCGTTCTCTTTGGTTGTAAATTTATCATGGAAAAATGAAGGATAAACAAAATTTTACAATTTAAATCATTCTTTTCTTTTCTCATATTTCCTATTTGACCCTTATTCATTCCTCATTTACACACAAATGAGGGATAATATTACCCCTCCAATCAAAGAGAACGCACCCTTAAATGAATTATTATAGTTTAGGGCCTTAGGGGTTCTTACGGACCGACGACTCATTATTCGGTTGCCAAATTTTGTACGATGAGATATAAATCATTTTTTAATAAAAATTAAGAGTTTATGAAGTGAAAATGTAAATTGTAGACATTTAAAAAAAAGAAGAGATTTTGAAAAATAAAATTACGAATTATTTCGAATTTACAATTTTAAAGTGATTATTTGAAGTGTGACGAATTAAATCACCATCTGTTCAATTTTTGCAATTCCGTCCATTTTTTTTTTTCGATCGCCAGAGTGTTAAATTGGAGCTTACACAGATTAGTAAAGACGACGTTATTTTTGTGAGATTCTAAACGACATTGTTTTGTATAACTTCAATTAAAAGTTCTCCAAATTATAAAGGAATGCATAATGTATTTACACCATAATTTTAAACATCGGCAATTTTAATTATGTTTTACTTACTTTTAATTTCTTATATTTTAGTATATTTTAAAAATAATTCACTAGGATTCATTCATCTAATTGGAGATTATTAGGATTAATTAATTCAAAGTCATGGTCTATAATTTTTTAAATTTTAAAATTTAATGGTAAATATCAATTAGAATTCATTATATAATAATTTCTTTTATTTTTATAATAAAATATTAGTATAAAATAACGAGATTAATAGTGAGATTCGCAAAATGTTACTCCTCGAAATGGAATCAAAATGATTCGATTCGATTCATTTACATACATCGAACTCGAAATGAGGTCCCCCGAAAAAATTAAGGCCCCCTCGACACGACGCGACGCAACGAGCTCACCAGCACCCAACATCACGAGACCTCGAAATCCTCCTCACAACATCGCTCCCACTCCTCACGCAGTAGTCCATGCTCGCCGGAGCAAGCGGCCCCGACGACTTCCCGTAGGAGTTCCAGCACAGCGCCTGCTGAAACCCGCCGTAGTTGGGCGACGGCTCGAGCTCGATCGCGGCGAGCTCGACGTCCACGCACGGGACGGAGCTGCTGCAGGCGAGGTGAATCGGCTGCGCCGCATAAGTCCCTTTGATCCCATGGAATCGAACTCCCGAGATCGCGACGGCGGCCGTCTGATTCCTGCAGACATTCTTGTCGCAGTAGAACTGATCGATGGCGATGGGGACCTTGACGTCCGTGACTTGTATGTCGGAGAATGTCACGTTCTTGACGGATCCTTGCCCGCCCTGCCACGTCTTGATCCTCGCGCCGTAGAGGGTCCCGCGCATCGCGATGCTCTCGACTAGCACGTCGGAGACGCACGCGACGCGGTGGTCCTTGCCGAGCCCTCCTAGGCTGAAGGAACGAATAATTTTAATACTTTTAGCCTCAGACATTAACCACGCGCACGTAAAATTGAGAGTATCGGCGTATAAATACACTAACTTTGGACGAATTTTGAATTTTAACGAAATTTTTAAAAGTGTTTAAAAAATACATGACCTTAATTATTGATTTACATATCTAGTCAAATTAAATCTGATTTGGCAATCCAGTAACCTCAATCTGAATGAGATGATGACGTATAAATCAGGCATGTACGCATACAACGTCGCTCTTTTAGACATTTGATTTGTTTATATTCCGACGTTATGCGTCAATAATCCTTTAGTGTGCGTTTACTTTGGTTATAAATTTTTCATCGAAAAATGATGAATAAGAAAAGATGAAAAAATATTATATTTTGCTCCTTTTTTATCATGTATTTATTAGAGATGAAAATATTAGAAAATATTTTTCACACCATTGCCTAAAGATAATATTATCTAACATTTGAGAGAAAATGAACGAAAATGAGCTGCCTGAGAAAATATTTCACTCTGCTCAGAGAAAATTTGCTATCATCGTAAAAATGTGAAAATATATTTTTTCTCTTCTTTTCCATCAAAGTAAACGCACCCTTAAAGTATGATTTGTGTGTGTGTTTTGGAGTGATGTTTAGTTACCTTATGCCA
Source organism: Salvia miltiorrhiza (assembly GCF_028751815.1). NCBI lineage: Eukaryota > Viridiplantae > Streptophyta > Magnoliopsida > Lamiales > Lamiaceae > Salvia > Salvia miltiorrhiza. Next base: position 56,412,011 of record NC_080391.1, on the reverse strand, counting down.
TGGCCAGGGCCACAGTTAATGTGATGGACATGAATGTTGGAGCAGCCTGTTTGTATTGAGACACAATCATCTCCTGTTTCAACACAAAATTAACAAGAATCAGAGCAAGAATTGTGTGTGTGTGTGTGTGTGTGTGAGAGAGAGAGAGAGAGAGACCTGTTCCAATATCAGAATGGAGGATTTCAACATCTTGGGAGTTTTGGAGATGGATTCCATCAGTGTTTGGGCTGTCTTGAGGTGCAGAGATTGTCACATTCTTCACCTTCACACGCTTCGAGTTGTCGAATTTGAGGTGGCATAAAGGGCTGTTTATGATTCTTACATCAACAACTGTGATATCATAGCTCTTGTAGAATCTCAAAGCCTGAAAAAAACTGGTTTTCAATTTCTTGTTTTCATGTTAATCAATAGGCTAAATGCATTCAAATTCAAGAGTTCTTACAGTTGGTTTTATGTCTGGAATTCTTTTAGCTTTCTTCTTCTGCATTGAGAGGAAAGAACAATCAGAGTTCACAATTCTTTTCATTACTGAATTCCCACCTTTTTCCATATTTTATAAAATTAGGTGAAGAAATACACGAACTTTGATGATTTTCGAAGTTTTTCAAAAATTGAAATTCCGGCTATGGTTTTGATTTGGCCGGAATCTTTTTTTTTTTAATAAAAAATAATCAAAGTTCGTGTATTTATTCACCAACTTTGTAGAGCATGAGAAAAATCGGAATTCACTGGTTCATGAATGTATAGCCAATTAACCCTAATTAGAAAGAAAAAGAAAAAGAAAAAAAAGGGTGCATTACTTGATTAGGTTGAGAAGAAGCCCACCAGTTTGAGCCTTGGCCATCAACTGTGCCACCACCTTGTATGGTGAAATTCTGCAGCCATTTGAAATTCATCCATTGATACAAACTGGATTCCGGCCACGACCCGATTTTCCGGGGGGCCAAAAGGGTCCCGTCTATCTGTGCAATAGCTCGCAAACCACATAAATTTTAACATAAAAATTTCTCACCAAATGAGAAAAAAAAAAAACTAAAAAAAATGCACACTTTACCTGCAAAACAAGATTAGGCCTACATGGCCCTTGCAGAGTGAGAGGCTTGATGAGAAACTCGAGCCCCACCGGAATCTCCACAACGCCTCCGGCCACTTTGCAGGCCGATTTCCAAGCTTCTAGAAGCGCCTATTTGATCAATTCAACACAAGAGAGGAAAAAAGGAATGTTAGTTCAAGAAACTTCATGCATTTCTTTTTTATGGCACAATGTTTTCTCATTCTGCACCTTTGAGTCGTCGGAGACTCCGTTAGCCCTAGCTCCGAACGACAAGATGTTGAACACGGGCGATTTTGAGGGGCCCGGGCCGGAGTCAGGCAGTGGAGCTGGTGCAGGAGCAAGAGATGCATCACCATTTTTGCTCCTCTTGTGCTTGTGCATTTTGATCCTCTTTCCATGGTGTTTTCGCGCCTCGATTTTGGAGAATGCAGCTAAGATGAGAAGGCAGAGGACAAGGAGGAGTAGAAGGGAGGAGGTTTTTTGGGCTCTCTTCATCTTTCAATCTGAACTTTCTTTTTTGCAATGAAAATATTTTTGAGAATTGAGGTGGTTAGTGACAGTTTATATAGTTGCATGCTGCAGAAACAGACATGGCCCTTTCATTTTTTTATTTTTATTTTTGGAATAGTGAAAGAATATAAACATTAGTAAAGTTGTGTAATTTGGGCAATTATTTGTAGATTATCTTGTTGGAAAGTTTAGTTTCTTGTCTTCCTTTATCTAAGTTAGTGGAAGTTTACAATGCATCAATCACTATGCAAAGTTTTAGTTTTTCCTGCACACTTTTTTGTAAATGTTTGGTATTGTAGTGAGTCATATTTTAAAATAAATGGTTGATATGATAAATAGACTAACTTCTCAGAAGCCTCCTGCTCCATGCATTATATACAATTTCTTTTATTATACTTTAGTATAGTATGACAAAGCATTTCAAAATTGTACCTAAAAAAATTATCTTGGTTTTTCAATTGAAAGCTTCTTAATTTGTTTAAATTCATCATGATATGTACTATCTTGCATCATTAATGTTACCTAAATTATTTAGCCCAACACTTCTACCAAACTAAAAACAACCAAACAAATAAAAGTGTCTTATCCAAGGTGACACCACTACCCATGTTAGAATTTCACAAGAATAAGGATAGAAGTAGGTAAGTTCAAGTGGTCCTAGGTTTCGTAGCTCTCTCTCAAACCAAACAAGGTTGTCATCCCACAAATTATCACAACACTCTCTCAAAATGGTTTTCTTGTATGTAAAGTTTACTTTATTTAGCCAAAAAGAAAGCCTATGAAATAAAAATTGCAATGAAAACATATGATACAAAATGAGTAAAATGATTGGTGAAGAAGCTGTGACAGGTTTTTTAGTTTGTGAAGAAAGGGTAATTGGGGCACACAATGTGGTGGAGTCCCATGTGGGGATAAAAAGTGCCAAAAAAAAGTTAGTTTTATTTATTAATATTATAACATTTGGAAATGTCTATATTATTTAATGATTTATTTGGCTATCTGTGTGAGCCAATTTAGCCGGATAGTATATTGACCTAACAGTAGGAGATTATTGTCTAAGACCTAAAGTCCTGAGTTTAAATCTTTCATTGCCCGGTCTTTAAATTTCATTATTTACTTATATAATTTATCAAATAAAAAAGTATAATTTGTATATCATTTTGCATATATTAAAAGTGTCATTATATATTATGCTTTATGTGTATGATTTAATTTGTTATTAATAAAAGTATCACTTATTGTTAGTAAAAGTGTCATTTATATGATATCACTCGAAGACTAGTCACAGCAGGCCGGGTCGGGTCAGCCCAATAGATGCAAGAAAATACCCATAATCTACACCATGACAAAAATTCCACAACTACATCAATTTTATATCAAAATCATTGATGAAATCACCACCTCCCCATATTGAGAAGACGACATAGATTCAAGAATGCAAGATCACTATCTCAGTGATGAAGAGAAATGTAATCCATTAAAATTTTCTTCCATACTCCAATCTAACAAAATCGGTTACAGCTAAACCAAAACGCGCACAAAAATTCACAAAAAAGCACGGAATTGATAGATTACCCTCACGACAAGCTAGGCGAATTCTCACTCGAAGCAAAATTACATAAACAAGTTTGGCCTAGTTGCTTTGTAGGTGGTCTTGAGTTTTCTGGTTGGGGGCCTAACCTTCCTGTAGACCAAGGGGAACTTGATCTTAGAGTCGTGGAATTGCTTAGTGCATTCCCTCTTGCAAAGCTTGGCGGGGACAGTGGCCGTCTTGATGATTTGGATGCAGTGATGACGGACCCTGTGACGAGAGGCCATCTCAGTGTACATCTGCTCAACACCTCCGTTCAAAGTGGTGTCACGGTACTCTTTGTACATGTTGTGATAGCCAGTCCTACTTTGGTATCGTAGCCATATGCCGAAGTTCTTGATTGTGGTTGGATTCTTCTCGAATATCTGCAATGGTGCAAGACTGAGCACTTGTGCATAACTAATATACAGAGCTACATATTTTCTAACATGATACAAAAACATTGATAGATGAGAAAACATTGATCAACAACTATTCATTCACACAACAAGAACTCATCAAAACTGAAAGCAAGTTAACTTCAACGCCGTGCCCGTGCCCTAAACATAAAATTAAGATACTTGATTCACACCTAAGAACGAAACGAGCAGAACTTATCAAGGGACTTGGGATATCCACCCTTTTATTAGTGAGAAAAGGTACATTGGATATAGTTAGATAACTTATGTTCATCTATCAAAGTAAGCAAGGCCTAAGGGTTCTAATTAGATGCTTGGCACCCGATCCAAAACACGTTAGATTACACGGGCATTACGATTCCTGCTATGATCACATATAAATAAAGCAACAAAAAAACCTCTCATCAAAATTCGTTAAAGGCGAAGATCAATGTTGAAGATATTATATACCTCATTAATAGCAAGAACCTGGCCATTGCTCTTCTTCACCTTCTTGAGTTTCCTCAAGAAATACCTTCACATAAAACCATTCAAGAAACATAACCACCAGCTCAATTTGATGCAAACAAGCAACATTTATGCAACAATACTACCCCCAAATACACCTCAAACAACATAAAAAAATACATAATTTAGATATTAAAGCAATCATAAGGGTCCTTTAAAAAAAAAAAAAAGAACAACCTAAAACATTCAGCAACAAAAACCTAAATTAGATTCCCAGAAATCAGAGTAAAAAACAGAATCTTTCTCGGAGACAACAATCGATACCAGAATTTGGACTTGGCGCGGACTTCATTGGTAGCCCAGAGCTTCATACGGTAAATCTTCGGGTGCTGCTCCGCCTCCGTCGGCAGAGCTCTGCCCACCACCTGGTACTGATGGAACTGCACAAGGTACAACACAACATAGAATAAACCACATTGCCCATCAAAATCACTAATTTCGACAATTTACCAAGCGTGTAGACATATACGAAGCGTACGCACCCTGTAATTCACCATTTCTGCCACTCTCCTCGCTCCGTTGGCGGATGTGGGAGGGAAATGGGCGAGAAATTAGGGTTTTGTGATGAAATTGGATTTTAGGAAATCGTTGCAGATGGATGGGCTTCTAGTGGTACCGGCCCAATGCGTTGTGGGCTCTTTTCTTTTAGGTGAATATCTAATCTAATTAAAAATTATACTACCTCCGTCTCTGAAATGGCTTCCTCTTTGGGGACGGCACGAGTTTTAATGAAAAATTATAAAGTGTATTGATAGTAGAAAAAATGATATAATTATTATTGGAAGTTGTAAAAAGTGTTATAATTAGTATTGAGAGTGGTGAAAAGTGAAAAGTAAGAATAAATAAAATATTATTAGTGGTGGGGTAGGTGTCCAAAAATGGAAAGAAAGAAAGAGGAAGTTATTTGGGGGACGTCCCAAAATGAAAAAAGAGGAAGTTATTTTAGGGACAGAGGGAGTAAATTTTTAAAAAAATTAGTCAAAATTGTTATTATGGGGGACGTCCCATAATAATAATAATAATAATAATAATAATAATAATAATAATAATAATAATAATAATAATAATAATAATAATAAATATTTTCATAAATTAAATAGTTCTAATATTTCACACATAATTTAAGAATGAATATTTGACGAGTTAATTGTTTTTTATTTAAGAAATCCACGACAATGTTTTCGGGCAATACTAGTAGTGTTGAAAGTAGAGAGAAAAGTAGAAGAGAAGAGAATAGCGTAGAGAGTATAAAGAGAATAAATATGTACGAGCGTCTTATTATGAGGACTAAATGCCTCTATTTATAGGAGATACAAAGCTAGGGTTTAGGGTTGAGTCATTTAATAGGGAAATATATATTTTATATATATTTACAACACTCCCCCTTAAATGACTAACCCTAAAAATATGCTGCCTCATTAAAACCTTGCTAGGAAAAATTCAATGGAACAAAAACCTAGTCTAAGGAAAAAGAGTACAACTGCTCCCCCTGAAAATGATCATTGTATATCTTTGAGTCGATGCATGTTAATCTTGTGTACTAGCTTTCTGAAAGTTGATGTTGGTAATGCCTTTTGTGAATAAGTCCACCAATTTATCGCTTGATTGAACTTCATGTATTCTTTGAGTTATGTGCAATTTGACTTCAAAGAAAACTCCTCATTTGATGTTAGAGTCTAGATGTTCATGCCTTGTTAAAATCCTTTCCGTAAAAACTCTGTGGAAAAAATTCGGTAGAGGAAAAAAAAATACAAGACGTATATTTACTCATATATTACACTAGTTGCCTCGTTAAAAACCTTAACTAAGAAAATCTTGTAGGAAAAAGCTTAGTAAGGAAAAAAGAGTACAACCATTTGGTCTTCAGGGCCATTGACCTTCAAAGTCTAATTTTTGAAACTATTTAAAAGATATTGTTCTCCCTCAAGATAACAATCTTGAATGTATTCAATATAGTTTTCGAAATTAAATAAATTATCAACATCATCCACCAATTTTGAATTTCGATTTCTTTCATAACATAGACCAATTGTAATTTGCTTTGAATATAACCAATAACATTGTTAATATCATTTAAAATTCTCATTCTTGGAGAAACATTAATATCAACTTCGAATTGTATATCATGCATGATAAAAGTAGTGCTTCAATAGCACACAATAAAGGAACTTCGGGTCCTAAATAACTTTGTTATTTTCTTTTGGTCTAGGTGTGTCTTTATCAACTTCAAGTGATAGAATAATCATTTGATAGCTAAAAGGATGTGTTATTATTCAAAATATTCTTTGGGTAGGTCGACTAATACATATAAAATATAGTCGATTGGTTTGAAATACTCCATCTGGGAGATTCTCGATCTTCGGGTCGAAATGATATTTAGTTTAACTAAATTTTTTAAAACTCATCTTTAGACGTGAGTTAACTTCCTCAAGTTTTGAATATTCACAAATGTTCTTTCTTCGGAAAGAATTCACTTGATCGGTTATGGACTTTCACATATATGTCCATGTTTAATGGCCTATATAATAATAAAACCATAACGTCCATAAATTTGATATCTATGTCAATGATTACTGCCCATAAATGTTATATAAATAACGAAACATAATGCCACGTATAACATGAGAATATATTTGATTGATTTTGGGTTTCTGAAACCCTTGAGCTACTAATCTCGCTTAACATCTTATTATTTTCATTTAGCGAGTTAGGCTCTGCCTCATTGTTTATTTCTATATTTTTTAGTGTTTCTGGCACTCTAATATCATTTGTTTTGGATCCAAATAATCTAATAATTTTTTTAATATGAGTTATACAATTTAAGATTCAAAAACGCAATTTTTTTACTGTAATCATATATCAAATTGGTTTAAACAAACAAAATAAAAATTCAACAACACTAGCTTTATCGAAACTAAATAAGCACTACTCCTTAAATGATAATGGTCATTAGAGATCTGATTAAGCTATGAGCCACTATATGACTTGATAGTTAAAATTGTATAGCAATTTCAATATTCACGAGTAGATCTAAATCAATGTCAATATCATTCTATAAGAAGGAATTGATTAAAACAAAATAATCTTTACGAATTGCATTGATAAAAGATATTTCTTCGCTATTCTGATTCTGTCTTTCATCAATTTTTACAATTTCAAAGTAACAATTCAAGTATCACACCTATAATCGAATAGAAAATACCAGCTTGTTGGAAAGACACGATTCTTTCCTATGGCATACCTCCAATATTAACTCAATTGATTAGAGACTCGTGCTGATAACGTGTTGAAAGTAGAGAGAAAAGTAGAAGAGAAGAGAATAACATAGAGAGCATAAAGAGAATAAATATGTAGGAGCGTCTTATTATGAGGACTAAATGCCTCTATTTATAGGAGATACAAAGAGAGGGTTAGGGTTTGTGATTGAGTCATTTAATAGGGAAATACTATATATTTTATATATATTTACAACAAGTAGTCCATTTTCTTACAATTTAAAATAATGTGTTATGCTCTCTCTCATTTTACTTATTTATTTTATGCTGATTAAAACAGTAAAATTAATAATGAAACACGGTAGGAAAAAAGTTATGGAACATAGTATTTGAAAAAAGTTAAGAAACCAAGAAAACTAGACTTAAACCGTTTGCTGAAACCTCATTTGAGTTCGACCCGCTTTCTAAATAAATTTGATTTTATCTTTTCTTAGTTTGAAAAAAATGAAACATTTTAATATGAAAAGAGAATATTCAAAAACGTGGAAATCGTTGGACAGAATAAACGAGATCATAATGTTTTCCTGTGCTCTAAAGTTTTTGATATATACATTGTAACATTGAATTCCGACCAAACTTCACTTCTCTTTATCTCTCTCTCTAAATTATTATTATGATTACTATTGAATATTAATTATCCCTCACTTTTGTTGCCTGCGGAAAACTAAGAGGTAAGATATTCGAATCTCAATTAAGTTTTGATATTTTCTTCATTATTTTCCTTTTCCTTTGTCTAGAAAAATATCTGGGCTCACCCATGCATCTAGAATAATTAATTCAACATTTTCACCTTTATATATAGAGATAGTGGAGTTATAAAGTAACCCATTAATTCACAATAATTTCAGAGTAATGATAAATTCATTTTTTTTTATTATATATTATTTCTTAGTGTTTTTAAATGATTATGGAGCAAGCAACAAACCTTATCCCTTCAAATTTGATCATGTTTTCCTTTTTGTGTTAACTCTCTCTCTCTCTTGCAGAATTATGAGGCCCAATGCGATGATCATTCCTATGATGATTCTGCTATTTCCATTCACCTCATTTGCAGATCCAAGAGCTCAGGTTATCAAGCTCATCTGCGGCAAACAAATCGAGCAAAACGCCACCATTAACATGGCAAACTTCATATCCACCATGGACAAAATAACCGTCCAAATGCAAGCTTCGGGCCACGGCGCGGCGGCCACGGGCTCGGGCCGCCACGCCAGCTACGGGCTGGCACAATGCTACGGCGACCTCTCGCCGGCCGACTGCACCCTTTGCTACATCGAGGCCCGAAACATTATGCCTCGGTGCTACCCCTCCAATGGAGCCCGGGTCTACCTCGAGGGCTGCTTCCTCCGGGCCCAAAACTATAGCTTCTATCACGAGTACTCGGGCCCGGACGACGGGCCCGTATGCGGGAACCGAACCCGGGACGACCCGGGATTCGAGGAATCTCTAGGAAAGGCCCTGTCGCGGGCGGTCTTGGCCGCATCGGGGAACGTGCGGTACGCGCGGGCCGAGGTGGCGGTGGTCGGGGCTGTAAATAAATCAATCCACGTGCTAGCCGATTGTTGGAGGACGATCGGTGCTAGCGCTTGTCGGGCTTGTCTCGAGAATGCTTCTGCGTCCGCCCTCGGGTGCCTGCCTGCATCCCGTGGGAGGGCCCTCAACACGGGGTGCTTCGTTGAATACTCTGATTCTGATTTCATGAACCCCGTGTCTCGGAGTGGAAGTTCAAGTGGTATGTGCCTAACATTATTTATTTGTACACAAACGAGATCCTGTGTCCCGCAATTTATTGTGTTTCATCGTGTCACTCTCATCCGATTTGTAGGGGGTGGACCCATAAGGAGCTTTGGGGCTTAATTATTTTATCTTTATATATATAAAAAACAAAGTAAATATAAATAAATTCAATTGCAAAGATATAATTGGAATTGGGAGAAAAAATACATCATCCATTCTCATATTAAAAACGTTGGCAACAAGAAAAAAATAATCTGCCATCATCTTTATAACCGCCAAATTGTAACTATTTTGTGCAATATTAGGTAGATTATTTTTTTTTTATTTTTTTTTATAGATAGAGCACAATTTTATCATTTTTATGTAGTTATGTTTTAAAAAAAAAGTATGTAATATATATCTTGAATGAAAGATACTTAAAAAATCTTTAATTTAATATATAATATGTAAAAAATAAATTGAAAATGAACAAATTATGATAAAATTAAAGTTTAACATATTAAACAACTTATATTTTGAAGTAATTGTTTTTCCTTAAAACGAGAAATCGGATTCCTATTTTTTTTTTCTTAATTCTTATATTTTAGTTTTTCAAATCATGTAAAACTATATTTTATATTAAAAATTATTAATAGACTATTATGTAATTATTGTAAAATGATACTCTTTCCATCTCATAAGAGTGTGCATTTTTTTTGGGACCATTTTAATACGTTACACAAGAGTATGCATAATCCATGTTTGAAAACTATGAATGACAGTTAATTTTTTTTTTATCGTTTTTAAATGTGTTGTAGATGTCTGCATTTTCTACCTTCCCACATTATTGTTAATAAATTTGTAATATTCTAATTATTACAAATTCCTATCATGAATAACAGAGATGATTTTTAACTCAATAAATTCTTTTGTGAAATGTTCCTCACCATTAAAATTTAACTTTATTAGATTAAATTGGTAACCATAAAATATCCAGTGTGTATAACAAGTAACGTAATAATCACCGTACATAACATGTGTCCATTGTTATTTTCTTACTCTACATTAAAAAAAGTGGTTTTTTTGTTAAAAATTCTATTTTTTTCAAATTTCATAAATATTTTGAAGATAATGAACAATTTTCAACTTATATTTTAAAAAATTAAACCACAATTTGTATAATAGGTCTATGTTTGATTTTCACACTATAATTTTTAACTGTTAATTGGGCCAATTCTTTATTTATATTTTCAGCAGTGATATATTTGAGCAAGTTATCGTTGGACCACATTTTAAGTTTTTTAATCTTATTATCTTATTTATAATATATATATATATATATATATTTTAAAAAGATGTAGAGTGCGTACTTAAAAATTGGATTTAATTTGAATATGTTATAATAGCTTAAATTTTCGATATATTATTTAAATGAAATGACTTTTTATTTTATTATATATATAATGTGATCCCTCATATATGGTGAGATCTTAGGTTGATTTGTAGGTATTGATTTAATGTATCTTTTTTTTTTTTTTTTGACTTTTTTTTTTTTTTTTTATCGGTCAAAGTCATGTTAGATGTTAGTAGTTAGTTCCCCATCCACTCCAAGAACCACCTTATCTCTCCATTCACCAAACTCCACCTTATATCTCCAATCACCAATTCGTTCCCAAGAGGGATCGAACCCGGGTCACTTCACTTAAGTGAGGACCCGGTGGCCAGTGGGCTAAGCCCCCTGGTTTATTGATTTAATGTATCTATGGCTAATATTTACCTAGAGGGTGCGAAATTTTACCTTGGTTCGAAGTTTGGAGGAAGCAAAAATTTTATCAATTTTTTGAATATTGTTATTCAACACTATATATACTGACTTATTCATTATTCTCATGTCTCACGAAAAATAGCAATATCAATATAATCTAACCATACATATATATATATATATATATATATATATATATATATATATATATATAACTTGATTTGACTATCAATTACTCCATCCGTCCCACTAAAGTTGGCTACATTTCCATTTTGGGCGTCCCACTAAAGTTGGCCACTTTCCTAAAATGGAAATATTTATCACATTCTATCTCCTACTTTATCACATTCTCTCTCATACTTTATCACTTTATTACCTTCTCTCTCATACTTTATCACATCCTATCTCCTACTTTATCACTTTATTACCTTCTCTCTCTCACTTTATCACCTTTATTAACTACACACTTAAAATACTAATCTATAACTCCTTAATTCCCGTGCCGAAACGAATGTAGCCAACTTTAGTGGGACGGAGGGAGTATAATTTTCTATATGAAAGTAGTTATAAATTTGGATATGTTACTTATAGCAACTCCTTATATAAGTAATACAATATCTATATGTACATGTTATATTTTTCTATAAATTATATTGATTATATGAAAATATTAGATTAATTTGCAAATAATAAAATTGATATCAAATTTTAATTTTATTAGTTTATATTAATAATTATAAAATATATGCACAACTTACACGAATCACAATTACCGCGCATAGCGCAGGAGGTACACTAGTTATTTTAAATCACCAAATCAAATCATAAGAAAATTGTATTTTTCGAATCTCAAATTCAAAATATACAAAATATAACTTCGTGGATTTTTTTTCTGCAGAAACGGGCTTTGGCTCAAAACGAATAATATCATGCCAAGTTTAATTTCTTGTGTTGCAGTGAGTGTTATAATCAATGTGATTGTAGCTGTGAGTGGAGCAGCTCTTTTGACAATTGGAGCCATTATTGGAGTTTATTTGTGGAAAAAGAGGAATATTGAGAAGAATAGAAAAGGTTGAGAAGTTTCTCTTCTTCTTTTTTTCGTTTTTTTAATTTATAAATTAATAGTACTAAATAAAAAAATTTAAAGACAATATCACGATGAACTTCAACCCAAAATCTCTGGCCATCTTAATTTATACACAAATTCCATCTTGTTTCTTGGTTTAGATCATGATGCTGAAAATTTATTGAAGAACCTTAACCACAACAGCTTGTACTTCAAATATTCGACCCTCGATAGAGCTACGAACTCTTTCGATGAAGCGAACAAGCTCGGACAGGGCGGATTTGGCACAGTTTATAAGGTAATATCTCATTATATGCTTGCAGACATTCTATTCTTCAACTAGTTATTTATAGTGTGTGTGAGTTGGTTAAACGGTAGAGTGATTAATGTTAAAGGCCAAAAGTCTTGAGTTCGAGTTCACCGTAGCACGATCTTTAAATTATTTTATTTAATGTTGTTAATGTATTTATATATATATATATATATATATAATAGTTATTTATAGAGCTGTCAAAAATAGTGTAACGAGACTTAAATTAGACCACACAATTTTTTTGTCCCAATAAATTTTTAGCTAGATCGGGCCAACCCAAAGTGCCAATTTGACCTAATAAACTAGCTAGATCACTCTGCCAAATCCTTTTATATTTATATTTTTGCATTGTAGAGTTTTTTTTAATGTCAAATTGGGCTAGTAGAATTGCAGCTTGCAAAAAAAGTGATAAATAATAATAATAATAATAATCACTGAGCCGAGCCAGGCTGCTTGACAATAGTAATTTGTAATAAGGTTAACTATAATTTGTGTCATCAATTTTTAATATTTTTCAAAAAACTCCACCTAAGTGGATTATACGTGGATTGATTGAAAAAAAAAATCCTCGTATAATCCACCTAAGAATCTGAGGAGTTGACTCATTATTTCGCCGTTGAATTCTGTAGGGAGTGTTAGCTGATGGAAGAGAGATTGGTGTGAAGAGGCTTTTGTTGAACTACAAACACAGAGCAACAGACTTCTACAATGAAATAAACATGATCAGTAGTTTGGAGCACAAGAATTTAGTCAGATTGTTGGGTTGCAGCTGCTCCGGACCCGAAAGCCTTCTCGTTTACGAATTTTGCCCCAACAAGAGCCTCGATGGCTTCATCTTCGGTTAGTACGCGATCATTACTAGTGAAACGTCTTTGATTAATGGGTTAATTATGTTTTTTTCGTCTGGTATTTTTCAAAAAATATCCCGCTATATAAAATTTGGCGATAAAATAACGTGTCACTTTACCGAATAGGTGAAATGATGTCGTTTGATTGGGTGAGGTGGAAAATTGTAGCCATCTAAATAAAAATGGAGAGATATTTTTTTACTAGTACGTCCTTACATGTTTACACGAATTTTTCATGTAACAAAAAACCATAATACAGTGTAAATAATATTGTTACGTGAATTTTTTAATTTGCTACACAAAAAATTCGAGTAAGTGTGCAAGACAATTCATGGGCAGATCTACATAGGAGCTGCACTGGGCTTCAGCCCAGTACCTAGGCCCAAAATTATGTCTTATATATATTAAATATATTTAGCTTAATATCTATATAGTTCAGTCTTAGCTCATTGTAGCTTTCAGAAAAAGATAAAAATATATTTCAATATATTAATAAAAATAAGTTTATTCTTATAGAAGCTAGATTAATTTTTTTAAAACATATAGCGATAGTTTTTTATATGTTTTCAATGTATATGTTATTGAATCAATGGAAGAGAATAATTATTTATTATATTAGGTGATCGAATTTTAATCCTAAGTCTATTAAAATTCTATTTGAACATAAAAATGAATTGTATGGACTCCCGAAAATTTTGGCTTGGGGGCTACCAGCCCCGGAACCCCTACTTTATACCTTCAAGGTCAGGCGTCCATTCGTCAAATTCTGGATCCGGCCCGCCCCAGTAAGTCATAATAGTATTATTTCTATATTTTTATCCATATAGATATAATTTCATTTTAACATATAGAATATACTAAAATTGAATATTATCTTCCCTTGAAAGTTGAAAGTTGACACTAAATTAAATTATGTATGATGTTTATTTTAATCGTTGACAGATTTAGACAAAGGTAAAGAATTAAATTGGGAGAAGAGGTTGAAGATCATTGTGGGAACAGCAGAGGGGTTAGTCTACCTCCATGAAAACACAACAACAAGAATCATACACAGAGACATCAAAGCAAGCAATGTCCTCTTGGACTCGAGAATGCGCGCGAAAATCGCAGATTTCGGGCTGGCCCGATCCTTCCAAGAAGATCAGAGTCATATCAGCACAGCCATAGCAGGGACATTGTGGGTAATGTGTGTCCATTTTTTTTTTCTAACACGAGTCGAGCTTCGAGTAGTTCGTGATCTTGATTTGGTTGCAGGGGATACATGGCCCCGGAGTACTTGGCCTACGGCCAACTGACGGAGAAGGCCGATGTTTATGGTTTTGGTGTGCTCGTGCTGGAGATTGTCACCGGTAGAAGGAACAACGAGGGCGAGAGCTCGGATTACACGGAAAGCTTGCTTAATCGAGTAAGTTTCTAAAAAAAATGTTCCATGTAGGGGTGAACAAAATATCCGAAACCAAACAACCATACCGGTCTAAACCTAAATATTAAAATATAGTTATTTTTTTTCTCAGGTTTGGTTCGGTTTTATTTTTTTTAAAAAAAATTGATTGTCCGATTCGATTTTTTTTTTAATCGAACAAAATCAAAAACTGAATTATATTTATATAATAATATATATAATATTCACACACATATATACCTATATATATATATATATAATTTTAATATTAATTTTCTAACCAAAAGCCTTAAATCTGCTCATTTTCACAATTTCATGTTCTTTAAAGGAAAGATGTAAAATGATAATACAATTTAAATTCAATTTTTTTTCTTCCAATTTTTTGGTTTTTTCTATCTTACGATTTGATTTGGTTTTACTTCTAAAATTTCTATTAATTCTATTTAATTTATTCGGTTTAGGGTTAAATATGGTGTGCTATGAGCCCCTCAAAATTTTGGGAGTTGATTCGACCCAATTTTTTGGACGGGCTTATACCTCCAAAAAATTGGCGCCAATATCTACAAATTCAAATATATCACGACCTAACCGGAACTAATTTTTGGGCGAGGACTTAGTTATATTCTAAAAGGCTTGGAAACTTTGGGCTGATCCAACCAAGCCCAATTCTGGATGGGCTTATACCTCCAGACAATTGGTTTGGTCGGGTCCGGCCCAATTTGTCACCTCTGAAACAACAACTACGCAATCTGACAAGCTTCTTATGCCGGAATTCAATCAGGCATGGAAGCATTTCAAGCAAGGAACAGCCGAACAACTCGTGGACCCCAACCTAATGGTAGGCGAGGGGAACGAGATCAACGAGATCAACGAGATGCTACGAGTCGTTCAAGTAGGGCTAGTGTGCGCCCAGGAAATCCCGTCATCGCGCCCGTCCATGTCTAAGGCGCTACTGATGCTAGAGGCAAAAGAGCAGCCTCCATCACCAAGCAACCCTCCTTTCATGGACAAGGAGACTATGGAGTTCCATTACACGAGCCGAGGCACGTCCCTCAGCCACGGGCGGGGCGATGATGATGCCTCGATCGCCACCATTTCCCACAGTGTTTTCCTTCCCAGGTGATGATGATTGATGATATGAGCTGCTCGGTTTCTATGCTTCATTTTCAGCAACATGCAAGACTCAAAAACTGTCTCAGGCATTTTAACAAACACTTTGTGAACATCCTGATTTTTACTAAAATGAAATGCTACTCGATTTAAACACATGGTCTGAAAACATCTCTCAAGTTACAGTCAGTGATTGTAGCATGAAAAAGGAAGAGATAAAATATCTAATAATAATCATCAAATTATGATGGTGAAAATAATGTAAAACGAAATAAGTTCTGAATAAAAATATCAATGTAAATATCACCAATAGTAATATTTAAGTTATAATTTCGTGAAGGGGTTGGTGGATTGGAATAATCAAGATGATGAAAATTTCATAATAGATTACATGTAATTTTATGCAAGTCCACTTTTCATAATTTTTCTAATACAAGGACGAAGACTTTCAATGTCTTTTTTCCATCATTGACTTTGAATCTCAATTTTGTATTCGTACTACCACCATTTTAATATGTTCGAATTAATAAATTAATAGTATCATCAAATAATATGATTAAAAATTTAAAATAGAAAGAATGATAGACGTGTCCCCTTGTGAATGATTTCATTGTGCAAACTGCAATAAGTATTTTTCGAGACCAAACGTTTCAAAGTTCGAATAACACCAATACTTTTTAGGTGGAGCTTGTCACACATATTTTTCAAAGAGAATAAGTGAACCTAAATACATAATTCTTCACTCCATTATGATTTTGTAAATGAACCAAAAGATTTTGTCTCCAAATACACCAATTTTGAATTGTTCTGATTTTTACACCGTTATCAATTTTCAGTGAAATTAATGTCATCGTGGCTAGCTGAAGTGACAAATTAGTGCAATTGCGACTATCAGAAGTAGTATAGATATCCAACTATATCATTCAGTACATTGACCGTTTAAATCATTTAGACATTTCAAGCACCCATCTCAGCATTAATTTGGAGGGCAATTGACAATCGTATAAAAAAATCAAAATATTTAACAATTTATATATTTAGAGACTGAATTTAGTTATGTTCAATTAAAATTGAATGAAAATTTGTAAATTTAGGCATAATTATCGGGGTTTTTTTTAGAGAAAAACGGAACTAATATATTAAATCACATCACACTGAACAATATTTGTGAGTCAGATTGTAAAATCCGACTTCCAGATCACATATATATTACACCATCCGGCCAAGCAGCAAAATTCGCTAAATTAAGAATGAGCTGCACGATTAGCCTCCCTACAAGCATGACAAAAACTCAATAACTATCCTTTCTTTAACATGAACAAATGCCTCAAAAAGCTCATCGCTTAAGGAATCCATTCCCTTATAATTGTCACGGAGGACATGAATCGCGAAAAGAGAGTCCGAGAAAGCAATAATGGGACCACGATCGTTCTCCATACAGAAACCAATTCCGAGCAACGTAGCGTGTAATTCTCCCATCAACGTCGTTTCAGTGCGTCCAATACGTTTCTTAAAGTGTGGTCTTTTTTCCAACTATCTACAGTTCTACAAGGACATTAGAAATTTGTCCTAAATATTGGACCACTAATCATACAAAATATCAACATTCTTCTGTCCAACATCACATAATACTATTCAATATTCTCTCACCTTTTATCTCTCTCTCCCCATCTCTACTATCACCAAAAGAAGCTAAATCCCAGCATTTCTCGTGGATAACTAAAAGGTGAGAAATCATGGTTTTCATTTTTTTTTTCCATCATTTTTTCTGTTAAGAGAGTTTTTATATATGGATCTCGAAGGGATTAAGACAATCTTTTCAAGTTTTTTTTTAAAAAAAAATGCATAGTTTTGTTTCTGAAACGAATACCACCTTCATGTTTTCTTTATAATAATTGATTTCGTTCAAGTCTTAGGCTTAAGCTTTCTTTAAAATATTAGTCGTTCTCCAATTGAATATTGATCGATCGTAATTAACGTGCAAAAATATCTACTTGCGAAAATTATTTATATATATATATTATTTCATCATTTACAAACTACTCCATCCGTACCTAAAAATTGTGTCTTTATTACTATATTGGGACGTCCTTGAAAATTATGGTCTTATTTTGAAACGACCCTACAAACTTTTCATCTCACTATTTACAAAAAAATGTGAGACTCAATCTCACGTAAACACAACTACCATATTTTTATTAAAACTCGTGTCATCTCTTTTGGTCCATAATTTTTAGGAACGGAGTGAGTACAACCTAATACCGTAAATTTTCCGACGTGTGTTTGTGCGCGCCACAGTAGTGGGCACTTAAGAGGTAGGGGGGCTTAAGCCCCCACTAAGCATTTTTTTTTTTTACTTGTTATTCTTATATTACAATTCGAGTGTCACGTGACACAAGAAACGTACTACTCCCTCCGTCCCGCTAAAGTTGGCAACATTCGTTTCGGCACGGAGATTAAGAAATTGAGTGTTATATGTTTTAATAGAGTGTGGCCTACAATTGTTGACCAAATTAGTGAGTAATTATTGACTTAATTAAAATAATTTTGGCATTTTTAGAAAATGGCCTACAATTGTTGACCAAATTAGTGAGTAATTGTTGACTTAATTAAAGTAAACTTTTGCCATTTTTAGAAAGTGACCAACTTTAATGGGACACCCAAAATAGAAATGTTGCCAACTTTAATGGGACGGAGGGAGTACAAAATAAACAATTTACAATTATACTTTTTTTTCACATTGTACTTTTTTTTAGGGGTCATATTGTACATTTCACATTCTCCCACTGCAGAAAAATTTAGGAGAGAGAAAGAAATCATGATCAAGAAAGCATCTCCCATTCGCCTTGTAATGATGATCAAGCTCATAATCCTACTTCTTAAAGATGCATCATTTGCCGATCCAAGAGCTCGGACAATCAAGCTCATATGTGGGACCCACCTCCAACACGACAGCAACGTTTTTGTCCCAAATTTCTTCGCCACCATGAACAACGTGAGCCTCCAAATAAGCACTTCGGGCTTCGGCGTGGCGGAGACGGGCCGGGGGCCCGACGGGAGCTACGGCTTCGCGCAGTGCTTCCGCGACATCCCCCGGACCGAGTGCGCCCTCTGCTACGCCGAGGCCCGTACCAACGTGCCCCAGTGCCACCCCGCCAACGGGGGCAGGATCTACCTCGACGGCTGCTTCTTGCGCTACGCGAACTATAGCTTCTTTCACGAGTACCGCGGTCCAAGCGACCGGGTCGTTTGTGAGAATCGAACCCGAAAGGATTCCGTGTTCCAGGAATCCGTCAGAAAGGCTATTCTAGATGCAGCTTCTGCTGCGCCTAGAAATAGCGGGTTTGGGTGGGCTCGGGCCCCCGCGGGTGATCAAGGCGAGTCTGCCTATGTTTTGGCGGACTGCTGGAGAACGCTCGATGCCCGGGCCTGCCGGGCCTGCCTGGAGAACGCGTCCGTGTCCGTTTCGGGCTGCTTGCCCTCGTCAGAGGGCCGGGCCCTCAACACAGGCTGTTTTATGAGGTATTCGGACACTAACTTCCTTAACCCTATGCCCGGAAATGGAAACCATAGAGGTGAGAAAAAGTTCAATTTTTTTTAATTCTTGCTTTATTTTTGTACTTTTTTTTGCTTTATTTTGATAGAATCTCATTCACTACCTCTTCAGGCAGAGTTGTGGCCATTGCGGCCGCGGCAATAACTGCTGCGGCCGCTATAGCAATTGGAGTCACCATTGGATTTTACACATGGAAGAATAGAACCATCCAGAAGAAAAGAAAAGGTTGAGGATTAAATAATCACTTTTTCCTCGATCACATCAACATAATCACGTTTTATTGTCGATTTTAAAATTATACATTTTCTACTACACTCTCTGTCTTATACGAATGTGTCTGATTGTTGGTGACACGAGTTTTTAATAAATATTAGGTGAGTGTGTTATTAGTGGAAGAATGAGTTCAAAAAAGAAAAGTGCGCGCCCTTATAGGACGTCGCAAAATAACAAAAAATGCATCCTTAAATCACTTTCAGAAGTCTAGCTAGAAGTTTCTAGATTGCTCATTCTTTTTCCAAGCTAATCTTTGTCCCAAAAAAACCTCACTATTTCAGGTGATGCAGAGAAATTGCTCAAAAATCTCAATGATAGAAACTTGCACTTCAAATATTCCACCCTCGAGAAAGCCACCGATTCCTTCAACGAAGCAAACAAGCTCGGACAAGGCGGATTTGGCTCGGTGTATAAGGTTGTTACTACTAGAAGTCGCTTTTGTCCCTTTTGGCGTTCGTGAAAAGTATAGCATTTTCTTTTTTAGGACACGACTCGTACATTTTTCTTGTCATTTATTCTTACAAATATTTCTTATTTACAAAAAAAAAAACATCTTATTCAGTATCAACTACTCATTTCATACAATGGCGAGACTGATCTTCTCGAACTACTAATAGTGATGGGAAATTCAAATTTTGGTGCAGGGAGTTTTGGGAGACGGAAGAGAGATTGCTGTGAAAAGGCTTTTCTTCGACACGAAACACAGAGCATCGGATTTCTACAACGAAGTAAACATCATAAGCAGCATCGAACACAAAAATCTAGTGAGGTTACTAGGTTGCAGTTGCTTGGGACCAGAGAGTCTTCTTGTTTATGAATATCTGCCAAACAAGAGCCTTGATCAATTTATCTTTGGTATGTTTCCTTACCATCCTTTCGAAATTAATTAGTTCATTAGTATTTAACAAAGTATTACTACTATTTAATTAACATTAATTAGGACTTAATTAATGTAAGTAAGGGATTAATTTTACTATTTTTATTTAGTAAGGGTGCGTTCTCTTTGTTTGTAAATTTAGCATGGGAAAATGAAGGATAAACAAAATTTCACCATTTAAATCCTTTCATTTGTTTCCCTTATTTCCTATAAAATATAATTTGACATTTACTCATTCCTCTTTTTTTCACTACAAATCTGGGATAATATTATCCCTCCATTTTTTGTGTGGTAATATTATTCATCCTTTGTAGTGAAAAGGGGGAATGACCGAATGACGGAATGAGTAAGAGGAAAAGAGAAATGATTTAAAGGGTGAAATTTTGTTTATCTTTCATTTTTCTCGTGATAAATTTACAACTAAAGTGAACGCCCTAAGAGTAATATTCAAAAATAAACGCCCCTTAAAATCGTGAAATCATTAATAATTTGTGAGAGTCATTGTCTAGTAGCCCCCATCACCAGACCTAAGAAAAATTGTCTTTCTGAAATCTCAAACTTGTAATGTATTTCCTCTGTCTCAGCCTTTAGCATTCATCTTTCCATTTTAGCTTGTCGCATATTTTAATATCCATTTTTATTTATAATAAAAGTAAGCGGAGCTTTTACTCCACTTTAATCACTTTAACATTCTCATAAACGTAGGATCCTTATTCCACTCTCAACCCACTATCAACCACTTTATTAGAACTTGTGTCATTCTCAAATGAATATTAAAAGTTGACACGTAGAGAGTAGTAAATATAGCTAGGGATTTTTTCCGCGTCCGCCCCTGTCCAATTGTGTGATGTTTACTTTTCTTGATTTTTCGATCAATGTGGTGCATTGTTTGACAGATTCAAACAGAAGTGAAGCATTGAATTGGGAGAAGAGATTGCAAATAATTATAGGAATAGCAGAGGGATTGGTGTACCTCCATGAGAAAGCACACACAAAAATCATCCACAGAGACATAAAAGCGAGCAATATACTATTGGATTCCAAATTAAGTGCTAAAATCGCAGATTTTGGGCTGGTTAGATCTTTCAATGAAGATAAAAGCCACATCAGCACAGCCATTGCCGGAACTTTGTAAGTATCTTCATAATTTGTTTTAATTTTTCAAATCCGAAAAAGATACTCCCTCTGTTCACGAGAAATTTGTCACATTGAGAACAATGCGAATTTTAATAAAATGTGATTAAAGTTGTTAGTGAAGTAAGGGCCGCACGGCACTTTAAGTGTGAGTGGAGTTGTGTGGATCCCACTACTATAAATGAAAGTGACAAATTTTTCGTAGACGAAAATAGTGAAAAATAGTCACTCTCGATAATGAAATGTCAGGGGATACTTGGCCCCTGAGTACCTCGCCCGCGGACAATTGACTGAGAAAGTGGATGTTTATAGCTTCGGCGTGCTTTTACTTGAGATCGTCACCGGCACACAGAACAACGGAAGTCAGAACTCTGAGCTCGTAGACAGCATGCTAACTCAAGTAAGTGTCTACTATTTTTCCATTTTCATCAGTTCACGAAATATTTTTCTATTATCACTTTTTTTAATTTATGGGACCCCTTCTTTACTCACCAAATACATAACTATTTTTTTTTTAAAAATCATGTCGACTTCTATTGGAAAGATGTTTTGTGAATGGAGAAAATATTATTTAATACTACATAGTTATGAGTTATAGTTTATGGCCTGACCTTTAATACAAGTTTTTTGAAAATGATCCTGACTTTCAAAATTTTCAAAAATAATAGTATGACGTTTGGGGGAAGTTTCAATCAACCCTAATTTAATTGAGGGTGAATTACTAAAATGTTTCAAAAGTAGCACTCCCTCCGTCCACAAATTAAAGCACCATTTGAGGGTGGGCACGGAGACTAAAAAAGCTGAAAAATGTGTTGTAGATGAAATATAAGGGTAGTTGACTGAAGTGATAAAGTGGTTGACTAAAGTGTTAAAGGTGTTGTGTGGTGGGTCCACTAGTGATAAGGTGTAATAAATATAGAATATAAAAATGATAAAGTTGTTGTAAGGTGAGTCCATTAGTGGCAAAGTGTAGTAAATATAGGAAAAGAAGAAGAGTAAAAAGATACATAAAGCACAATAGGGCTTTAATTGATGGACAAAAATTTAAGTGTAAGTAGGGCTTTAATTCGTGGGAGGAGTGAGTATCAAATTTGCAAAATTTGATTACAAGTGAAGAGAGTTTTCGAAATTGGGCCCTTCCTGTTGTAGGTCGGGCTGGGCCATGCTTTTTTAAGACCCAACTGTTTGTTTTTGGGCTACCAATCTCCCTTGGGCCCGACTAGTCAAAAAGTGATGATTTATTTGATAATTAACTCTTGGAATAATAATAATATCATCAACTATAATTTCTAATATAGTATTTGTTATAATCCAGGCATGGAGGCATTTCGAGCAAAGAATAATTGATGAGCTCATTGATCCAAACCTAATGCCACATGATAATAATGACATAAAAAATGAGATCTTACGAGTCTTTCACGTAGGGCTATTGTGTAGCCAAGAAGTGCCGTCGCGGCGGCCATCCATGTCCACGGCGTTGACGATGCTGATCGGGAAACAACACCTCCCAACACCGACGAGCCCTCCATTCGTGGACGAGATAACTATGCAGCTAGAGGAGGAGGACCCGAGTCGGGGCACATCGCCAATGCTCGGTCATAGCAATGCCACTATATCTCGGAGCATTTTTCTTCCGAGATAGTAGTGCACAATGTATGCTAAAGATTTCACCTCACTAAAAAAATAATTAATTATTTGTTTTTTTTTTTAGATGGGGTTCAGCCTACCTCGGGTATGCCATTAATGCTAATGACATTGTGTTATCGAGAGTTAAAACTAGAGAAGCAAATCATTTGGTAGTAATATTCGTAAATACTTCCTTCATCCCACTGTATCTGAGACTCTTTCAATTTTGGGCGTTCCACTGTAAGTGAGACTCTTTCCTTTTTGGGTAAAAGTTTTTCCCTTTAAACACCTTTTCACTTTTTCACCGACACATAAAATACACTTTTTTTAATTCCCGTGCCCAAAAAAGGTCTCACTTACAGTGGGACGGAAGGAGTAATTACAACTAATCTTTTATGTACTTTAATAAAAGAGACTTGTTTTTATAAAAAATATGTTGCTTGTTATGTTATTATGTTTTAATCTAATTCAAGGACAACAATGTAATATCATATTTTTATTAAAATAAATTGCAAAAAAGCAATTAAAAGTGTGTGTAAACACGCACCACCCATCGTCCAGCATTGCATCAGGGGTGCACCAGTGCGGCAGTATGCGACCGCCTCCGGCGCGCCCTATCGAATCAGCTCGGCCACCCCCAATTGGAGGTGCTCTAAGAGTTGAAATTCAAAATTTGCAACCCCAAACCAAAAACAAAATTTTAATTTTTCCACAATTTTAAATTAAAATTCATCTAAATTAAATTTGACTTGACAATATGATGGTTGAATAAACTTAAAGTTAAGCAATCTTTACATTCCAATGTCCCAGTCATCCAAGGTCAGCTCTTCCAAGTCACCCATAGTTTGTTTTTTCCCTTCGTATTGTTACATTTTATAATTTTAAAATTTATTTTATAAAATTACCTCATCATATTTAGAAAAAAAAATTCCATAATTAATTAGAGTCATCTAAATCTAAGAGCATCTCCAGCGCTCGTTGCGAGCTCTGGATCGACGCGGGACGAGGAGGCGGCGTGCGCGCTGGCGACCAGGGCAGATGCGAGGCGGCGTCGAAGGCAAGACCCGGGGAGAGCGGCAAAGGCGTATGGCGCGTCCTTCGGACGCGTCCAATTTAAAAAAAAAAATCGAAAATCGTTATTTTTTTAAAAAAACTGACCGTTGGATATTTAAAAAAAAAAAAAAAAATTCGACCGTTCCAAGCAACGGCTATTTTGATTTTTTTTTTTCCCCTTCTATAAATACCACTCTTCCACTCTTTCAAATTCACCAATATCTTCAACTACAATTCTCTCCCAACAACAATTCTCTCTTCTACATTTTTAAATGGATCGTGAATTCGATGAATACCTCGAGCAACAAGGCGGATCGAGGCTTCCAATGATGGGGTTTGCTCCATTTTCACAAACCTCCAATGTCTTGGCTACGGGAAATGTTCTCACGCCGGCGGCGAACGCCAACGTCCAAGAAGAGCCGGAGGAGGTGAAGCCGAAAGCCAAGGGCACCCGCGCTGCATATTCTAGCGAGGAGTCCGAGCTCGTGGCAATCTTGTGGGCGGAGGCAACCCACAATCCTATTTTGGGGACCTCCCAAAAGTTGCTCCAATATTGGGGAGCAATCGCCGAGAAGTTCAAAGCGCTCAATACGTCGGGAGCGCCGCCGCGAAAGTCGGATCATCTCAAGTCCCACTTCGCCCGTGTCCAAAAGGAGACGAAATTCTTCGAGGGCTTCTACAACACTTGCAAGGACAATTGGGGGAGTGGTATGAGCGACGATCAAATCTTCCAACAAGCCCAGACGATGTTCGAGGCGAATTTCAAGAAGCAATTCTCCTACGTCAAAGCTTGGAAAGTGCTTCGTGAATGCCAAAGATTCACGTCGCAAGCCGGGGATGTCCACTCCGCAAAAAAGTCGAAGGGCTCCGATGGTGGAGCAACCACTACTTCTTCGGAGCCGAGTGTCACGGCGAGACCCTAAGGCCAAAAAGCGGCAACGCGAGACAAGGGCAAGGCGAAGAAGGGAGAAGGGTCTTCGGGAGGAGGATCGACGTTCTCCGACGCTCTCGAGAAGGTGGCCGAAAGCATGAGGGAGCGTGCTCTCAAAACGGGGGAAATCGCCGAGGTTAAAAAAATGCAAGCCGAGATGAAATGGGAGGAGATGAATATGAAGCTGTTGAACAAGGACACGACGGGTATGACGGATGCACAATTGGCCTTGCACAACCACCTAGTCCAAGAAGTGCTCAAGCGTCGAGGGCTTATTTAAATTAGGAAATTATGTTATTTTTTATTTTATTATCGTATTTTAATTATATTTTTAATTTTATTTTAATTATTGTAATGTTTAATTTTATTTTTAATGAAATTAGAAATTTTAAAATAAAAGTGTAGAAATATAAATTTTGTAGAAACGAAGATTTAAGCACCCACATAAGACACAATGCATTGGAGAGGGGTGTGTCTTAGATGGGGCCCACTCCTAAGACACTCATCTAAGACACAAGCATTGGAGTTGCTCTAATACTCCACTATTTCTCATACATGTCTTTTGTGGAGTTTGCTACTTAATTTCCGAGAATAAAGAAATTAGAAAAATAATTTGTAAATAAATGTATAAAAAATGAGTAGCGTCAAAAACGACGACCCCACTCAACGCGACAGACAGAGGCGCTGAAGTTGAAGAAGCTTCTGCGCATGCTTTTCTTTGTCAATTTTCAAAACTTTGACAAAATCATGGAAAATTCATCCTAATTTCACCCACTTTTTTCTCCATTTTTACTTCTCTCATCCCCAAAATCCAATCGCATCGTTTGATGATAGTATATTAGTATTCAAGCACTCATCAGTCATCTTCTCTGTCTACCTTCTCTCACTTGCAGTAAAAGCCATCGTTATCTCAGAATACTGAAAAAGGTAAGAAATCTGTAGCTCTGATCTCTCTTTTCCATCGTTATCTGCGAGTTTCTGTAAACGTTTGTAAATTTATTTATTTGTCGAAAAAACAGATTTTTCTATTTTTCAAGTAGTTTTGCTTGCTTTTTAGCTGGATTTGCTGCAAAAATTCTTCATTACTCGATGATCCAGGATTTGGGATCGTGATCAAAGGCAATTAATTAAAAAAGACGATAGCTTTTACATAGAATTAGGTGTTGAATATGAGTGCCTAAAAATATTTTTATAATGAGAAAATTATCTTTAACAACTATCAACTAGCTTTGTATTATCTGGAAAGTTTTGTGAAAAAAATTTGACAACTTTGCTTCTTTGCATAGATATTTTATCAGTGTGTGTGTGAGAGAGAGAGAAAGATGTTGGGTTATATTTATCATTTAAAAATTAATACGGTTTGCCTGCTTTATTACTCATGAATCGTCACTATCTTTGTTTTCTAGCTCACATTTCCTTTTCCATAATTTATTTAACTTTTTATTTGACGAAATCTGTGTGTGTATTCGAGTTTTGCTGCTAAGCGTGTAATAATTTAGCATTTGTTTGCAAATTGCAAACCTAATTTGACATTATTGAAGTGATCAATTGAGTTTAGGTGGGATTTGAAGATAAACCGCCTCAAATTGCTCTAATTATCTCATTTAATTTCATAGACTTTTTGACTTTTATGCAAAAACAGATTTGCAAACCTTTCTATGTTAGTATCATATTTATTTAGTTGTAAATTTGGATCATGTTTGCACTGCCCTTGAAATAATCCTCTCTCTCTCTCTCTAGGGAGAAAGAAAATCATGATGAAGAAGATTGTGATCGTGATCATGATCACAATGGTGATCTTGCTATTACCAGCTGCATTATATGCACAGCCAAGATCTCAGAAAATAAAGCAAATATGTGGAAGCCAACCTGAACACAACGCCACTCTCTTCGTGCCAAACTTTGTGGCCGTTATGGAGAACATAAGCACGCAAATCCGGGCTTCGGGCTTCGGCGTGGCGGAAGCGGGCTCGGGGCCCGACAAGAACTACGGCCTGGCCCAGTGCTACGGCGACCTCTCCCCCGTCGACTGCGTGCTGTGCTACGCCGAGGCCCGCACGGTCCTGCCGCAGTGCTACCCGGTCAACGGGGGGAGGATCTACCTCGACGGCTGCTTCATGCGGGCCGAGAACTACAGCTTCTACGGGGAGCACACGGGCCCGACCGACCAAGCTGTATGCGGGAACAGAACCCGGCCCGGTTCGGCCTTCAATGAATCGGTCGGACGGGCGTTGTCGCAGGCGGTTTCGGCCGCGCCGAGCAACAACGGCTATGCACGGGCCGTGGTCCGAACGAGCAACGAGTCGGCCTACGTCCTGGCCGACTGCTGGAGGACGATCAGCCCTAGCGCCTGCCGGGCCTGCCTGGAGAACGCGTCTGCGGCCATATCGGGCTGCCTGCCTTTGTCCGAGGGCCGGGCCCTCAACACGGGCTGTTTCATGAGGTATTCAGACACCAATTTCCTCAATCCTATACCTAGAAGTGGAAGCTCAAGAGGTAATAGAACTAGTTAGAGTGTGTTTTTTGTCTGAGTTTTTCGCCTTCTTTAGCTTTTTCTGATATAGGTTTCCTGCTGCTGCAGGCAGAGTTATAGGCCTTGCAATAGCAGCTGTCAGCGTAGCAGCTGTCGGAACAATGGGGGCCGTCATCGGATTCTACATGTGGAAGAACAGAACCATCCAAAAGAAGAGAAAAGGTAGAAGCTCACACAACTTATGAAATGTTTTTCCTAGGTTAGACCTTTCCTAGGATGTTATCAGCAATGTCTGAGGCCCGAACAACCTTAAAAAGATCGATCTTTTTCCTGTTTCAGGCGACGTGGAGAAGTTAGTGAAGACCCTCCACGACCAAAGCCTAAACTTCAAGCATTCAACACTAGAGAAAGCTACTGATTCTTTCAACGAAGCAAACAAGCTCGGACAAGGTGGTTTTGGGACGGTGTATAAGGTCATCGCTCAAAAACTCAGTAGATAAACGAACCTCTTTTGTTGCGACTGAATTCTGATACTGGAAAATGAAATCTTGCTGCAGGGAGTTTTGCCAGACGGGAGAGAGATCGCTGTCAAGAGGCTCTTCTTCAACAACAAACACAGAGCAGCAGATTTCTACAATGAAGTAAACATGATCAGTAGCGTCGAACACAAGAATCTAGTAAGGCTGTTGGGGTGCAGCTGCTCAGGACCAGAAAGCCTCCTTGTTTATGAGTTCCTGTCCAACAAGAGCCTTGACCGGTTCATCTTCGGTAATTAATTACTCGATTTTAGTTACAACGAGGCTCTAAAACTAGGTTTCTGGCCCAACTATTTCAGTGGTGTAGTAATCTTTGTTCAATGGTTCACAGATTCAAGCAACGGTAAAGCACTGAACTGGGAAAAGAGGCTCGAGATAATTATAGGAACAGCAGAGGGGTTAGTGTACCTTCATGAGAACACGAAAACGAGAATCATTCACAGGGACATCAAGGCAAGCAACATACTCTTGGATTCCAGATTACGCGCTAAAATTGCAGATTTCGGGCTGGCTAGGTCCTTCCAAGAAGATAAAAGTCATATCAGCACAGCCATAGCAGGAACACTGTGAGTTTATCAATCATACTACTTAACAGTAATAAACTAATAAAATCAATGAACACTAGATGATCCCAACAAAAAAAAAAATTGAGTTCACAAATTGCAGAGGATATATGGCCCCGGAATACCTAGCTCACGGCCAGTTGACGGAAAAAGTAGATGTTTACAGCTATGGAGTGCTGCTGCTCGAAATCGTCACGGGCAGGCAGAATAACAGAAGCAAAACCACAGAGTATACAGACAGCTTGGTGACAATTGTGAGTTCTAACTTCTAAACATGCATATATAGTGCTTCGATTTTCTTGGGACTAAACTAATTTTGTATGGTTCAGGCATGGAACCATTTCCAGAGAAGAACAGTGGAGGAGCTCTTCGACCCCAACCTAATGCTGCATAACTACAGCACCATTAACATTAAAAACGAGATTCTAAGGGCGGTTCACGTGGGACTCTTGTGCACCCAAGAAATCCCTTCACTACGCCCAACCATGTCTAAGGCGCTGCTGATGCTAGTGGGGAAGGAGCACCTGCCAGCACCAACCAATCCCCCGTTCATGGATGACAAGACGATGGAATTCAATGATGTGAGCTTGGACACGTCGCCAATCCTCAATCATGGCGACACGGCCTCAGTTGCTAGCCTTTCTCAGAGTCTTTTCCTTCCTAGGTGATCTAGAAGCTGAGTATTTCCTGGAGAAGCTAAGGATGTAAAGAGGAATCTTTGTAATATATTGTTTTGATGAGTTTCAGTGTTCAGATGCATAGAGAGAGAGAGAGAGTATACATAGGGGTAGACATATCCTTACAAAAAAAATAGTCTGCTGCAGAAATTTTTCATAGAAATACACACACTCATTATGTGTGATTGGTGTAAATTAAATCATCCATGTTACATAAACTCGCGTATAATACAATGCATCTATTGTAAATTTTGACATTTTCATTAAGCAATGTATAGATACAAATAGATTTTAGTATATAGATTAAGCACTAGCTTATACATAGGCACAAAATTGCCAAGGGAGTTGTGCTTGTGGGGAGGCTGATGTATTATCATATTTTAACCTATAGCATCACTCAACTAAAAAAGAAGGGTGAAAAATGTGATTCCGTAGTCGAAGAAAGCCAGCGCATGAAACTGAACCTGCATTAAGAAGATCAGACTGGAAAGAGAACCTTCCTAACGGGTCGCCACCAAATTCCCCATGAAGCCTGCACCAATCTCGTAGAACTTGGCCTCAGAGAAGCCCGTTTCTGCAGCTAGCTTCTCCAACTCATTTCCTGCATCGAAACACAAGCAAGCAAGTTAATGGGTCATGTCTGTCGTTCACCCTCCTAACAGTGGACAAACTGATAATGCAATTTGTTTCTCATGGCTTGGCATTGGTGCAGTTGCTCGCTAAAGTATATTTTTTCCAAACATCATCTTTTCTATTTCAGTTTCCTCAATCTAAGGAAAGTATTGTATGTAGACATACGAAATAGGAAATATACCTGTCAGATATTCCTTGATCGAGTTCTTCAAGTAATGGTACTCGTTGGCTAGGCCGTAGCCACTTGCAATAGGTACCACTATATAGTCAATCATCCAATCCTGAAGAAACCAAGACATGGATATGGATTAGAGATGATTAATGAAATTAAAACACACACACACAACTGTAACTTAGGTTTTAAATGATTGTTTAGGAACACCAGAGTCAGAATTTGCCAGCTTATTGTTGGAGATAAATGTTTAGAGAAATTAGTTCTAAAAATGTTAGTTAAATTTTGAGAAAGTTGGAAACAAATAGACATTAAAGATTTTCTTTTTAAAATTTCGACATGTAAACATCAACCTTCTTAGGTTTGTTACAAATGAAATCAAATTCAAACTCACTTTCTCATGGAAACCACGGTTTACAGCTAAAGAAATCTGGCATTTCCACTACTTCAGCATATTATTCCAAAGGATTGTATGGTATTACAAAGAATGTAAATTATTGCACTGCAAAATTAGATTAGTAAATACACACCTGAATCGAAGAGTTTAATGAGCTAGTGCTTTTGTTGAAGTCGAGAATAGATACTTTTGAACCAGGTTTCAGAACTTTATACATCTCCTCCATAGCTTTTCTCCTATCTACAATATTTCGTAGGCCATAGCCAATGGTTGCAGCATCAAATGAGGATCTAGAAAATGGTAAATTGACAGCGTCTCCTTCAATCCACCTATAATGAATCAAGTTTCATGAAGGGATTCTAGTAAAGAAATAATGCTTCAAGGGACACTTTGTGGTCATCTTGGCCATCTTCACATTTTAGCTGCAAGATAGGATATGCTTACTCAATGTTCTTGTAACAGGCCTTTGATCGTTCACTCTGGCGATTTGCAGCAATTTGTAACTGCTCCTTTGAGAAATCGAGAGCAATCACCTATCAATACCAACAGTGGAAGTGAATTTAAGATGTTATCGCTTGCATAAACTACGCATGGATCCAAAATGAGTCACAAGATGCACCCTAGCATGAGCTATCCAGTTCGACAGGCCAAAATGCCCGTAAATTTTGGGAATCTATACTTCTAAAACTGTTAACTACGCTTGCTGAAGATAATATACATATTATACAAAAAGATTCCAACAAAACTTGGTATGTCAAGATCAAAGAGAAAGTCCCCATCGATATAAACCATATTTACACGTAGATGACATCTCAAAACAGTTAAGCATCAAATCAAACACTTCCAATCCTGTAAAAAACTCAACCAACTCTAGACGTGGCGCCTCAGTCGTGTATGTGTCAGTCCGATCAAATTTAATAACAAATCAAGCAAGCAAGCATGTCTTATACTCCCTCCGTCCGCCAAAAGTGTACCATTTTTACTATATTTGGCGTCCGCAAAGAGTATACCACTTTCCTTTTTTGGAAATGGTCCCACCATCCACTTTAATATTTTATCCTTACAAACACTCTTTATTTACAAAAAAACCACTCCAAATTCAATTTCAACCACACATCTCATAAAGTGGTGGGACCCTTTCTCCACTACATCAAAATCATTACCAATTTTATTAAATCCCGTGCCTAGCCAAAGTGGTACACTTTTGGCGGACGGAGGGAGTATTAGTTTTAAAGCTCAATGTCCCAGAATCTCAGCAAACAAACAGACAGTTCATTTAGGAAAATAAGGAAACAACAGCTAAATATGCCCGAAAAAGTAAAGAAGACGAAGAAGATGGCGAGGAAACCAAACCTTGCCATTGATTCCAACTTTCTCAGATAACAGAAAAGCCAAATCCCCACTTCCACAACAAACATCCAACACAGTATCTCCTTCTTTAACTCTGTTTCACAGATATAATAAACCTTTACTATTCATAATCAGCTCAATTCTGACTTCACAACACAAACAGTTTGTACTTTTCATGACTTCAATATTCTATTTCTCCATAAAATCTCATTAGATATAAAAAAAACTGAGCAATATTTAAAATTCAAACACAGGAAAAACCAAATTCCAACTTAATATTCTCAAAATAGGTTAAGCAGTATTTCCATATTACAAATACAAAAAATATTTTTTGTCTAATTTAGGCGAAATTTGCGATCATGCATCAAATTGCAACAGTTAGAAGGATATTTATTGACATATTGCAATCATTTTTTTTTTTTATCTCTATAGGTATATCATAGTATACATTTTCAAAATACACAAAATTCAACATTAGAGAGAGAGAGAGAGAGAGTAGGAAGCAGAAAATATACCCGCTCCAATTAACAGTCATCCTCTTCCACACTCTATGCCTTCCTAAACTAAACAAATCATTCAACTGCAAAACAATTCCTCAAGCTAAATATCACTAACTCGAGCTAAATTGAGGCATTAAACCAAGATAAAGCTTAGAAAATTGGAGGTGCTCACGTTATCATAGACAGGGGCAATGCGGTTAAAAAGCGCCTGGCGGTCAGCTGCGCACCGCACCGGTCTGACAATGGACCGTGACTCCGGCCGGCGCCGGCCGCCGGCTATGGAGGGAAGAGCAAATTGAAGTGCAGCCATTTTTCACTTTTTCTGTTGAGATTCTCTTCAATTTCATTCGCCTTTTATACATGACCAGTTGTGGGTGTACGTGGACCAGCCAATAGTAAATTAATTAGTTAACTATGATGGCCTCTATTTCAAACTAGCCCCTAGGGATTTTAATATTTGCATTATTAAACCCAATTGGATTATTTTATTATTGCTTTTTCACGCTACATTGTACTAGAATTTAGGATTGAAAATGGGAAGACAAAAATAAATAAATAATAAGTAAATGACTTCACCATAAAAAAAGTCAAAATGGTTTAATAGTATGTATAATTGTAAGAAAAAATACATACATTTTAATATAGTGTTTGTTATATTATGTATAATTGTAATATATCCACAAATTTTTAAAATTTGAATATGTTAGAGATACCTCCAAAGATTAGCTTATTTTTACTTCCTCCGTCCCGCTTATAATATTTTAGTAATTTTTTTTTTTGGACATCTCACGTTGGATTTATAATATTTAACTTAAAAAATGAAATAAATTCGTTTATCTACTCTCTCTATCTCTCTCATTGCTTACTTTATTTTCATTTACTTTTCCACTACTTTCTCTATATTTATCGATATTTACTTTATCTACATTTTCTTAATTTATGTGCCCTATTTTTTGAGACGTTATAAGCAGGACGGATGTGAGTATTATATAACTCCTATATTCAAATTTATGGATATTATCTTCTTAGGGTGCGTTCTCTTTGGTTGTAAATTTATCATGAGAAAAGAAGAGATAAACAAAATTTAACCCTTTAAATCCTTTATTTATTTTTCCACATTTCCTACTTGACCCTTACTCATTCCTCATTTATACTACAAAGGAGGGATAATATTATCCCTCAAAAAATGGTGTGATAATATTATCCCTCCTTTATAGTGTAAATGAGGAATGAGTAGGGGTCAAGTAGGAAATGTGGAAAAAGAAATGAAGTATTTAAAGGGTTAAATTTTGTTTATCCTTCATTTTCCCATGATAAATTTATAACCAAAGAGAACACACCCTTAAACGTATGTTAATTTATTTTATGTAATCTCGGTAGCATGATCTAAAGTATATTTACAAATTAATTGTGTAGTTATGTCATAGGTGACAATCTAGTTGGTACAATGACACTTTTATGATCAAAACATATTGTTAGTGCATCTAAAAAGAAAATTTAGGTGTTACTTTCTCACCAATACTATATTAAACAAACCTAATATTTATTAATATGTTCTTGTACTTTATTTAATTTTGATAATGCAACATATCAAAAATATCAAATAATATTGTAGCCATAAAGAAATAGGCAGCTGATTTTAGAGTTTGGCATGCTAATTAAATTCAATTAGCTAATCGAATTATTAACAAGTTGTTGCTTCATTCTACATCTAAAAAAAATCCACCAATTTTTTTTCAATCCATAATACATAGTAGACTTGCAATTTTACTACTTTTATTACCCGCCGCCAACGTCACATAGGCTTTAGTAGACTTTATTTATTTTTATGAATACCGGTATTTGAAAATGTCAAGAACTCTATTGGTTAGTTATTTGAAGTAAAATCAATAATTAACCCATGCTTATACGTTACTAATAATCCACATGTTTAACTAGAGACGATAATTATATTCGAGTTCACATTATCCTCCACACATAATTACATGAATATTTGAATCATTTTAACATGAATCTGATGAGTCATACTATCTAACAAAAGGTTTTCTAACTCTTGCTTTAAGTACTCATTCATATGAGTGATTAGTGCATATAATATATGTAAGACACTTTAATATCTTGTTTGTTATAAAACATATGATCCTTTTTAAATATTAAATAAAAAGTTTGAATGTATTATATAGATTTGGGTAATTATGAATACCAAACAACGAACTACGTATTTACAGATATTCTAATGCATGTACTACCAAACATGATATTAATATGATAGAAATAGAAATACTACCAAAAAAAGGAAAAATCGATGAGAAAACAGTAATTCTACAAATATTTTTTATTATTTTTTTGAAGGTTATAGGGATAAAAGAGTCATTCTCCAAATATTTTTATTATTTTATTAATTAGAAAGGTATAATGAGAGAAGAAAAAAAAGGCTTAGAATCATCCAATGCATAATAAACTAGGCCCATTGCATAATATATTTGGATGGCCCATTATAACCCAATATCACTAGGCCCATTATTGGGTCTAAAGCAAAGGAACAAGGGAAAATCAAAAATGAAAAAACCTACGCAATCACAACAGCATTTTTTTAAAATAATTATTTGATTCGATACTAGTAAAATATTAGAGCAAGTCAGATAAATTTCTTCTAAAAATATACAGGGTGCTAAATCATCAGCAGCATTTAGCAATGTCTAGAGACGAAGAAAACACATACAAATTCTTTATAATTAATGTTAATCTCCATTCATGAATAAATGTCCAGAGAGATTTTCCATCATAGCCAAATGCATATTCTCCGAAGGCTTCCAGTGCCTCTTCCTTTGGTTTATGAACCAGTTGTTGATTTGTTTCTGGTCGAGTCCCGTCGTCTCCGCCAACGTCACCTTGTCTACTTCCTGCACGCCATCGTCTAAAGATTTCATGACGAACAAGTTCAACATACAACATATGTATCATAGATGTACGTTTGGGGTCCATCTCGGATAATTTTTCATGCATTGGTCTAAAATTTTACGACTCACTAACAAGTGGAATCCGCCGTCAAGGACATCCAAGTAGTGAATACCTTATGTGTTAACAGAGAGATCGAGAGTTCAATCCCTAGTGTACCATTTCCCCTTGAATCATGCAAATCTAGGGTGAATGTAAATATGTGGGATAATTTATCAAGAAAATCATGTTGATTGTCTAAAGATTTCAAGGCCGATGCATTTGGAATCTATCTCGGATTATGTTTCGTGCAAGCCATGTTTCGTATCAAGAGAGATAAGAGAAGATTGTCACGAAAATCATCATGTAGAAAATGCATGGTGAATGTCATTGTCTAACATTTGAATTGTGCAAATGTATGGTGAATGTAAATCAAGAAGCTAATGCAATAGAAAACAAAAATATAAGCGACTTGGGTCGAGACACTCACTGTGGGATAAGGCCATTTATAGTGAACGGTCCACCATTCGAGTAACTTCTGCCTAGCCTCCTTCGGAAGCTTTCCTTTCTTCTTCTTCTTCGAGAATTCTAGCTTAAGGCTATTAATGTGATCGCCATACAAACGCAAGAGTCTGTCTTTGAGTTCTCGATCCTCAGTTTTCATCTGAGGGTCGTTTGCCTCCGCCTCTCCCCCACTTAACTCCTCGTCAGACGATAAACCACCATCATCTGATGGAGAAAAGTAAGAACAAAAAAAAAACATGTTACTTGATTAGATGCAATGCTGCCTTTATGTGATGAAGTACCACCAATTTGTTCTATATATACACGTCATAAATGTGTATACATTAATATACACAAATTGAAAAATATAAAAAGCTACAATAAATCAGAGTAACAATTATTTAGTTTCTTTCAACTTCTAATTGAAAATATAGACAATTATTTTTTCTTTAAAGAAATTAATATCGAAAATTTATAGTCCAAAATAAATTCAGCCTGATTGGCTCGAAGCTGGATTGGCCCTACTAAAACATATTATATGCACGGGCATCTTCAATAGATCTCGGACTTTCCTAACAATAAATAAATTCTCAATGTATAGAAGAAAAAAAATAAATCGGGCGTTCCAATAATTAATTTCACTACATAAAGCCTAAATACAATATGGGCCTACAACAAATGACTGAAGCCCCACTCATGATGGGTCCCAACACTTTATCAACAGCAGTCAACGGCTATTCCTTGTCTCCACCCACATACCCCACAAAAATTAAGATCCCAAAAATTACAGCCGAAAACGAAATCCACTAATTAAAATAAATAAATAAAAATTCCCAATAATTCAACACAATAAATAACATAGTAATATCAGATAATTAAAAGTGTTAAATACCTGTGTATACACAAAGTACATCCAAATTTTGACTTTAACCAAAATTATTTTTTTTTAGCTAATTAATAAATTAATTTTAAACTTTTAAAATAAAATTCAAGCCACATTAAATCCTACATGGAAGCCAGAATTTTACGATGTCAACGATGAAATATTTTTTTCCTTTTCGTCTTCTTCATAGCCAGCTCATATATATTAATTGACTAAAAAAAACAATATTTGTTACAAATCAAAATTCGAGCATTTACAGCCAATTAAAACCCTAATTAAAAACATGTTATTGAGCATGCCACAAGCACTTCCTATGAGATACAATGTTAAATTTTTATAAAAATATATTTTTAATAATATTATGAATTATGCTTTAAAAATCACAAGCCCTAATTTTGAATTTATCAAATTTTAATAATAAACTAAAACTAAAATTGATAAAAAAAAAAGTGGGATACCATACCAAGCTTTATATACTGAATCTCAAGCGAACTTGTACGTAAACTTGTATTGAAAGAGACGAAGAATGAAAAAACAAGAGGGGGCCCACAAAACATACACTTATAGAGAGAGAAAGAGATGGAGAGAGAGAGAGAGAGAGGGAGCATAAGATAAGGCCCAAAGTTCAAAGATAAGCAATTAAAGGCAAGGGGAGGTGGGATCATAATAGATGTGTGTGTGCATGTGTGGGTGAAAAAAGTGGGCCGGGTTTCAGCGTAAACCCCGGGCGCCCCATGTGGAAATTCGACCACCCGCCCTGTCCGGGTTTTCGCCCCCCATAAAGCCACCTTGCAACTGCCCCACTCTCTCTCTCTCTCTCTCAGCCTCATTTTTGGTTCAATCAAATGAATGGTGGGGGAAAAGGTAGGGAGAGAAAAAATCTCACAACAGTAACATTTGCAGATGTTTCACCTAAATGAAACTATATATGCAGCATAGAATAAATACGATATTTATCAAGTCCCACTTAACAGGTGCTGCAACTTTATGTGGAGGATTAGACATGGAAAAAGCATAAATCCTTTATGCAAATTCTCTAAACTAAACTGCACAATCGAGCAAACAAAAAAAAAAAAACACGGTGTAAATGGCAAGCAACGGGCGAGGAAAGCATCGATCTAATTAAGCACATAGTTTAAGATTAAGAGGTTACCATGTGGAAATGTGCGGATACAACATGCAAGCGGACATATGCATATGTGGTAACAGTGTCTTAGTGTGCCAAAAAAGGGTGATTAAGAATTTAAGATCCCATGTTAAAGTGTTTAGGAGCGTAATTAGGAAAACGAAGACCACACGACGCCAACTAAAAATGGAAACGGAACATATCTGAAAAGTGGGATTGTACTTTCAAGCAGAATATAGCTAATGGCAGCTGTCAACACTTCTCTCTAATCTTTTACTAATCTTGATCTTTATCTCCTAATCTCTCTCTATTATAATAAGATTATAACCAGCAGTGCCAGTTCTCAACTCTGCATCTGTCACGAGCACGTATGCTAAATAGATGGAAAGGCATAAATTATGGCAACTTTACGTGGTCGGGACATATACACTTAAACTAAGGATTAAAGTATGCAACTGGGATCGAAATCAGATCCTAATTGTACTTATCACACTTAACTACTGTTGTTGTGTAAATTGTTTTAGTCAAGAGAACATAAATCAAACTAGCATATGTGAGAGACTAGTACTAAGATTGATATTATATATATCACCATCATATGAAGATAAAAACAATATTGTCACATTAAAGATTCAACTATGTGTATATATTTATCTAATACAATTCTCTTTGTTTAAAAAAATAATTCAGGTGTAGACATGGCTTTAACTGCACACCAATTAGCAATTAGACAATTACCAATGTTTTCTCAGCTTTCATGAAGGCTGAGCCAAAAAATGAAAGTTGGAACTTGAAACACATTTTAAATAACCACAGGCAGCATTATCAGATTTCAAAGAATATAATAAGCACATATCAATTTTCAGACAATTTATTCAAAATCACTGAAAATATAAATGATAATTTCATTTTTTTTCTCCTCCTTTCAAGACACAGTCATGTATTGCAGAAGGAAGACGAGACAAATTAGACCAGAGATATGCAAACATTATAACGGAGCAAGTTAATTAGTTCATCAAACATAGTAATAAATCTTGAAAATCGTTCTTACTGTTATTAGTTTTCATACAAACAACAACTGCAACTTATGATTCTAATCATGAATTAAGGAATATATATAATTAAAGATTTCATCGCACTAAAAATTATGCAACATTACTAACTAACATAGAACAAAAGGCTTTGAACCCTCTCCTCAGGTTAAATACTTCTATACCAAATCATGCACTCAAAGCCATCCTCTACCGTTGTTTAGGATTAACGGCCCGACCAAAGAACATCGAACGAGAAGAAAACAAGGCACATTGGCACCCGATTGTTTATAAGCTTGGTGTTGCAAACCATTGACTAAAATCAAAATGCATCGCATGTTGATCAACACATATCAAACGCAACATGCTACAATAAATACTTGCATAGGCAAACAAAAAGAAAAAAATATACTTGCACATGTCAAATTTTATGATATATGTTTATATATATTATAAAAAGGGAGCAACACTATTGGGCAAAAAAGAAAGCAGTGCTAGGCATGTCACCTGGGCTACTGATAAGTCAAAATCAGAATCTATGGCAATGAATGGTTTATTTTCAAGCTTTAATTTCATCTGACACAAAACAACCAAAGATCAATGTATAAAAGGAAAACGTTTAATGAGCAAAACAACCCACACGATCAGAATAAATGTATAGATACTAATCTTAGAAAAAGAAAAAAAAAACATATGAAAACTGAACTCAACCGATACGAGAAAACAAAGGTAAAGTGGCAACAGTGTTTGAAGATTTTAATGTCGCTATTTCCACACAAAATTGAACTGCAGACGAAATAAAATAAAATAAAAACAAAAAAGACACATGTTACATTGCAAAAACAGTCTCAAACAAACACACAAAATTTAACACGTATATATGCATAGGCAATGAACAAAGCTCTCTTTCAATTTTTAGCGTTTTCTTTTTTGTGTTTGATGTTTGTTGATTAAGTCGGTATTCAATAAGAAGAGAATGCATGAAACGATCTGACATTATACTCAAAAGAGTGAAGTATGAACTTAAGCAAAGTGAGCATTCATTTTGTAGAGAGAGAGAGAGAGAGAAAAAAACCAATGCAAAGATTGCCTAGTTGGTTCTCGATCTTGTTGAGGAAGGATGTGGCCTCATCAAAAGGCCTCGACAAATCCCTCTTGTACTTCACCAATACGTCACAATATGTTTCCTGAATATAACAAAAATAAAAAATAAAAGAGTGAGAAATGATCAATTAAGAGTCATTAATTTTCTTAAATTATATGGATATAGATATAGATTAGCAATGAGAAACCAGAAGAAAATGTTAAGATTTGAAGATGCTAGCATAAAATAACTGTTTGTGAAGATAGACTTGCTAGTAAAAATAAGTGTGTTTTACAGTTTTAGAGAGAGAGAGAACCATGAACTCGTCGA
Organism: Salvia miltiorrhiza; assembly: GCF_028751815.1. Lineage (NCBI taxonomy): Eukaryota > Viridiplantae > Streptophyta > Magnoliopsida > Lamiales > Lamiaceae > Salvia > Salvia miltiorrhiza. The sequence goes on along the minus strand of NC_080391.1, from coordinate 56,371,810 downwards.
GCTCAGGATCAACTTCAAAGCACATCGAGACGGCGTCGTGTTTACACACGTCTTTTTCTCGCCGGATTTCGTCGAGTAAACACGCTATCTCTGGCGGTGCTCCGACCTGCAAAAAAGAACAGAAAAAAATCACAGCTCACATACAGATCATCATCAACATGTAGAGAGAGAGAGAGAGAGAGAGAGAGAGAGGAAGGAGGAAACCAATTAATTAGGTCACACTTCAAAAAGTGAACAAAATCACCATCAAATCCTCGAAAAAGACCTAATCAAAGCCACGACGACGATTCACCCCCCAAAAAAGGGGGGAAAATTATCGACGATGAATTAATTCGCGATCATCAGCTGCATAATTCCTCACCTTCTGGCAATCGATGAACGCATCGATCAGTTTGGGGTAGCAAGGGTGAGAGGCAATTTTAGCTTTGATCGCGGTGGAAGCCTGCTCCTCGTCGTGATCCCCTTCGCCGCGAACGTTAATGGAGGCCGATTCCGACACCGCCGAGCACTGGAATCCCAATTCCTCCGATTCGAACCCCGGAATCCGGTGGTGATCGCCGCCGGAAACCAGAGTCTCGTAGTGGTACCCGCCGTACTCCGCCGCCATCATCAGATTCTCCGGCGACATTAGCGCCTTGTCTGCGTAGAAATCACCAGCTGAGTGAATCCCATACATTTCGTCCATCGCTAAAAAAGCTTCACACACGTTCTATATATAAATATATACTATTGAATATAGTTTCTAGTGAGAGAAAAGGAGCGAGAGAGCTACGATCGACGGTTTTTGGAGAAGAAACGAAGAATTGAGGTGGTGAAGGAGAGTGAGAGTGGAGAGCAAAGGCCCATTCTTTCCATTATTAGTTTCTCAAGAATTCTTTGTTTTTATAGTACTTGTTAATAATTAATAATAAATGAATAATAATCGAATTCATCTTTTTTTTTCTCTCTCTTGACAGAATTTTTTTTTTGCTTTTTTGTAAATTAGTGTGGCTTAGACTATTGGAAGGCAGAATTTAATATTTAAATACTTATGTGTGGCCCATGCATCATTAATTTTGATAAATTTGATAAAAATGAAAATTTAGTGGAAGTGTGGAATCATATAACATAGTATAATTGTTGGAATTTAATCATCAACTACCATTTGCACCCCATGTAATACACAAAAAATCTTTTATATTCTATATTTATATAATATTGATACAAACTAAATTATTATATTTATAAATGTAATAAAAGTTGATTTTAAGTAAATATATTCAAATTGAAACTTGAAAAATTAAAAAGAATTAAGAAAAATTCAAAATAATAAAAATTGATATTTTTTATATAAAATTAGTACGAACTCAATTATCAAATTTATAAATGCAAAAAAAATTAATTTTAACTAAATATATAAGAAAAATACACAATAATAAAAATTGATATTATGAAAAGGCAAAAAAAGATTAAATTATAAAAATAAAAATAAAGAAAATTAATGAAAATATATTTATTAACAAAAAGAGGAGAGATGATAGAGAATGTTTCGAATTTTAAATCTTTAAAAAAAATTTACATTTTAAATTAAATATTTACATACAATATATCAAATTAAAGCTCTTACGTGATCTTTAATTTGATATGCATATTAAATATTTTAAAATTAGTCAAATTTCATAATTTTGGAAAGAAAAAAAAAAACAAACAAAAAAGATAAAGATAAAGAAAATAAAAGAAAAAGTATTGTTTACCAATAAACTTTTAATTTTATTATAACTACAAAATTACCATTTAAATTTGAAATTGATTTCCAATTAAAAATTATTTTTTTAATATAGTATAGATTTTATTGAGACGTGTATTTTCTGAAAATTAAAGGGGAAAATGTCTAATAAAATGGCCTTAAAATCAAACTTGTGATCCCCTATCTAATTGAAATTAATCAAGTGATATGTATAGTTTTATAAGGCAAGCTTGATGCGACTGCTTGACGTTTCGAAATTAAAGTTTGTAAAATTTTAATTACGAATCTACCAATACTATTATTAATTAGACTAGTCGAAAAATAATACTACTATCTTGTAAATGATCATTGGTGCAAATTTTCATTTTAACCTTTTTAAGGTAGAATTGGTAGAATCCGACACACAAACTCTTCTTAGAAATATTTAAGAGAGAGAGAGAGAGAGGACTTGGGGTTTTGTGTCAGTGAATTTCATGAAACACTATGTAAATAGTTAAACTATAAAATTTAATGAACCAGGATTTTGTATTCTGTTATTTATTGATACCACCACACGTGTCAGTGATACTTCAATATCATAAATTATGATCTATGTCTCAATTTTAAAATATGGATAAATATTTAAATAAAACCAAGTGACAAATTAATCGATCATAATAACGATGATTACTTAATTTTAACTACTATTTTCATGTTCTTTTTTATATTTGGTCAGTAACATAATTTAACAAGTGATCAAAGTAATACTCGATGTTTCCAATGGGACATTCAAATAGTACGGATTCTTGTCTTTAAATAGCGATGTTTAAGGTTCAAACTTTCATTATTCAGCTCTTTCAAGTAAAAAAAAAAGTAGAAATACTCAATACTCTAATAACATAAATAAACAACATTCCATCACGTACAATTATGAATCCGTCGAGTTATATATTTTGGCTTATATCGGATATAATTAAGCATGAACAATCATAGTATTAAAATCCAAATTCTGAAATACATATTTATATCAAAATATGTATTTGTGTGCGTGTGTTGGCCAATCGATAATGGGTTAATGCCTAAGGCTAAAGTTCTTGGGTTCGAGTACCCAATGGCGCGACCTTTAAATTTATTTATTTAATACTGTTAATTTATCAATATATATATATATATATATATATATATATGTAACATAAAATAAAATGCAGATACTATAAAATGATAAGCGCGTGCCAATTATATATGTGTATACTAATTAGCATGAATGCAAGAAATATCAGTTTTTTTTATAGTCTACATTATAGTTTTTTTTTTAGTAAGTGGATTTATAGGTTTGCAACGTTATGATCTAAATTCCGTACAGGTCTGATCCTAACATATTCTTTTTATTATTGAATATGATTATATATTGTAACTTTTAAAATACTTCTTTCTTGGTCCCAATAATAATAATAATTTACTTTTATTTTTTGTTTGTTTCATTGATAATGATCTATTTTAAAAAAAATTGTGGGTTCTATCGCTTTTAACTACTTTTATTTTTTAATGACTCTTGCTATTAATAAACAAGTCGAACAGTAATAAATTATTATCAATAAGACGGATAGAATAATACATCATGTATGGTAGCAAAATAAGGAAATATTGCACAAAGCATCCCCACAGAAAAGGAAAAAATAAAACAAAAAAGTCATATATCAACACTGACGAATTGTACAAAATCTGAGGTTATTCCAACTTTAGTATTGGGTAAACAGAAATCTCAAATAAATAATGCATATGATAAGTATATAGGAATAATTCCTTGTCCCATTAAGCTAATTTAACAAAAAGAAATAAAAAACAACTATTGCCTTTCTAGACACCTTGAAATTGAAGCCCTAATGCATTTCAAATGAATCTATGTTTTCCGCGGAGAAAAAGGAAAATAAAATTAATTAAATCTGTATTTCTAATTATATTTTAGTATCGAAATGTCATCTTTTTTCTTCTTCTTTTTTAAGATTATATTGAAAGGTCATCTTACTACAATTATACAATGGCCTGTGCTTATCTTATTATATTTTTTAAAAAATAGAATATATGTAAATGCAAAATAATTATCCATTTTATGCAATTTTTTATTATTGAAATCTGGGTACGTACACAACAATGTACCTTGTATTTACTAACTCCTATTCATAATATAAATATTTATAGACTACTTTTGCACACATATTAATAAAAAGAATTTCTATCCAATCAACTTTATAGTAAATTTATACAGCCACATTGTGGTCACCTATAAATTAGTAGTTAAATAAAAAATTGTACTTTTTATTTTTATTCTTCTAAATAAAATTTATTAAAAAATTATAAAAAAATAACAACAATGTGAACAATACAGTAAAAATAACTAAATCTTTTTTTATTTTAAAAAATAATTCAAATAAGTCAATTTTTTTATATTTTAATTAGTGCGCGGGGTGGTCACAATATGGTTATTTAACATCACACTTAACTTTAATTAATGATAATTCAGCTTTCATGAAACAGTAGTTAGGGAGTAATAAAATTTATATTTTTAGCATTAAAGTCCAATATATATATATATATATATATATATATATATATATAACTAAAAGGTCCAAAAAGACCTATATTATGAATAGTAGCTAGCTAGGGAGTAATAAAATTTCTATTTTTTTAATATAGTTAACTTAATTATTCATAAAATACATATTAACTAGTGATAATAGGCAAAAATGTCTACTCATTTAATGTAATCGTTCTGGTTTGATATTGATATTACTACACACAGAAATTGTAATATAAACAAAAAAGTAAAAATAAAAATACACTTGAAAAATAAGAGATATAATGTGAAAGTGGAATAAAGGATCACTCAGTTGTCTAACTCAAATTCGTACAAGCAGCTAGGTGCAATTATTAGACGCTCACGTTTGAACAGTGTATATATATATAAAAAATTATCAATAAAAAGTTTTATATACATATAATAAATTTAATTTAGTGTGGATTTATCTTGCTTTTACGCTAGCATTAATACAAGCATAATAAATACTAGTAATAGACAGACACTAAAATATACGAAAATAGTGATAGTAAAATATACTAGTACTCCATTTTCTTATTTTATGTTAAATATGAACTCATTAATTCCTTGACGAGTTGATGCAACTCAAACCTTAATTAATTGTTGATAGACTTTGTTTGAAATAATTATTGTGTGAAATACGTGTTTCAAACTTTCATGTTTTGGTTTAATTAACTAGAATGATAATTCGAGCAAGTTAACATAAAACACAAAATAATTCTGTTTTAGATGAAAGATACTATTACTCCCTCCGTCCCTAAAATAACTTCCTCTTTTTCCATTTTGGGACGTCCCCCAAATAACTTCCTCTTTCTTTCTTTCCATTTTTGGAAACCTACCCCACCACTAATAATACTTTATTTATTACTTTTCACCACTCCCAATACTAATTATAACACTTTTCACAACTTCCAATAATAATTATATCATTTTTTCTCCACTATCAATACACTTTACAACTTTTTATTAAAACCCGTGCCGTCCCCAAAGAGGAAGCCATTTCAGGGACGGAGGGAGTATTATATATTTTCATTAATTTCAAACTAATTAATACTTCATCCGTCCACGAAAGAACTTCCTATTTTTCTATTTCGGGACGTCCACAAAAGAACTTCCTACTTTTTCCTATTTTGGGACAATACCCCACCACTTAAAAAATACTCCCCTTTTAAGACAATTCTCACCACTCAAATAACATTAATTAAAACAACACAAGTAAATTATTAATACTTTTTCACAATTCTCAATACACTTTACAACTTTTTCTCCACTCTCAATACACTATACAACATTTTATTAAAACCCGTGTCACTCCCTCCTAGGAAGTTCTTTCATGGACGGAGGGAGTATCTTACAAAAAAACATTAAATACATTATTCATTAATAATCAAACTAGATAAATATTCAAATAAAATGAAACTACATTTCATATTTAAGTAGGAATCGCACCGATAACCTTTTCATTAATAAGAATCTTTGATATCTTAACTAAATAAAGTTTATTTTAATATCACCTTATTAGAGTAAAAAATCACCTAATTTTAGGCCAATTTTACACCGAAATAAAGAAATCCAAGAGTGCACTCTTTTTCATTTGTCATTTCACATAAAATCTAATTCCATCATATACTACTCCGCTTAATTAATATGTAATTGATATTTAATTAAGAATAATTGATGAATTAATTTAAAGTATTATTTAAAAAAGGATGTATGCTTGTTAAAAGGGTGATTGTGCTGTCCAAAATCAGAATCAACCCGACCCTATAACCCCCCCAAAAAATTATCCAACAAAAGAAGACAAACAAATAAATATTTCTACTTGCAATAAATTTAACTAATTAAATATCAGTATTATCTAACGATTTAAACAAGGGTTTAACATGCTGTAATTAAATAAAAAAAAATCAGTAAAAAAGCCTGAAAAGTTTTATGAAGTGCAGAAGCAAAGGAAAAACAAGTTGAGAGGAAGCAATACTTTGATTGATTGATTTGATTTTGATTTGATGTGTAGGGCAGTTAAAGCTGGAAGAGCACATATATATATAATGTGTATATATATATATATATATATTTACATATTTTTTTAATATTTATCTATAGGCCCTACCTCTTTCAATTTTTCAATAGCTAAACCTATTTTTCAACTCTACCGTTTCTTAGGGGTTATGCTATAGAAGGCATATAATGATTATTTTATCCGACAAAGTTAAAAATATTACTACAAAGTTTTTTTAGAGGATTTTTTAACAAGTTACAACTAAAGATTCATCAAATAATTATTCGGAAATAAAACACATTTTGAGGCTATGTGATTTTTTAAATCACTTTAAGTTGTTCAGTCTAAATTAATTGGAGGTCGATCGCTTAAATTAAGTAATTAAATTAAATCGAAATAAATACTTTGGTTCCTTTTTTTTTTTTTTGAAGGGAAAGACGAACACATATATTACTCCATATCGGAAAAAGCAATCTCCGAAAGTCAGGCAGGAAACGCCGACTTCCAGATCAAAGCATCCGTACAAGAGACACCAACATTAGCAAGCTCGTGAGCAGCTCGACTAGCCTAAATCGAAATAAGTGTTTGGTTCTTAATTGAGTTCGATCACTTTATTCATAAAGTTTGGAATTTCAATTTTTAGTTTTTCAGAGTATATTTTATGAATTTCTGTTGGTAATACAAATACCAAGTCTATATATATATATATATATATATATATATATATATATAAAAGTGTATGATTGATTTTAACGCAACTAATAATTCTTTAATGTAGGCCTAAAAAAATTCTTTAATGTAAATAAAATAATAATAAATTTACTAATAAAAGTCTAGGCACTTAATTTCAATAAAAAATTAAACTAAAGTTTAATGCAAATCAAAATTTATTTACCACTGTCACAAAAAAAGTAAAAATAAAAAATCATTTACCATGCGTGGTAATTAAACAGTATACTGACTGATAATTGTATAAAAAGGAGAAATCTTGAAAAGTAATTTCCAAATGATCCCTTCCACTAATAATAATAATAATTTATTTTTCTAGTTACACGGACTCGATTTTTTTTTTAAAAAAATACTGGAGTATCATTTATTCAGTAAAATAAACGAAAAATATATATCGAATTTTGTATTATTTTTTCCAAATTAAATTGGGAGGTGCTTGCACGAATAGTTTAATTTATTATTCTTATAAACTTATTTATAAACTTGATATTTTATTCAAATAACTCAAACAGCACAATTCAACTGTTACGACTTACGAGTCAAATAAATCTTCAATGAAATAATGGGATCCAAATATTTAATTTATCGGTCAAAACTTTCACTGGGTGAAAGAATGATGATGGCAAATAATAAAATAAATGTTGGTGGGATTTATATTTGAGGTTTTGTACATGTAGAATTTATCAACAAATAAATCATCACATACGACAACGTTACGCACTAATTAAACAATACTCGTAGCAACTCATTTGGTTTCATACAGTTTTATCGATTTATTCGTGCTATTCAATTCATTTTAGTCTAGGAATTTTATATTCTAATTCTCTCTCCTTTTATTTTCTTTTTCTTTTTCTCAGACCTTTTCGCAGGTCAATTTTGGATAAAATATATCCATATATTTTTTTTAACAATGAATGTTACGATCATACAATTCTTACGCTCAAAATAAAGTATTACATCCAAATGTAATTTATGTAATTATATATAGTCAACTTTATTTACTGCATATGAGTCAATTCCTTCCTCGATATACTAATAGCTCATGTTTTCTACTTTCTATAATAGACTTTTTAAAATAAAAAGTTATTATACATAATAAATATTCGCACATAACTTATTAATTACACCAAATGTCATTATGCCCGCACATAATTATCTCTTCATTATTTATCTCTTTTAAACAAATATATCTTCATAAAAATTATTTTCTCTCTTCTATTTTATTATAAACTAGTTTTTGCTGATGAGTCTTTGCTCTAGTGGGCACCCAAAGACTTTCCTTTGTGAGAGATCTTGGATTCAATCCCACCTACGTGCGGTGCTGTTGGGTTCAAACATCAATTTACAAAATCGGTCAAAAGTCACAATTTATTTACCAATTCATTTTTATCTGGAGGAGATTTGTCCGATCATGTTTGGAATGATCCTCTGGATTTTATGGCAGAACTTCCAACTTCTTCTTGCATTTGCGCTTAATAATATTGTTATTATAAACTATTAGTTTTTTAATATTTTTGCTCAAGTGTGGTTTATTAAATTGAGACGAAATTAGTACTATTTTTTATTTTATATTCCCTGAAATTGATAATACTAGTATTTAAAATGAGCAAATAAGGACGTGTGAATAAAAAATAAATAAAAAAATGGAAGACAGCAGTAAACTATATACTGGGTGTAAATCTAGCTAAGAATTATTCCATATTATATATTCTCTCTGCTATTTCAAATTTCAGTACTTTTATCTTTATCTTTATTTTTCTTTTTCTTTCTACTAATAGTATATATATCTCTGCACATCTTTGTAGTAGTAACACTAAACAACAGCACCAAAGGGAATTACAGAATCAAAATTTCATGAAATACATAAAACAGAAGTAGTTCAATTTCAAATAAAAATGATAGTATATAGTTTAGTTAAGAATATGATTTGAATAAAATGGAGTTAATTAATTAAATTTAAGTACCCGTTGGCGTGAAGAGTTTTAAGCGATGGGATGGAAGAGTGGCCCCTTATATATATCTCTGCAATGGAGAAATGATTTTGCATCAAATCATCTGCCATCTTTTTATATATACACACATATATATATAGTGAGAGAAATTAAGAGAGAGAGAGACTCACGACTGATCCAGCAGACAAAACCGTCATTAACAAGCATTCAAAGTTACATACGCCAAAATATGCTGAGAAAGAAGGATCTCTATGTCATGTCATTCATTCATTCTTCTTTATTTTTCTGAGGTTGGTGAGTTTGTTGTGAGAGACAGCCTCTATATATATATACATACATATATATGCTTCAACACACACACTATAAATGCATTTAAAGTGTTACGATTATTTATTCTTTACTTAGTCATCATCGCCCAAACGTGAGCTATTTCAAATTTTAACTTAGAAAATGTCTTATATATTCATTAGTATATATTAATATACATAACGAAAAATAATATTCTCACTATAGCGTAACTATATATATAGAGAGAGAGAGTTAGATTTAATTAAGAAATTTAATATTTTGCGAAATAGCGAAATGTTGAAGAAATGAATAATTTTGATAAACAAACAGTTTGGTTTGGGATTCAAATTCTGGAGTAACGAGATTTTTCAACAAATACGTATATTCATCAAAATTGTTGATATATTAAACTAAATTATTGATATGTACAACGTTTCGCAATTTTGCAAAATATTTAATTTCTCAATGAAATCTCTCTCTCTCTCTCTCTATATATATATATATATATATATGTATAAATATATAAAAGGTTGAGATCTAATAAAAATTACACATGAACAAATTCATCAATCCGACATGAACTGAATTCATGGATTTATTAAGTTACTCATTTATTTTCATTTTTCACAAATATATATATATATATATATATATATATTCTCATAGAATCCATTATATTTTCATCTCTCTCTCTATATATATTAATTATAGACGTTTTTTTTTTTACTTGGGGGAGTTGGGGAGGGGGAGCAGTGGAGTTTGAACTCGGAACCTCACTGTTCATACACAGAAGATCGCACCGCTTGGATCTACTCTGTCATTAGATTTTCAGCATAACCAATTGACTAAAAATACGAGAAAAAATGATGTTGAAATGAGATTACTAGCGAGAACAAGACAACATGCAAATTAAATAATCAATACTACCATGCAAATACAATAAAAAATACTAGTAATAAATAAAAAATTACTCCATAAATATCGAAATTTTCCCAGCTGAAAAAGGTGGGAGGGGGAACCCTCGTCACAACATCTGAAAAGGAAGAAGAAAATAATAATAGTAATAATTCAACATTTAAAAAAAAAAAAAAACTTTTAGAGAGATAATCTATATTACTTGAAGTCAAAACACAACGTGGATACATTGGGCAACGTTCAAATTGACCGCACTCACTGTCACGAGATACCAAATATAGAAATAATTAAAAAAAAATTAATCATGCCCATTTTTAAGTAATTGACTTTTAACTGCACATAACTGCGTGATTAGCATTGAGACACGTAATTAAACAGAACCTCTTATCATGATTAAAAGGAGGCCGACCCAAATAATTAATGCAATCGCATAGTAAAAGGGTCCAAAATGACTATTTCACGTGTTATATGATTAGAGGCTTGCGGTTGAATGAATGAGGTAGATGACGATTTTTAAAAATAATGCTATCTTTGGACAAAATATAGTTAAATACATTAAAGAATAGATTTATTTAAAAATTTTGGTTCAAAATAAAAAAGAATTTAGTTAGTTTTATTGTTTTCTTCACATTGTATTTTTTTGTAATTTTTTAATAACCTTTTAAATTTTCATTATTTTTAAAGTACAAAAACTACAAAAAAATAATTCAAATTAAAAAAATTATTAAAGCATTACAATGTGGAGAAAACAATAAAAGTAACTAAATTCTTTTTAAATTTGAACCAAAAATTTTAAAGAATTTAATCTTTTTTTGTTCGGACAAATTTTGTCCAAACAACACTACTCATTTTTAAATGGATGATACTATTTAGTCTTATTATGGTTAGCCGTAAACTAGTTAATTTAAACAATAATCTATGCAGCCACCCACAAACTAGTTTAATAGGAATTTTTTTGATTTATTCAATTTATTTTTTAAAATAAAAATGGGATTTAGTTACTTTATTGTATTCTCTACATTAATTGTACTTATTTTTTTTGCATTTTATTTTTATTTCATTTTTTTAATAAAAAAAAGTTACAGTAAAATTACAAAAAACTAACTACAATGTATAGAATACAATAAAATAACTAAATTATATTTTTATTTTTAAAAAAAAACTTAAATATTTTTTTCTATTTAAGCAATTTGTGGATGACCACAATGTGGCTAGCTGTTTAGCATCACTTTAAATAAAATAATTGAAAATTTTTATTTAAAAAAATAACTAATTTCACTATGGTGTTGATGTTGTAATCTTTGAAATTTTTAATTTAAAAAATTACAAAAAAGAAAAGAAAAAGATAGCCACAATGTGGACAATAAAGTGAAACTAGCTAGCTAAATTATTTTTTATTTTACATAAAACATTTAAATAAATAGTGTTTATACATATGATCAGTTTATGATTAGCCATAGCATGGCTGCATTAGATTTACTATTTTATGCCATGTTTTTTGTCACAGCTAATTTAAATTAAAATATCTTTAGCTTTTGAACACAAACTTTATGCTAGGAAAAGAATTTTATCTTGAAAGGAACAATAATTTGAGCATATTAATCTTCCTTGCGTTTATTGGCTTCTGCTTTAGTCGACCATTTAAAGTTTAGTCTTTTGCCCTTTTAATTAAGCATTCCCTAATTAATGGTCAAATGTACATGTGTTTGGGGTCATAAGTTAGCACGTAAATTGCTATATGTATTTAGAGGTGGTTTTATTAAGAAGTTTACAAGTATGTTATTTTCACATTGATTCGCACGATTGTTTTTTTTTTTTTTTGATCGGTCAAAGTCATTTACGTATATCATGAAACTTCGAAATATGTATAAATGTCTATTAAATTATTAAGGAGAATATAGCAATTTTTTTAAATATATATCTTGCAACAATTCTATCTTATAGAGTGAATGGGTATGGAATCTTAGATGGAACCGAGATTTGCTGGATAGAGAACAAGCCCAGATTCAGCGCCTAAATGCCCTCATTAGCAAAACTCGTGTAACTGAAGGGAAATCGGACGGATGGAGGTGGAAAGCATCTACAGACAATTGTTTTACAGTTAAAACGACATATAAGATTTTAAGTTTAACGGTAAACCCCAGCATCAACCGAATGGAAGAGATCGAGATGGCGACTGTTTGGAAAGCCGCTGCTCCCCCTAAGGCAATTTTCACAGCATGGAAAGTGCTTAGAGGTAGATTGGCTACTTGTTGTGATAACCTTTTGAAAAGGCAGGTGGCTAGGCTATCCAACATTCGGAGGCTCTTTGTATGTTGTGTAAGTCGAAGATGGAATCAATCTTCTTCTCATGCCAAAAAACAGATGAAGTATGGAAAGATATAGTCTCGTGGCTCGGCAGGCAGACGACATTTCATCACCAGGTAAAAGATCATTCTAATGCTTTCATTAATCTCGGGAATAAAGATGATAAATGCTTCTTGCTTGGAGTCTGGATATGCTTGATTTGGTGTATATGGAAAAGGCGAAACGATTGCAAGTTTAATAAAATGAATTCTTTCTTTGTTGTTCTTCAAACTTTGGTTTCTGTAACTATCGGTACTCCTGGTAGCAATTTTAATAAAATGAATTCTTTCTTTTTGATTAAAAAAAAAGAATTAGTAAAGTTTTAAGAAATTAGCCTGTAAATACTCGAATTTTTTTCATTTTCTGATTTTGCATCTCAACTTTAAAATCTGTTTATAAATACATGAATTTTATATTCTTTCTAATTTTGCACCCGACAAATTTTTACCCCCAAATCATTGCTGATATGGCAGTTGGATTGACATTTCGAACCCTACAATTACATGTTCTAAATCTCACATTGATAACAAACTTATCTTCTTTATTATCCACTTCAAACTTCCTTCAATCTGGTTGTCATATCAGTAACGATTTGGAGGTAAAAATTCATCTGGTGCAAAAAAAAATATATATATATATATATATACAAATTCATGTATTTATGGACATATTTTAAAGTTGGGGTGCAAAATCAGAAAATGAAAAATTCGAATATTTACATGTCAATACCCCTAAATTTTTTATTCACAACTATTGTAAGCTAATATACAAGTTAAAAATTCAAACACAATATTATGTAGCGAAATTTTTTATTTATATATCCACTTAAGTTGTATATATCCGAAGAGACTCAAAACATTAACTTTGCAACTGAAAAGATAAATAAATAAAATTTAAGGTAATCATGGTATACAAGTTCAATCTATGAAATTTATTGTTCTTCTTTTTAATTGGTCGAAAATCAAAGATCGTTAGATTTTATTTTTTACTTTATATTATATTATATATATGTATATATGCTATTATATAAAATTAACAAACTTTTCCTGGACCCCTCGCTTTAGTATAAAAGAATATAAAGCCTCTATTAATTATAAAATGATATTTCAACTTCAATTTTGTTACATCCATAGAATTATTACAAATACACGCTAATGAATAAAAAGCAATAAGGAGAATAATACCAGCGATGATCACGTTTGAGGCTAAACATTAATTAAGTCTTTTAAAATTAATTCATCAAAAAAAAAAAAAACACTGGCCGCATAAATTAATTATTTGTAAGAAAATGGAATATGTATATATCACAATGGAACCAAGGAATTTTTTTAGACCTAGTAATTATCACCCTAATTAAATGGGGTGGAATGCTAATTATATACTTGCAACCAAGTAACATAGGATTGGACTGTCTGTGGTCAAAAGATAAAAAAGATCCTTTTAGGCATTTGGCAATTGGGAACAAGTGATAATGTATAGTATATTTTTTTTGTATAATAGTCCAAGAGACATAAATTAGAGGATGCTGGTGATCATTGTTATTAATATATAATGGGGGCTACAACATTATTCCCATTATCTTTTTATAGTCTTAAAGAATTGTGAAGCTTTATGTTTCAACTCATACAATAATAATAATAATATTATTATTAATAGGCCGACTTTATTTGGATTTGAGACTTTCTCATTTATCACAAAAACTTGAGTACAATCGGATGTATCGAATTAACTCACACCCAGATCCTAATCCGCATTCTAATTTGAACCTGTATCCTGATCCAAATCGTATAATGACACTATTCAATTATACAAATGACACTGCCTATAATTGACACTATTTGATTATATAAACGACACTGTAACATTTTAAAATGTTATAGTGTTATTTAAAATATTATAATGTCATTTACAATCTTATAATGTCAATTACAGGAAGTGTCATTTATATTTTTGAATAGTGTCAATTATACATAGTGTCACTTACAATATTATAGTGTCATTTTATACGCAATGTCATTTGTATAACTAGATAATGTTAATTATAGGTAGTGTCATTTGTATAAATGAATAGTGTCATTTACACGGTTCAGATTAAGATGTGAGTTCGGATCAGGGTGCGGATCAAAATGCAACCCGATTATACCTAAGACCACCTCCTCATTTATATACCGGAGATGAGCTAACCATTTTCATATTCTCAAAAGGATTTATATGATTATTACTACTTAATATGACAAAATATATATTTGAATTTGCGGTCACCTCCACTTTCAAAGTTTTAGTCCTGTTTGTTTGTTTGTTTTTTTTTTAATTATTGTTTATTGTTTATTGATAGGGGCTTTTAAAGTGACAATCACGTGGAGGCCTTGATTAACCTCAAAAGGCATTTAAAAACATTGATTAAGTAAAAAAATTAGTTTTTGTACAATTCTTTTTTGTTTACTATAATATCAAGCTCAGTTTTGGGCGTAATTTAAACCCTATCAACCAAATACATAAATGTGGCTTTCTTTTCTAATTAATGTGGTGACTTATATACCGTGACGTGATATGTAAGTTTAATTGTTAATTTATTATATATATAAAAAGCAAATTATATTAAGTGTTAATATATAAGAGTAGCCACTTTTATATAGTAAAAATAAATTTTACCACTCAAATAAAAACATAAAAAAATACCCACTTTTTGTGTTAAAGGACTAAATTACCCTTCTATATAAATGGGCAAATCCTAATTTCATTTCATTCTCTCATTTCTCTCTCTCTCTACCCGCTCTCTCCTCTCTCTCTCTCATTCCTCAGCGCTCTCTCTCTTTCTCTCGATCTCTCTCTTCCAAGCGGTCGGCGCCGCCGCATGCTCCCACAGCCACCGCCAACTCCATCGCCCACGACGAGGCCAACAGCAGAGCTATCGACGGCGGCGGCGCATCCGCTGTCTCCGCTTCTCCGATCTCAGCCGCCGCCGATTTATCTCTCTCTCTCTCTGCAAATCATCCGCCTCCACCACAGTGTCGCCGCTGCTGCTGTCGTCGGCTTCCTCCCTGCTTGCGAAAATCCGGCGGCTACGCTGTTCTGCTTCCGATCGCATCCAGCGGAGCCTAGCCTCGGCCGCTCCGCCCCGTCCTTCACCACGCTGCCGCCCCAGATCTGCATCGCCGCCTCGCTCCGGCTAGAGTAAAAGACACAGATCTGAAGATTTAGGAATTCTAGATTTTGGGGATTGTTCTTATTCAATTACTTTAAGAAAGTATGCCATTTAGAAGAGAAATTTGAGGAAAAGTTGAATTCAATTTGAATTTAATCGAAAAAAAATATAAGTAACAAAGAAATTGATGAAAATCGCGCAATTTTGTACAAATGTTCTTGAATTCACAACCAGTTTTATGAATTCACGGCGTTGGTTGTGAATTCACAATTGAAATAGCGTTGGTTGTGAATTCAAGTTCTATTGGTTGTGAATTCACAACTTGAAATAGTATTGATTGTGAATTCAAGTTTTATCGGTTGTGAATTCACAACTTGAAATAGTGTTAGTTGTGAATTCACGCGAATTCACAATCAACACTTGTTATTCACAATCAATACTTGAATTCAGTTGTGAATTCGAGTTGAATTCACAACCAGTGAACAGTGGGTATTTATAAAATTTTTATATGTAAGGGTAAAATGGTAATTGTGGGTATTTTTTTAAGTTTTTATATTAGTGGGTAAAATTTAATTTTACTAAAGGAAAGTGGGTATTTTCAAAATCCACTCTTATATTAATGTAAGATAAATTATATCAGCAAAATAATAAAATAATTAAACATATCTTCACTGTCTCGCATATATGGGAAAGGTACATAATCGAATTAAAACAAGATTATGTAATGCTACTTTTAGATCATCATTTTATTCTCAGAATTGCACACTGTAATGTGCTATCTCAAGTGTTCTAGATGGGCTGGGCTTATTATGTTTTGAAATGCAAACTAAATTGGGCTTCTTCAGGTACTAAATTTTGGTTCACGAAATGAATAATTAAATTTCATTACTTTGATGATCGTTTTCTTCGTTTTTTGGAATGTGTGATTTTATACCTAGCCCACATTTTACTCGATACAACCGCCATCTATTTGAAATAATAATAATAATAATAATAATAATAATAATAATAAATAATTATAAATTTACTATTTTACATTATAACTTATAGCTTCAAATTAAAAATGATTTCTATAGCTAAATTAAATTTCAAACTTTAAATCCCCCGACTAAGGGTGGGAAAATTAAATTTCAAACTTTAAAGCCCTCAAACTTTATAGCTTCAAATTTACTATTTTGGTCTACTTTGTTTTGAACCAAGTTTGGTTACTAAATCTATGTTTTATGTATTTTGGATCTCAAAGTAGAATTCTTCTTCAACTTCTTACTCGATCAATTGCTCTCGTTTCATCAATTATTTATTTCCGCTTATCTTGATAGTATCTATGAATCAAATCTAATCGTTTGCTACCATATTTTTCTTTTGTATTTTTTTGATCATGTGTAAATATCCCTTGTTTTTTTTTTTTTTTTTTTTGTAATAGTGAGAAATGCAATATCGACTTCTAACTTCTCACCAAGGTTGAATCGTAATCTAAGTTCCCAACCATTGCAAAATATTACAACATATTTACTCTAATAGTTAATCACCAATTGTTGAAAGTCTCAACGTTTTACTCAATGTAATCAATATTTTGAAAGAGGCTAAATATACAAAACCCAATTACGAAGGCCCAATATTTTGATATGATACTACATAATTGAGGCCCACATTATGGATAAATAGTCACGTAGAAAAACCACTTTTCATTATCGGTTCCATTTTTATCGCATATCATTTTTGTTGTGGAGCTCACTTTTATGCACCTAGTGTATTTGCTAGTGGTGTGAGAAGATGCGTGGATTTTTGTTAATGGCTTTATGCGAAATCGGTTCATTGGTTGATCAATTCGAGTGAGCAGCTACCACAATATCATAGGGTATTGCTCCTCTTATTCACTATGTGTACAAATTAGCTCCCAAACTTCAAAAAAATCGCACACTTAAGCCCCTCTGACTTAACGCCGTCAGTCAACGTTAGTCAATTTTTTTTAATTCAAAAACTGGGGCCCACCTGCAACTTTTTCTGCATATTCCTTATTTTCTTCTTCTTCTTCCCTAGCGCTCATCTTCCTTAGCATATCCTCGGCAAAGAAATGGTGACGCCGACGGAGATAGAGGAGGTCTTATCCATGTGGACCGGCATTCCTCTCGTGAAAATGGTGACGCTCAGCAGCTTTGGTGACGCGAACTGCATGGAGCAACTGCGGGTGCACTGCTCCACGGCCATAGAGACCGACGACGCAACCCTAGCCCAGCAGATCCTCTGAGTTCTCAACAACATCGCCCGCGCTGCTAGGAGCGGCTCCTGCAAGCTACTCACCGCCGTCGCCAACGTCCACGCCACCGACCAACCAAAAATTCTCCATCATCGAGCTCACCGGCTACGTCGATCTCACCTACGAGGAGCTAGGGTTGAAAATCGTCAATTTTGCCAGATCCCAAAACGTGGCGATGAAATTCAAAGTGATTCTGTCGAGCTCCTTCGAAGGATTCTCGTCGCTGATCGAGCAACTGAGGGCAATCGGCACCGGCATCGGCGCCGACGGCGAAGCCCTAATTATAAACTACCAGATGATGATGCACTACATACCGGGGTGAACCCTAGCTAACGCCCCTAATTCCCTCCACACAATGTTTCTAAAGGCAGTGTAGGGGCTGAGTTCGAAGGTGGTGGTGGTAGTGGACGAGGACGCTGATTTGACGTCGGGGAATCTCATGAGCCGGCTGAGGGCGGCGTACAACTATCTATGGATACCGTACGGCACGGTGGAGATGTTCTTTCCGCCGGAGAGCCGGCATCAGTAGTGGTAAGAGGCGGACATGTGGTGGAAGATCGAGAATATGATCGCGCAGGAGGGGCCGCAGATGGTGGAGCGGCTGGAGCTGGGGAGAAGTGGGTGCAGAGGATGAGAAGAAGTTGCAGGTGGGCCCCAATTGGAATTAAAAAAAATAGTAACGTTAACTGACGGCGTTTGGTCAGAGGGGTTTAAGTGTACGATTTTTTGAACTTTAGGGGCTAATTTGCACATACAGTGAGGAAGAGGATCCAATACGCTATAGGGGCTTATACTTAAAGGGTCTATCTGCACCTTAACCCTTATAGTTATAATTAAATTAAAGGTTTATTTATAAATTATATTTTTCCTTTTTATTTCCTTTTTCTTTAGCATCTTACCTTTCATTTTATTTCTTTTTAAAAATTTTAAATTTTACTAAATATAAAATAGAAACAATAGGGCCGAATGGCCCTATTCAACATACATCATCAAATTTTGTCCACCATTTGAAAAAACATAAATTTTGGCCATTTTTTGTATGTCATGACTATTCTACCCTTCTCTCTCTCTCCTCTCTCTTTCTCATCTCCCTCTCTCTCTCTCTCCAGCGGCTCCTCTCTCTTTCTCATCTCCCTCTCTCTGCTCCAGCGGCTCCTCTCTCTTTCTCATCTCCTTCTCTCTCTCTCTCTCTCCAGCGGCTGCGCGGCAGCGGCGCCAAGCTTGGAGAATTCGTTGGAGCTCTCGCGGCGGTGGTGAAGGGGATCCTCCCTCTCTCTCTCTCCAGCGGCTGCCGCTCTCTCCTCTCTCTTTCTCATCTCCCCCTCTCTCTCTCTCCAGCGCGCCGCCTGGGCAGAATTCGTCAGAGTAGAGGATGAGGCGGCGGCGGCAGATCTGGTCTGATGAGGCGGCGGCGGTGGATCTGATCTGATCGTTGCGCCGCCTCCTCCATCTGCAGATCTGATCTCCGCCTCCTTCGATTTCAGCCATGGCAGATCTGATCTGATCTGTGCAGCTCCGCCTCCTTCGATTTCAGCCATGGCATATCTGATCTGATCTATGTGCTGCACGTATGGCACTTATGCCATAAGTGCCATAAGTGCACACTTCCCCCTAGGGTTTAGATATTCCATTTAGGGTTTAGATTATCCATTTGAGGTTTAGATGTTCCATTTAGGGTTTAGATTATCCATTTAGGGTTTAGATGTTTCATTTAGGGTTTAGATGTTCCATTTAGGGTTTAATGATGTTGTTGTTTCTGTATTTGTGCTGCACGAATGACACTTATGGCACTATTAGTGCCATAAGTGCCCAAAATGATTATTTTACTTGGTTTTATTTTGGATTTCCGTTGACACTTATGGCACTATTAGTGCCATAAGTGCCAACGGAAATCCAAAATAAAATAGTGCCATAAGTGCCAACGGAAATCCAAAATAAAACCAAAGTAAAATCTTGGCACTTATGGCACTAATAGTGCCATAAGTGCCTAACCCGACCCGGCACACGACCCGCGTGCCTGATCCTACCAGGTCCGCCTCATTAAGGGTAAAAACGTCCAAATCAATAAAAATGGCCAAAATTTGTGTTTTTTCAATGTGTGGCCATAGATTGTGTTTTATGCTTCATTTTGGCTACTTCAAAATTTTACTCTAAACTGAAAATTCAGAAAATAAATAAACTGAAAATTCGAAAAGAAATAAACTGAAAATTCAGAAAATAAATAAACTGGAATTAAAATTTTCAGAAAATAAATAAATAAATAAACTGAAAACTGGAAAATAAATTTTTTAGGAAATAAATAAACCAAAAATTCGTAAATAAATAAATAAATATACTGAAAATTCTGAAAATAAATAAACTGGAAATTTAAAATATCCTACTCCATTTAGGGCTCGTTTGGTTTTCAGTAAATGATTATTTAGGATAATTTGTAACCAGGTTATTTAGCGTGGATAATGACAGATTATATTATTACTCACAATTGCGTGATCTCTCTCTCTCCTCTCTCTCTCTTACTCACACAAACGCAATGCAGTTGCTCTCTCTCTCTCTCTCTCTCTCTCTCTCTCTCTTCTCTCATATATACAATTTTTCAAGTCCGCTTCAGTAATTTTGGAATCCGTGCACGAATTATGTGTATTTAAAATTATAAAAAGGCATGCCTCGGTATTCGTGCCTAGCTGCTTACTCTTTCACTCGCCACTAAAAAATGTATCCGCTATTGGAATTGCGTACCCTCACCAACAAAAATGAGGAGTTCCAAGCAATTGCTGAGAAACAACGTGTGAGAGTGCGTGACCTCGGCCGGCGAATCAGAGCTTTGAAAGCCAAGGCCGCGAGGAAGATCGGTTTTATTACGTCGGCCAATGCAGCAGCAGCAGGCACCAGCCGTTTGAGTAAGAAGGCGAATTTTAGAGCTTAAATCTCCCAGTGTGAAGCCTCGAAGGAGAAAGTGGTGGAGATGCTTGAGGCAGTGCGGCGCAGTCACAAAATCGCCAAAACTAAGATCCGTAAGATGAAGATGAAAATTGGTCGAATAGCAGAAGATGAGTGTCAACCACTTGTGGATGTCATCGAAGCTGCGGCTGCCGATGGTGGAGTGCAGATCCGCGACATATTGGATGTGGAGATGTTGGAAATATGGTTTTAGACCATTTCTGAAATTAATTATTTAATTAAATATTTATTATTTAATTGAAATAATTATTGGATGTTAATCTACGTCTCGAGTAGATGAACGTGGTATACTTGAAGTCTCAAAACCGATTTCCGGTGAGTGAGATATTGTATATCAAAGTTTGGATGTTGAGAAGGGAAATAACACTTGTGAAGTGCTATTGTCCCACATTGGAAAACAAGGGAAGATTACTATTATATAAGAATAGCAATGCTCATGGAGCTAATAACTTGTGGGCTTGCTAGTAGGCTTGGATGAAGACCTTGGCCTCGCGCGCCGCCGCCGCCGATCGATCGGACGGACGCCGCCGCCGGACGAGCGGGATGTGTCGGGTCGGGTACGGCCGCGGCCAAGGACTTGGATCTTGACAATTGATGCTTTGGGTGGTGTTTGGGTCCAAACTATATAATTTTTTGGACAAAATACCTTTGGGCTTGTTGGGCTTATTATTTTTTGGCCCGATTGTAATTTGTAACAGCCCAACCCGCGAAGCCCAATCTTTCAGTTCCAGCCTCATGTCTGCAGTGAAGCAGAACAGTTTCTCCAAGCAGTAGCAGTTTTCGAAACTGCACAGATTTGATTTCTGCCATTGATGCAGAATCAATTTGTAACAACAAATTCAAATGGTTTTGAATTTGTAACATCCATAACAGTTTCTTGGTGTTAATCCTCTTCATGGAGGATTTAATCTCCCTCATGAGTGTTGAGATGCCTATAAATAGAAGACTAGAGGCATGGCATTGCACCCCCACGAAAATCTGCACTTTCTCACTCACTCTCACTGCATATTGCTCAGTTCTTGATCATATTCCGTTCGTCGGAGCTCGCCGGATTGTGGTGCTACATCCAACGAGACGTCGTTATTTTACCTTTGGGGAAGATTCGCCAACACCGTGAGCACTACCGGGCGATAATCTTCTTGCGGGAAGAGTTTCATCTCGACTCGACGCTTTCTCACGTTTGTTTTATTTCCGTTGTAATTTCATTCTAGTTTCCTTGTTACTTCTAATTTGTTCATTTTCTTAGTTCAGTTTTCTAGCTTCGATTGTTTTAGTTTGAGTTGTAAAAGTTCACTCGATCGTGGACCCCGCTGTAATAATCGCAAGAAGATTATACGCTGTTGCCGCACGTTCGAGCTTGGATTTTAATTTACATTAATACTTTCGAATCTAAAAACCATTGCTTGGAGATGGCGTCCACCGTTCCTGCTGCCAGCACCGCCACCAACGGCTCCACCGCCTCTGCCACCATTGGCTCAACCGCCTCCGCCACCATTGGCTCCACTGCCTCCGCAACTATCGGCTCCACCACCTCCACCTTCATTGGTTCATCCTTTGGCTCAACGGGTGGTTCCACTTCCACCATGGCCCCGTTGCAAACGTCGAGGACGTTGGGACTTGCCGAGAAATCCTCCATTTTCTCGGGCAAGAACTTCAAATATTGGCAAGAAAAGATGTTGTTCTACCTCACAACCGTGGGGTTTGCCGGTTTCTTGACAGAGGATAGGCCTCTGACCCCGAGTGAAGGGGAGACGAGCTTCGAGGTTCGTGCCGGGTATGCGAATTGGTGTCAAGGCGACTACTTATGCCGCAACACCGTTCTCATGTCCTTGGACGAGCGGCTCTACAACGTCTTCAAGGTCCATAAGACCTCGAAAGAGGTGTGGGAGACACTTGATCTCAAATATCAAGTGGACAAGACGAATACTACAAAGTATGTCGTCGGTAAGTGGTTGGACTACAAGATGGTCGACTCCCGCTCCGTGATGGACCAAGTGGAAGAGTTTCAAACTCTTTCACACGAAGTTCAAGCCGAAGGAATGCCCTTGGCGGATGCGCTACTTGTAGCGATCATCATCGAGAAGTTGCCTCCTAGTTGGAGGAGTTTTCAAAACCTTTTGAAGCATGAGCGCTCGGAGATGTCCGTGGCAACCTTGGTGTCAAAGCTTCAAATGGAGGATCACGTGAGGAGTCGTGATCGAAAGGGCAAAGCGCCGATGGATGCAAAGGTCAACCATCAAAGTTTGATGGTGTATGTTTCAATTGTGACAAGCATGGTCACATGGCTAAGGATTGCCGCAAGCCAAAGCGGAAGAAGGCGAAGAACAACGTCAACAACGTCGAGAAAGACTTTGGCGATTGGGACCAAGACGACTTTGCGGCGATGATTTCCGAGGTGAATCATGTTGATAGCCTAAATGCTTGGTTCGTGGATACCGATGCTACCGTCCACATTTGCATCAATCGTGAGTTGTTCCACAACTACAAAGAAGTGGAAAACAAGACGATCATGGAGGCTAGCGAGCGGACTTCTCAAGTCCTTGGCATGGGAGATGTGGTTCTTCAACTCACTTCAGGCGTGGAGATCACCTTGAAGGACGTGCTACATGTTCCCACCGTCCGAAAGAATTTGATTTCGGGCATTAAGCTCACTAAGAGAGATTTCGAATTATTTTTCAAAGCTGATTATGTTGTAATTCGCAAGTGGGGAAAGTTCCTTGGGAAAAGCTATGCCTCCGATGGGCTTTTCAAACTTGGCGTAAGAGCTTGTAAGCCTGCCAAGGCAAATATCAATAAGAAAGAATCTACTTCTTCAGCTTACTTGATTGAGTATTCCGATTTATGGCATTGTAGACTTGGACATGTTAATCTAAATGCTATAAAAAGATTAGTAAAAATGAATTTACTAAAAGTTGATGAATTTAACTCACAAGAGAAATGTGAAGTTTGTGTTGAAGCCAAAATGGCTAAGTTACCGTTTAAATCGGTTGAAATGTGCACTAAACCATTAGAACTAATTCACACCGATGTTTGTGATTTAAAGTTAGTGCAAACTAGAGGTGGTAAGAAGTACTTTATCACTTTTATAGACGATTGCACAAGATATTGTTACCTTTACTTATTGAAAAGTAAAGATGAGGCTATTGAAGCTTTTAAAAACTTCAAAAATGAAGCCGAGAATCAACTTGGTTGTCGAATTAAGATGGTTCGAAGTGATAGAGGTGGAGAATATGTAGCTCCGTTTGCTGAATTATGTAACAAAAGTGGTATAATCCATCAAACGACGGCTCCTTATTCACCACAATCTAACGGCGTTGCTGAACGCAAGAATCGAACTCTTAAAGAGATGATGAATGTCTTGTTGATTAGTTCAGGATTACCCCAGAACATGTGGGGGGAAGCTGTTTTAACGGCCAACTATATCCTGAACAAGATTCCACTCAAAGGGAAAGACGTAACTCCCTATGAACTATGGAAAGGAAGGAAACCTTCGTATACATACCTCAAAGTGTGGGGGTGTTTAGCTAAGGTTGAAGTGCCTTTACCAAAGCAAGTTACAATTGGACCTAAAACGGTAGATTGTATCTTCATTAGTTATGCACTAAATAGCAGTGCCTATCGTTTCATAGTACACAAATCGAAGATACCCGATATGCATGTAGGGACAACGATAGAATCAAGAAATGCTATATTCTTTGAAAATATCTATCCCAATAAGGATAAGGGTGTGTCTAACTCAAACAATGGAGTTGAGAGTGAAGCTACAAGTTCTAAACCTTTAGACGTAGCTAGTAGTTCTACACAAGTAGATGATGCCACGAGTTCTAATCCTGTACCACTTAATAGGAAGACCAAGGTCTAAACCTGTGGATGTAGAACCAAGACGTGGGGAACGAGTTAGAAAAGCTAAGGTCTATGGACCAGATTATGTTGTATTAATGTTAGACGGCGAACCGATGACGATCAAAGAAGCTTTATCTGGCTCCGATGCAGCTCTATGGAAAGAAGCCATCGATATTGAGATTGATTCCATTATGCAGAATCACACTTGGGTGTTAGTGGATCTACCACCTGGAAGTAAAGCTTTAGGATGCAAATGGATCCTAAAGAAGAAGTACAAATCTGATGGTACTATAGATAAGTACAAAGCCCGACTTGTCGTTCAAGGTTTCAGGCAGAAAGAAGGGTATGATTTCTTTGATACCTGTTCGCCCGTGACTAGGTTGACATCTATTAGGATGCTTCTCGCTATTGCTGCTTTGCACAATCTCGAGATTCACCAAATGGATGTGAAAACAGCATTCTTGTACGGCGAGTTGGAAGATGAGATATATATGAAGCAACCTGAAGGGTTTGTAGTACCTGGACAAGAGCACAAAGTATGCAAACTCCAACGGTCTTTATATGGATTGAAGCAAGCACCGCTTCAATGGCATTTGAAATTTGACGGCGTAATGTTATCAAATGGATTTAAAATCAATGAGTGTGACAAGTGCGTCTACATTAAGAATTCTAATAACAGCTATGTTATTGTTTATCTTTATGTAGATGACATGCTCATTATGGGGAGTAATTCCAGAGTGATTCAAGAAACGAAAAATATGCTAAGTAAAAACTTTAGCATGAAAGATATGGGCTTAGCTGATGTAATTCTTGGAATTAAAATTCTAAGAAAGCCTGATGGTATTGCCATAACACAATCTCACTATGTTGAGAAAATGTTAAAGAAGTTCAATGCTTTTGACAAGCCAATAGCTAAGACTCCATGGAAACCTAGTGTACATTTGAATGTACATAAGGAAGAACCTGTTGATGCGATAAAATATGCTAAGATTATTGGGAGCTTGATGTATCTAACAAATTGCACTCGTCCCGATATAGCATGCTCGGTCAACAAGTTGAGCAGCTTTACAGTCAATCCTAGTAATGAACATTGGAAAGCTCTTGAAAGAATCTTGAGATATTTGAAATATACTCAGAACTATGCAATTCATTATACTAGGGAGCCCCCTGTACTTGAAGGATACTGTGATGCAAACTGGAAATCTGATGCAAAAGACTCGTTCTCAACGAGCGGTTATGTATTCACTGTGGGGGGTGGTGCTGTGTCTTGGAAATCCAAGAAGCAAACTTGTATTGCTAGATCGACCATGGAATTTGAATTTATAGCTTTGGATAAAGCTGGTGAAGAAGCCGAGTGGCTTAGAAATTTCCTCGAGGATATTCCATATTGGTCGAAGCCTGTGTCGTCCGTAATAATTCATTATGATAGTCAAGCTGCTATCGAACGAGCATAAAATAATTTGTACAACGGTAAGTCGAGACATATTCGTCGACGCCATAATACCGTGAGACATTTGATCACGAGTGGTGTTATCACAATTGACTATATAAGATCAATTGATAATATAGCCGATCCATTGACTAAAAGTATCAATCGAGATCAAATGTATAGGCTGTTAGGGGGAATGGGTTTGAAATCCACATCTTAAGGATGATCATAGTGGATACCCAACCATGATGACTGGATGATCCCAAGAACTTGGTTCAATGAGACAACTAAGATATGAGAATCCGTGTATTGAACACTTGAATTGCCTATTCCTTGTAGAACAATGAGTGTTCGGAAACCTGCATGTGGTGAGGTTAAGTCTTTGACTTTTAATAACTCTAGAATTCCTCAATGAGGACAAGTATAGCAGGATGCTTGTGTTAAGAGTTACCTATATAAGTGTGAAGTGTGGCCGCTTCGATTGAAACACTTATGAATCCAAAGGGGTGTTCCAAGGCCTGTAATGGACACAAATGTAAGAACGAATGAGGATTGAAGCAATATTGTGTCAATATTGTTGACTTAGTATACACCGATGAGGACTAGTTCAAGGAACCATATCCACTAGGCCGCCGGTATACTCGATAAGATTGACTATGGTAGGTTCAAAGCCACAAGCTACCTTTCCAAATGCAATATTGTTTCTTAAGAGGACTGAGCTAAGTGTCTGCATACGGCTTTCTCACTCATGTGGGGGATTGTTGGAAATATGGTTGTAGACCATTTCTGAAATTAATTATTTAATTAAATATTTATTATTTAATTGAAATATTATTGGATGTTAATCTACGTCTCGAGTAGATGAACGTGGTATACTTGAAATCTCAAAACCGATTTTCGGTGAGTGAGATATTATATATCAAAGTTTGGATGTTGAGAAGGAAAATAACACTTGTGAAGTGCTATTGTCCCACATTGGAAAACAAGGGAAGATTACTCTTATATAAGAATAGCAATGCTCATGGAGCTAATAACTTGTGGGCTTGCTAGTGGGCTTGGATGAAGGCCTTGGCCTCGCGCGCCGCCGCCGCCGATCGATCGGACGAACGCCGCCGCCGCCGGACGAGCGGGTCGGGTCGGGTACGGGCCGCGGCCAAGGACTTGGATCTTGGCAATTGGTGCTTTGGGTGGTGCTTGGGTCCAAACTATATAATTTTTTGGACTAAATACCTTTGAGCTTGTTGGACTTATTATTTTTTGGCCCGATTGTAATTTGTAACAGCCCAACCCGCGAAGCCCAATCTTCCAGCCTCATGTCTGCAGTGAAGCAGAACAGTTTCTCCAAGCAGTAGCAGTTTTCGAAACTGCACAGATTTGATTTCTGCCATTGATGCAGAATCAATTTGTAACAACAAATTCAAATGATTTTGAATTTGTAACATCCATAACAGTTTCTTGATTTTAATCCTCTTCATGGAGGATTTAATCTCCCTCATGAGTGTTGAGATGCCTATAAATAGAATACTAGAGGCATGGCATTGCACCCCCACGAAAATCTGCACTTCCTCACTCACTCTCACTGCATATTGCTCAGTTCTTGATCATATTCCGTTCGCCGGAGCTTGCCGAATTGTGGTGCTACATCCAACGAGACGTCGTCGTTTTACCTTCGGGGAAGATTCGCCAACACCGTGAGCACTACCGGGAGATAATCTTCTTGCGGGAAGAGTTTCATCTCGACTCGACGCTTTCTCACGTTTGTTTTATTTCCATTGTAATTTCATTCTAGTTTCCTTGTTACTTCTAATTTGTTCATTTTCTTAGTTCAGTTTTCTAGCTTCGATTGTTTTAGTTTGAGTTGTAAAAGTTCACTCGATCGTGTACCCCGCTGTAACAGAGACATTGTACAAGGTCGTGGTTGAGAAGAAGATACAGAAGCTGGTTGCTAGGATCGATGGCGTTGAGGATGGTGAGCGTGACAGGTTGGGTGCTGCATTGGAGGGTACGTGTGAGCTTAGAATTGAGTATTGATTCGTCGATGTTTGGAATTTTGGTTAAACTGCATTTTTTTTCTATAGCATAATAGTATGATCTATATCGATCATCTGTGTAATAAGCAGTTTGTCGTTCAACTTCTTATGTTGAGTTGTCGTTCAATTTCTTTTGGAGTTGCACCGTTAGAATTCCCCGTCCATTTTCCTCAAATTATCTGAAATTTACTTTGCAGTGAACTTGTTATCTGAAAAGTAGTTACTGAATCACATTTCTTTAATAAGACCTTTCTCTCTCTCTGATAGTCTGATCCATGCTCCTCGGGGAGTATTCACTTCATTGAGCTGTTTTTTTGGTCAATCTTTGACATTCCCTATAGCTGCAAGTTTTAAAATGAAAGATGAAATATCAAGACTAGCTGATAGTTAGGCGTTTTCGATAAGGTTACATTATAATGGGGGCGGTTATTCAATAAACCACCCTTATTTTAAGAATTACGAACCAGCAAAATTGCATGAATTTTATGTATAACACGCATGAATAAACTGTATAAATGCATGAATTGCGAAAAATAATTTTTTGCTACCTTTGGGATTCGAACTCAGGACCATGAATTTATCCAACAAGGTGATGAATCAACCGTAGATCTTGATGATCTAAGGGCTGAAAATGG